>NC_089556.1:2873570-3192856 GCF_040115645.1 Euwallacea fornicatus
AGCGGATGATATTTCAAAGCTCAACGTTAACAAATAACGAATCTACACGAAAATGTGTTTCGCGAAAAGAAATATTTTCCTGACATATTGCGAAAGTTTTCCTAAGGAGCAAACATCAAAAGTGAGAAAAGTAGGACGCGTTTTCTCTGGGAGGTTGATGAGTGTTACATAGCAGGTGTCCGAACTTAGTTTTATATCATTTGTGTGGCTTCTCGAAGTTTTTTCAATCCCCCTTAATGGACATATAGAAAGTCGCGATAGGTTTTTTTACGGGAAATTTACAGGGGCACGCTCCGAAAATGCGCCTGTCCAGCTGGACCTCTCAAGATCCTCGAGATACCTCCCTCCCGCCTCCCGTCTGAAATGCTACACGCACAAAACGATGCTGGTGTTCTCTCCTGATCCATCAGCAATACGCACTGCTACGTTCACGTCACTCGTCTTCCTGCTGTAACTATCCGAGTATTGAGTTCCGAGTTCATTTAGTTACATACAGTGGCGGCCATAGAAATAGGGCCACTTCAAAAATGTCAATTTTTTATTTCTATTAGTAAAGAGACAAAAAATTACAACAAAAAAAAACTAGAATACATTTAATAACAAAGAAAACAATATAGAAAAATATAATTTAACGAAAAATAAATAAGTCTTCAACAAAACAATAAAAACAAAATAAGTATGTGGTCATAAAAATAGGACCGGTAAAACGTTATCAAAAAAAAAAAGGAAAAAAAACGACATTAGCAATTGAATATGACCAAACGTTTAATATTTGGTTGCTTCTCCCTCTTGGGCAATCACTCCCTTTAATCTTTTAGGCATTGATCTAATTAAACGCTGGCAGAGCTCAACAGGAATAGCTTCCCATTCCCGTTGGACTATGGACCACAGTTCTTCTTTATGTTTGACCTGATGACTCCTCACAGCAGCCTTAAGGTGTACCCAAAGATTTTCGATGGGATTCAGATCCGGCGATTGTGAAGGCCATGGCACAACAGAAATTGCTTCATTTGGAAAAAATTGTTTCACTCGCCTAGCCGTATGTTTCGGGTCATTATCTTGTTGATGTTTCCAAATTAGTGGCATTTCTTCCGAAGCATATGGTAGCATAACATTTTTCATTATTGTAAGGTATTCCTCTTGGTTCAGGATTTCTTTTATCCAATAAATAGGACCAACATCGAACCAAGAGAAGCAACCCCACAATTTTCTATTATCACCTCTGTGTTTAAGGGTTTTTAGAGCATGTTTTGGAAGCAATTCCTGTTTTGGTGGCCGCCTCACGCACCGTCGACCATCCAAACCGAACAAATTAATTTTTGTTTCATCCGAAAAAAGAACATTTTTCCATAATTTTATGTTATTATCTTCGCTTTCAAAGCGAAGATGATTTTTCGCACATTTTAGTCTTTTTAATTTGTTTGTTTTTGATAACGACGGTACCTTTCGAGCCACTCGGCCATGTACCATAAATGAACTTCTTGCAGTCGTCTTCGGATAGTTCCGGAACTTATTTCCAATTTTAGGTCCTCTTGAAGTTCTTTGGGACTTAAAAAAAGGTTTTTTTTTTGGGATTCTCGCTTTATTCGGCGGTCGGTCAAAATGGTTGTTTTCCTCTTCCGACCGCGATTTTCTTGTTGTTCTTCGTGTTTGAGGGCATTTATTATTAACGTTTTCGGTCTTCCTAGTGTTTGAGAAATTTGACGAAGGGAATTGCCCTCATCTCTAAGTGTCTGTATTCTAATTCTTTCAGTTAGAGAACAGTGGTTTTCACGCCCTATCTGTTTGTATATTAATTATTAAAATACATCAAAATGTTTCGAAATAATTAATTAGACTTATCTTTCAATTTCTATTCTAATGAATGAAGTATTATGAAAGTTATTTAAAAAAATAACGAGCTTTTAATATACTGGTTCTATTATTATGACCACCTTAGTTTTGACTGTCTAAACGAAACAGGGGAAGTACAATTCTAGTATAAGGTAATTCCCCTGGTTTCTATTGACACACATAATTACCAACCTTGTAGAAATTTAGGAACCTATTTCGAACGAGATAGAATAACTTTCATTAAACTTTTTTCCATATTTAAAATTGAACCAGTAGTGGTCCTATTTTTATGGCCACCACTGTATACAGGGTGTCCCATTTGAAACTACGATTTGAGATCACTCGAGAACGATACGTTGCATGGAAAAAAGTTCAAGTAAAAGTTGTCCGGTAAAGAAGGGGACATGTCATGAAGTTAGTGATCTTTAGCCAAGATGCCATTTTAAGGCCATTTTAAGGGCATTTTTTTTTATGGCGACCTCGTTTTCTGCGGATCTTTGTAGGCCTTCGAAAGATCTTTTATTTAAACAATTTTCTTACTAGACGTTTTGCTGCAGAGTTATCTTTGATTTTTGTCCAATTTTTGAAATAGCCCAAATTATTGCATCTTTTTTTCAAAAAAGGTTTTACAATACATATTCTGTTTAAAACTCATAACAGTCCTTGTATCGAATAAAAAAAATATCTCCATCAGTTGTAGTCTTACGAAGTTGCAGCATGCTTGGTTGGTCTAAGAGAAAGAAGAAAATTCACCGCTCTTACAACAACAATTTTATATGAATATGCCGTTTAACAGAAACGACATTAAGCCATAAATAAACAACTTGGCCCTAATCCCTCGGTACTTACTCCGTTGATGGCTTGTGAGAAATTACTAATTTCCATATGGAAAATTATCAATTTAAGCCACGTTTAGGCTTTGGCCTGCGGAGAATATGCCGGTAAATATTTGCTTCAAAATATATATCAAAACTCGTCGTATTTTATATGAAAGTCAGGGATGTGTCCAACAGAGTTGAGACTTTCAAATGGGACATCTATTTAAAGGCGGTCTGTTTTAGGTTGAAAATCTCTGAAAAATAACCAAACACATGTAAATATCGAAATCGCATTTTGATCTACACGTGAAAAATCGAAGGGATTTCCATAAAGGTTGATATATTGAAACAGAACATTATTCATGCTTGTATCGGTCAAATTTTCCAGGTCCTTAAAATATAGTAAAATACTCTTTATTCTAGTTTAAATATCAAATTTCAGGAGAGTCTCTAGTGGGGTTAAAGCCACAGTTTCATTCATCGCTTTGTTCAAAAATAAAAATGAATGAAAGGTAGTAATGAACTAATCAATTATCATTAATAGGAACGTAACTTGAAGGATGCGCAGATAAGAAACAAGGCTTCACAATGGAAAAGGAGCAATAATGGAAAGATATAGAATTTCTTTCCATGATTTTCCATAATGAAAGCGTTAAACTGCAAAAATGGTTTATGACGAGAGTCATAGGAGCTTTTAATTGATTTTTAACTCCTACTTGTGTACGAAAAAGATCAAACACGACGCAATTCTGAAACGAGAAAATTAGAAAATGTTCAATTCTTTCTACGAAAATTTATGAAATTTTAGAAGGAGAGTGAATGAAATTACGTTAGATGAACGAAGTCAAAATTGAATTTAGACTAGTGGAGTTGAGTTTAGAAACGTTGAAAGGTATTATTTTTTGCGACTTTGAAGCTTCACTCCAATTATGTGAGTTATCGGAAGAAAGTAACGTTTAAACTCACTCTCTCCGGCGATGACATTAGGAGGCGGCCTGAAATTCGTGCCCTAATAATCACGATTTTGATTGATGCATCTAAAAATTCTAAAAGGGCGTTGGTGATTATCATGCATCTGTATCGAAGATGTTACTAAAGAAGTAGCTTACGAATGACAACAATGTCAAGTTCTTAAATTTGCAAAATTGCTTCTGAACAAACTAAACGGTACAGGGGCCTATCTGATACTTCAAAGATCAGTATTGATAGTTTTTTCACGCAAAAAAAAAATCGGAATTCGTCAGGAAACTTACAGAGTTTGCAAATTTTCGAATGGTTTTCCCAGGACCTTCGAATTGACAACGCTTTAGGTATTTCGAAGATCGTTCTCCAGCTTATTTGATGTGCATTAAGCGTAATCTACAAATGTGGGTACTGAAATTAGACGTTTGTTTGGTTGAATCATGAAATCTACCACACCCCTACTACGCGCATCTTCTTGAGCACTTTTGAATTTGAGACTCTACATGGTGAATGCAAAAGAGGGTTGACGCATCTTTAAAATTCGAATCTACCGCGGTTCTTTTCCTAGATTTACACTAACTTTGTTTAAAACGCTCTCAAAGTCACTCGCGTTGGTTCGTTAGAATGCTTCAAGGCGTAACTTGGTCGTGTTGATCTACCACACTTCTTCTTGACTTAACTATTATGCATATCCTATATCGGTCGTCCTCCTCAATGCGAGGGGGAGTCGGTCATCAAAACCGTAGAATACCTTTCGCATTACTGAAAATCTATTCATTTAGTTACGTTCATTGAAAAGTACCAGCAATCTAATTGTTATTAATATGAGTATCCGGTTCGTTTAACTGGGTTGTCCCAACTTTTCCCTCGTCCAGGAAATCCAGAGCTTAATCTATAAGCTAATTTGCCAACGTTTTTCGGGGGTTTATTTCCAAATGGCGCCTCCGCTTTGTTTAACAATTAAACAGGCGACAAATTTTAAGCCACGTTGAAATTTCATTTTCCGTTTATCTAGATTGACGTGGCCGTCCAGGGAATCGTCATTTAACTTTATTTTTTCGATGCCACATTCCGCTTTTTAACGTATTTGTAGATGCATCCAGAGACAGATTTTGTTTCAAAATTCGACAGGTTGGTGTTGGGAATTTAAAGTTTTAGGAACAAAGGAATTGAATCTCGATAATTCCATTAAAATCCAATTGACAAATTTATCAAGCGCTATTATACTCGTTAATTTACCAAATAAATTCGAACGGATTTAAATAGATTCGAACCATCCGTTGCGATTAATAAAAGTCCAAAATCTATTTGAAGAGATTTTAATTATAATTTGGAAGGGCGAACGGTGATTAATTGAATCGGTTCACAATTAAATAGTTGCCAAAATGTTCGATAATTAAAGGATTCAGTAACTCACTAGCGATAATAACTGCTTTTAATATGGATCAACAGGACTGGACTCATGGCTCCGAGAGTAAATATGATTCCGCCTGAAATAGAGGGTGAAAAACATTTTTATAATGTTAACGTAAACTTGCAAGATCCGCAACG
Organism: Euwallacea fornicatus; assembly: GCF_040115645.1. Lineage (NCBI taxonomy): Eukaryota > Metazoa > Arthropoda > Insecta > Coleoptera > Curculionidae > Euwallacea > Euwallacea fornicatus. The sequence goes on from NC_089556.1 coordinate 2,878,736, forward strand.
TGTTCTACGCATTCTTTAATTAACTCGACAAAAAAAATATATTTGCGGTAAGTTCATAGCAGACCCGTAAGCCTTACACAAATATTTGTAATAACCGAACGCGAATTTCGGTCTACGTGTGTTAAAGAAGTTTATAAACCAATGTTGATAGGCTGCAGGTGACCCAAATCTTCGACCTCGTTGGCTGGCCACCTGAAATAATTTTTATGGACTCGTTGAGTAACAGATCGCACATAAATTTCAGCAAAATCAGGCTAATATCGCACCTTTGATCGATCGTACATAAACGAACGAACGTTCCGTATATTATCTAGGCGGTGAAAACAGTCTCTTTGTTTTTCGGTACGTCTCTGCATGCTTTATTCACCTCCCTTATCATTGATCTACCGGCCCCTGAACTTCCTTCAATAAAGCAAAGGGCATTTTCTGGGTTTAAACAGACGCGTGCCAATACTTCGCTCCCCCCTGTTATTCCATTTGCCAGATGTGCGATTGCTATTTTGGGGTTTTTATTACAAAGGTTTATTTCCTAGACCTGGCACGTGACTTTATGGTTAACGAGAGGAAATTACGAAATAAATATTATCGTTTAGTCAGGGAATTTTAGGGAAGGATCACGTGAACGTGTATGTAGCGTTCGGCGGAATTGAGGTAATATCACTTCACTCGAAAAAGTGAAACTCGACCCTCCATAGCTCTTGAAGGGGTGCGTGAATTAGATCGTAACTATGGCGTGATGGAAACGTACCCCTAAAAATACCTTTATAAAAAAGGGCAGACTAATAAATGTCAGCCCTCTCAGGGTGTTTCTTATGTCTACGATCTCTTGTAGGTAAATTTACTGATGCAGACCTTTTTATGGGTGTAAGGATTTTAGTGTGATGTTTCGAAACCAAAAAAACACGTGTACTTCTCCAAGTGTTAGCATAGAGTGGTACTAAAAGCGAAAATTTCCGTCAAATATTTCCGTTTTCTGGAAATCCTTAATAAGTCTCGACTAGCACAAGTAGGTCCGAGCACTTCAACTGAATTGGTTGGATTTACACCGGAAGCATCGCGTGACTATAGGCCGAGATACTGTTCGAAATCGTCTACATGAAGCCATCTTCATAATCGAAGACCACAGATATGTCGAGCTCTTTCTAAAGGCAATCGCGCCGTAAGATAACAGTAGTGTCCAGAATATCGAAATTGGAATGGAATTGATTGGGCAACAGTTTTATTCTCTGACGAATCCAGATTTGGATTTCACTGCGAATCTATTTGAATAAGAGCGCAGAGACGGTCTGGAAACGTTAAGCCTTTACCACACGTCCAGGAAATCTATTCATTCAATGGTACAATAATGGTGTGGGTCGGAACAGTGATTGACGGTCGAACCGACCTCGTTTTTACAAATCGATTTCAAAGAGTTCGACAGTACCTCGACACCATTCTTTATCCTACAGTCCCACTATTTGCCGGCGCTGTTGGCCAAAACTTTCGCCTCGTGCTTGATGGTTCACATATCGCTGGTAGCGTGACGGGCTGGTTGACCAACGACGGAATTGTCGCATTGCCGTGGCCAGCAAAATCGCCAGATTTGAATCCGATTGAGAATATCTGGGACATGCTTAAAAAAAAAGAGTTTCGCTACATATAGCCAACGTGATGGGGAAAGATACCACGGGCGGAAATCGACAATATTATTTTAAGTACGGACGACAGAACTAGGTCTGTAATTAATAACTGTGGAGGCCATACTTTGTATTAGACTTCATTTTTTTTTATCACTGAGAATGTTTTATTAATTTAAAAGAAGGGCGATTTTAGTTATATTTACACTTTATGAATAAATCAGTGTATGAGGCCGTGCACGCAAAAGTGGCCGAACACTGAAATCCGATTGTCGAAGAAATACGATTCAAAATAACTAAGTTTAGTTCATGGTAATTAATTATATCAAAACTACCTCGAGTGTTAACTGACCCTTAAATTTTACACGAATAATTTTATTATTCGTGTAGAATTATTTTCTATTTATATATTATATTATTTTATATTTTTGAATTAGTGTTAAAGCAAAAAAATGTAAATTATAGCTAATTTTGGTTGGTTAGGGCTCCTTCACATTGAACATATTATGCACACGTAAGGAAGTCGGGGTTGAACGGTTGTCTACCAAAATTTATTAAAGACTTTTCAAAAATTAACATCCTACACTAACATAGTAACTAATACATTTTGGATAAAAAATATTAATAATAATCATCGAATTTTATTACCGGAATTGTATCCAGAATAATATTGGATATGCTCGGTTTTCCATAAAAGTCCTAAGGGATTGATTGAATATATACAGCTAGCTGACGAAAATCTGTCTATTTTCTCACTTCTTGCATTACCTTGAGGGTATAAAATTGATAAGTTGTTGCTAATTATACTTATTAAATTCCTTTTTTTTTAATCCACTTAACAAAAATCACTCTCAGTATCATTAGAATATTTATAATGAACCATGAAAGGATATTATTTTTCCAAATGCAGCCACTGAACTTTTAGCCATTCCACTTTCGACTTTTTAGTTAATATTTTTTCATTACACAGTTTCGATTCCAAATATTTAGTGAAAATCGATAATTCTTTACTCATGTCTTTAACAATAAACGGTTCAGTTTTTCGAGCAGCCAAAGCTGCTGGTATTCAAACTTGTGGTCTGAATATGTGTTGGAAATATTTTTTTTGTTTTTGCACAACCCCAAAGTCTCGATCACACGGGAAATATGAGTGCTCACTTGCACGAAATTTATGATCTATAACTTCTACCGTTTAATCAGGGCTAGATACGAAGTACTGACATAAAAGTGAAAGTTTGATATAGCGATTTTTGCCACCACATTAACCCGAAAACATAATTAACTTTTTACATTTTACATGGTTTTTTTTTTTTGCAAAATGTGAAAGACACGAGCTTATTTCTTGTGGTTCACAGGAGGGAATGGATTTCATTTTAATTTTTTTTTATTTAATTTTTAGCCTACCGGGTCAGTTAATTACTAAATTTTCAAAAGCAACTCCTTTTTCACATAAAGAAATGTCAAAACGTAATAATGGCCTAACCGACGTAGGCCACTTTAGCTTTGGAACTTTTGAATATATTGAAAATGTAAAAGGGAATAAATGCTTTTTTCACCGAGGACAGTAAATAATCCAATGAAAAATATTACATACCTTAAAATATTTTTTTTTCACAAAGCTGTAACGCGTTTGTGTAAAAAACAGAACAAAGTGTCCCAGGCCACTTTTGCGCCGACGGCCCCATACGTAATTTGGAAATGTATCAACAAAAGCTTAGTTTGTGTGCAGGCAAAAGCTTGCTTGTTGTATATTACACGCTCTGTAACACTATGCACGCATAACTATATTTTCTAATTAATTTCAAAAGAACGTCAATCTATTTATAAAAATATACTTAGGCCTTTCCGAAGTGCGTATATTCCACATGAGGTTCATTTATATTCGTCCGTAAGGGTTCCCGAGCTGCAGTAATTATTTGTAGCAGTTAGATATTATCGCACAAGGAAAATAAATTTAATAACGCCAAATACGAGGTTCCATAGAACATTTTTTTGCAGTATTCACTAATAATATGCTTTTCCAGAAGTTTTAAGTCGTCACAGGTTTGGATTATTATCGCATAATCGGCGCAGTAAGGCGTAAAGTGCGTGGTGTTCGAACATTAGATTTTGCAATTTAGATAGTATTTATAGGGCTTAACCCTTCAGGTTTAATGGTTTCATAAATATTACTAATAAACCTGCAAATTTCAATGAAGGTATTCGGGTTAAATCAAGTGTATTCGTGCAGAGATAGGCATTCAATGTGATGTGCTTTATTACATTTGCATGGATCACGATATCAATCTACACTTTGTTTTTTTTTTTTCGAAAAGGTTGGAATTTTTTCAGCACTTTCAAATTTTGGGAAATTTAGAAATTATTTTATAGTTTATCATAACATCAAACAGTATCACCCGCATTGTTTAATCTCAACTCTAGTCAAGTTGCCGACCCGGATGGAATACCTGTGAGTGTGAAACATGTAACATTTAAGCTTCAGTATTGCGAAAACTGTTAGAGGCCCTGATATTCTTCATAGAAAACACTTATGCCTGGGCTCCGTGGAAAATCAGAAATCTAGGAATCAATCGTATAATTTTTTTAGGTAGTGTCAGGTCAGACCGTGATTGGCGTTAAAGATATAGTTGACGGCATATTACGGCAACGCCTTCGTATCGCACTCTAGCTTTAGAATTCTCCATAGAATTCAGACCTAGCTACCTCGTTTTAAATAAGTTCCTTCCGATATCTAGAAGGAAAAATTCGAGATGTTTTTGCTCCTCATTTTCAATCACTCCTTGTTGCCGTTAATAAAGCCGTTCCTCCACAGGTCCAAAATTCTCTTTCCGTGTCAATACACTATCACATTTTTATAAAATATTCCGAACAAATTAATCACATTTTTACGTAAATAGTCGTGCCCCTTATTCGAATTTATTACGCTCTTATCCAAAGGTCAACAAATAAAAGAATTAGGATAAGTGGCGTAGTACGGAATAATAAAATATAGAAATCGATCCTTTCTAATGGTTCTCGATTAAAAGCAAATGTCCAGGTGAAATAAATATTAATATTCCGGCTTCAAATATCCGGAGCGAATTGGATTTTCTTATTAGTAATTTAATCCGAATTCATAAATTGGTTGGACACGGACATGTTTATTTTTACTGTGCATTATTACTTATTTAATACGATTTCTGCTCAATTTGCAAGACACAAGAAGACGGCGAAATTTCCACTATGCTGTATTATGACACATAATAGGAACCGCATATGGGTAATTAACCGAGCTGCAACCCCTAGGAATGATAGAATCAAGCCATAAGGTAAACACTAGCGCAAGATAACATTTGTAGCTTATGTTGAAGATATTTTGATAACCTAAATAGCTGAACTATGTATTGTATGTCCTTCACTCCTCACCTCTGTGCAAATCGATTAGGTTTTGCTATTGCATGAAACGCCTTAATTAACACATATACCTCGTGTTGTAAACATAATAGGTAAGCGACAAGCAACTCAATGTGCCCTGATAGTGCATTTTCTTAATCTTGTACACCCTTGTAAGAGTCAATTATTGGAACAATGCAAGTTGGGGTTTAACTACCAAACTTTCTGTTAAACAAATATAATTACTCCGTCCTTGTTTCTCATTTCCATTTATACCATTCATTTTATGTTTGTCGGAAAGTTTGCGGCTTTAGGTATGCGGGGGTTACGGGTTACGTTACGGGGAGTTCCGTCTCTGAACGAATATCGTCATTGTTAAAACGTAATTAATCGTGGTAATATACAGAATTGAAAAAGCGAAACCGTTGCCGAAATCGCGCAAATGACTGAAGATAACAGCGTTGGGACAATAAGGGAACATACGCGCCAATTAAAGGACAAAGGGGTAAATTATCCTGGAAGGGGATTAGCAGGAAAGCGGTGCAACACCCTTGTTGAGAACGCGGATTGGGATAATGGCAGACAGGCTTGTTGAACTGAATTTTGGCCTCTCAATCCTAATCAATGAACAATCCGGCATCAATAATCACAAAGCAAATAATCTTCCTGGTTCCGAAGAGTTCAGGTGGAAATACAATTTTCATAAGTAATGCACCTTACGGTCACCTAGAGAGCATGTTAGTTAAACTCGTTTGCTGAAGTTGAGAACAATGCACTTAAATTACGTGGACTTTGTAATAGATTGCAGGAGTTTATTCAATTATTCCTTAACTTCCTGCATAGCTGCTGGAAACTTGACCTCGTGGATTATAAAATGCCACCACTAAAAGTTTCCCCTTGGTGTTCGAGGCAAGAAGCAGGAGAACGAGGAAAGGTAACTTGTTGTTTTAAGCTTATGGAGCTATTTCTCAAAAGATCAGCACTGTGATGGGTTAGTTAATGATGTCAGGGTTATAATGGTATTGTACTCCAGTCCATGTTTTCGAGGATATATTTTTATCTTGAAATTTCGCAGGATGTTGCCGAACCAGGGTTATCATTATTACATTAATGAGAAGGAAAACTCCCTTTTCCACCTGGTTAATTCGTTTTGCTTTTTAAGAGGCCTTCAGAAATGGTGAACACGCAGCCCTTTCATGTAAACCCTGACGTCTAATCCCAACGAAATAAAGCACCCCCATGGCGGTTCTCTATGGGTGGCAGATTTTTCGCGGTGTTTTCATTACGACCTTGTTGCCCGTTTTGTGCGGCCCCTGCCATACCTGGGGCCATTTTTCACGGCCCGTCCATACCTGGAAAAAACTGATTTTTCCGGGAAACTTACGTTATCGGGTTATCGATCTTGGATCTCATTTAACCGATTTAGCAAAAACGCTTTCGTCTATGAAGTTTCGTCGTCGTTTCGCGACTAACTACCGCCCGTATCCGGTTCCGGTCTCAACGGTTCGTCTTTTAACAGGTGGGTCTTGTTTAAATTAAAGCACTAGGGATGGTTTGTATTTTGTATAAGGTATCATGTCGATAAGAGAATAGATAAGTCTGAAATTATAAATATCATTTGCTGTTCCGATTTGCGTTTGCGAATTTGGATAGGAACGTTCGCGCCCACTTAGAATCAAAGATACTATTCGTGTAGTTCCGTGATCGAATGGCACGTCGCCATGTCTTAGGGCAGTATCCAGAAGGGCCTTACACGGGGAAATCAAAAGGAGCACAAGTGGGCACTTTCCCGAAGAAACGGGACGTCCTCTTTGAGAGGGGTCCAGTGCAACAAGTTCCCCGAGCTGGTGGGCTGGAGTGGATGAAATCGGCGGTTTGCGATCGCAGAGTTATGAGAGAAAATCAGGGTTAGAAATGCGTCTTATCATCGCGACTGTGATGTTTTCTAATATGAGAAGACTTTGGATTTCCCAATCTGGATCCCGATTCAGTTCATTCCCGTGATGATCCCTGGGTTGTTTGGACATTGCAGTTGCTTTGCCGAAGGATGATGGCTCGCATGATCGACTAGGGCTGGAAGAATGATTTGAATTGGACAGTCACAAAAGAAAGGAATTTTCGATTAAACTTCGCCAGTGGCCAAAATCCCATAACGGTCTGGTGTACATAATTATCGAAAAGTAAGATGTAAAGGGCCGACTGCCGGAGGGCTGAGTTCTTTCTTTCGGGAGTCATCCAGGACGAATTTTTCCCTAGATTTAAGGAGGCCAAGAAGAAACGGAGCGAGAGAACTACTCTTACTCAGACAGTCAACGGGTCGTTGCGGGGGGGAGAATGAATTGGTGAACCCATTTTGAGATTTGCAGTGAAGATCGTAAAGCTCTTTCAGCCCAAAATAGGAGTCATACTGAAGGAGAGCTAGTGTCCAGATGGTCGCTCTCCTTGTCCTAATGTGCAGTAATTTATACCTACAAATTCCATTTTGTTTCTCTCTGAATTTTGAAATGCCTGAAAAAGCGATACATTTTTTAATTTTCCCGGTTTAAGGGATAGAGAATTCAATTAAACATTTTTGATAATTGAAGGAAACTTTACATGAACTATTTTGCTCGAATCTCTCCGATTTCCTTTCAGCTCCTCGTCTCTGACGAAACAACCGTTTGGTGCAGCTATTCGAAAAAGATATTTTTAGCATTAATTTTTTGCATGAAATGCTTTGTGCATGGGCGTTTGAGCGGTCGTAAAACCGCCACAAAGCCCTTATGATGAACTTTTTAATGAATCCTATTTGTTACACCAATTCCCATAGAGCACATGATGATTAATTACCTTTGGGTCCTTTGTGGGCAACAATGAGCATTCGAAACTGCTGTTTACCCATAAAACGGTATGTACAAAATCAACTATAAATACACATAAAACCATTTGCATAAAAAACACTTATTTTTAAAAATTTCCGGGTATTACAATGTAATTTCAATCAAGAGCACGGTATTATAGGTCATCGGGTTACATGGATTTTTTTTTCAATCCTGCCTTACTTTCGTAGTGGCCTAATAGACACGCAACGTTAGTTTCAATATCCACTTAAAAAACCATAAAATAAGGCTCGTTGATGCCCAATTTTCTTACAGAGCTCCTCATCTGAGCTCGTCTAGACTACAAAAATTAGCGTGTTAGATGGAAAATGTGGTATAATTTGAGCCAATCTGCCTGCTGACACGGAATCCAAAAATTAGCGGCATAAATTGGGTGTTTCCATTCCAATTCAACAAAGCGAACGAGGTATCAGGTGTAGTGCGCTGTTTTGTTTCAGAACCATCAAGCATCTTCTATAAATTTGTTTAATCCAAAACGAATTATTCATCATCCGTGAGGTACATATTCATTATTGATCTGCTTCAACTCAGTAACAAATGTGCGACGATACATTAAACATTCTAGATTGCAGCAATCTAAATATTAATGTGGACATTAATAGAGAGTGCATTATGCAGGCTCTGATCTGGGATCGTACACATCCAAGAGAATTTACTATCAAAATAATCCTGAAACTCGAGAGTACGTTATTGGAGAGGCTGTATCGAAACAGCAATAATAACGCAATGTTGAAGAACCCTGTAATTCCAGAATCACACCATAATCAACATTAGAGCTTGTTAAATTATTTATCGATCCTCTTTCGTTGAAATTCCTCTTTTTCACCCTTATAAAATATTATTTCAACCGAAATGGATTTGTACATTAGCAACACAATAAATCTGATTTATGAATTTCAGCTGAATTTGGGTTCATTATAGTCAAAAATGTATTTTTAACCAAGGTCGTAAACGCGTTTGTTAATAAAACTCGTAATAATTTACTCTGTTGCAACTATGTATAATAATGCATTCAAGATATATTTATAAAATTATTTACGAATATTTTAACAGTAATTTTAGAATAATCGCAATTATTTACCGTTTTACTTTGAACCTCTAGTCGAGTTCCCGACTTGAATATTGTTCATGTAGCATGAGGATAATTTATCATGGATCTTTCTATAGGCCTTCAGAACTATGGAAAATGGGTCTAGCTGGAAAAACGCATCACAAAAGGTCCATGTGGGTTATTAAGGGGTGTAAAAACACCCAAGCACAATGCCTAATTCTTTTTTTAATAAAAACTGTTTCGAAGTATGGGCCTTCAAGAGTTATCATGGAAGTCTCTTCGATCGTTGGGGGAGATTTTTCACTCCCGTTCGGGCCGCCTCTGATTGTTGTATTGATAGAACAAAAAATCAATGCGCCCTACGGTGAAATAGTCATATGTGTAACAGTTTTGACTGACCGTTTGAAGGTCTGAATATTTAATGATTCCAATTTGAATCTATAATAAATCTCATTCAAATTTAAAACTGCTTAAAAGAATTCCAGAGTTCCAGTTAACGTCTGTTTGTGAGGTAGAATGCGGAAAATTTCTGAACAGCACTGCACATGAAGTAAAAAATTTAATACAAGCTGGTGGGTTTGTGCCGAATGTCATGCCAAGGCGGCACTAATAATTTGGTCCATTTCCATTACTCTCCTAAAGTGACTAGTAAATATTATAAGGCACTTACTATTTACGTTACTCGCTTTGTTTTCAACACCACCGCAATCGTCAGAAGCTAAATTTACCAACATGATATAAAATATAATGGTATATTCTACACCAAGGTAGTGAATTTTAGTATTACGACCTGAATGTCAAGTTTAGATGGAAGACGTGAGGAAATGGATGAATTTCACAATCGCAGTGTATATGCCATTTTTCATAATTCTAGATTTAATAAATCTTTGTAAAACTACATTAAATTTACCTCAATAATCATAAATTAAATCCGAAACACAGAAAGACGGCACGTCTCAGATAAGCAAACATAAATACGAGAAGAATGGGGATGATGAGCACTTTGTAGGATAGACGAAAGGATCGGTAACCCCAACTAATCGAAAAAACATACAGTCTTTTAAAGCCAGCCATTGAGAATAATTATTGCTGGTTTTAGGTGAAAATCCTGGTTTTCAGTGGCGTACTAAAGCGAGAAAGCTCATTTTAATCGCAAATCTCAGCAAAGTCTCCAAAAAGTATTTAGAGGTTCTTTCCTCTTACGAATCCCTTTAGAACTGTACCTCGTTTTCTGATTTGAAAGCCAATTGAGATCTGGGTTTTTCAGGTTAGTTTTAGCTATGAATGAAGAAGTAAAGTGGGCAGTACCAAAAAATTAAGTTTTGTTAAAACAAATAATTGAGTTCTGACACAGGGGTTAGCCACTAGGGTCGCGATTTATCTCCCCCGTTAAGGACGCCCTTGGCTCCAATAACCTATACATATTAAATTGGGTTTCTTCCATTTCGAAAGCGTTAACAACTTTCTAAGGAAAATACAGGGATTCAGTGTCATACTAAGAAGAGGAAAAATATTTTTGATTGATTGATTGCAATCTAATCGTTTATTTTTAAACTGATGTACAATTTGTATAATTTTTTTTCTCTCCTATAACTCTAAACTAACATCTCCAATACTGAACTCATGTCACTAATAAACGATGTCACTTACAATCCCAACACTGGTTTTGGCGAATATTTACTAACCGTTGATTGTTCTCTAGGGTTTGATCAGTCTTTCACCAATTTCACTAATTAAGGACCAAGCTATTCGACTTTTATTATCATATTTTTAAAATTTTATTTGCATATATTTTTCTTTTGTATGCCTTCAATAAACCGTCACATCATTTTTTTCTATGTTTGATTTTTCAACCAATTTCCTCTTTACATTGCAATATCTCAGGCTTACTCGGAAAATATTTAACTTCGATGAAGTTGTCGATTGGATTTTTTCACTGGAAAGTCTTTGGTGAAAATACTCTGAAATATATTCGTAAAGGCTTGCCATTGCTGGTTAACCTCTTTCTCTCCTATAGAGCAGAGACCTCCGCAGCTTTTTAAATAATTTTCTCTCAGCAAAATTTAGTCTAGTAATCTCCATGTTCAGTATTAATTTTGGCCCGTATGACCATACATATACATATACCATACATAAATGCAGCGCAGCGGCACTTATGCTTTCCTCTAAGTTTGTTAGGAAATCGTGAATACATGTTGCACTATTTGATCTTATCCTTGCATGTTTACGGATTATAGGAAAAACATTGAAGGAGCCAATAATCAATATTAGGTTAGCAACATTTTTAGAAGGTCACAGAAAATCTGCATTAAAATCCTCATGAATATCCTGAAACATTTTATTCTGGCATTCAATTAAATTTCCTTAATAAGATAGCAAAGTTCCCCTCGGAAGGGCCATATACAATTGTTATTAAAATTCTTTGTCTTTAGTTCTAAATTCACATCTGCAGCACTGAACTGTGCCTTCCTCTTTTACATTTATTATATAAATTGTTGCTTTGTCTCACTTTACTTCCTATACCGGGGATACTGGCGAACCCTGGGCATAGAAGATTAACATGGAGAATTGATTTTTATTTTTTTGAGCTCGTGTGGATTATTTAACTGAAATACTTTTACATTGAGGGCATAGAACTCAAGATCAACGACAATTCTGCAATTTTTTTAATTTTCTAATTAGAGACGTTTTGGCTGAAAAAGCTTCCAAGTTTCAAAAACTTGAATGTCCCGCGTAACTGTTCGATGCCGCGATTGGTCAGATTGATCGGTGATCTTTTCGAACGATTGCTATAAACGTTTTTGAAACAATGTCAAAGTTTTTTGCTTTTCTTCACTTACTTGTTTAATTGAACTTTAATACGCAATTACTTGTTTAATTTACTTGTTTTCACTTTTTCTTTGTTGCATTTAAATAAAAGATTAAATAAAAAAATAAGAAAATACATTTGACATGGCGTTTTTACGCTTATGTGGTTGGCGACCTTGTCTTTGTTTCATTCTGACGTTGACTCTGACCAATGGTGGCCTCGAACGATTAGGCGGGAAATTCAAATTTTTGAAATTTGGAATCTTTTTGAGCCAAAACGGCTCCAAATAAAAGATTAAAAAAATTGCAGAATGATTGCTGATCTTGTATACCATGTCTTTTATGTAAAAATTTTTGCAATGGATAATCCATGGAGAAGCAAAAAAAATAAAAACCGATTTAACATGTTAATCTGCTAATCTGGTTCGCCTGGATACTCGGTGTAAATTGCAATCCACACTGAAATGGTCCATAAGGAGCTGCACAAACCGAGCTTCAAGATAAAATCCGAGCTTCGTCCATTCTTTGCTTTCCGTCAACTCAACACAAAATTATAAAAACTGCCAACTTTTCGAGACACCATTATGACGTGACGACCTAGTAATTATTCCACAAAAGCTGGAAATTAAAGCCTTGCAAAGCTTTTTGCCCAGCTCCAGCTTAAAGCTTTGGCATAGGCGATAAACATTTTACAACGCAACAAATACCTTCACGTCAGTTAAATAATGTTCACTTTTTGCTGCTTTATCAGCTAAACACGTCATAGATTGGTCATTTTATGGGATACTTCCAGAAGGGTCGTAAAGCTTTTATCGTGCGTATGATGAACTAAAAAGGACCTGCTGAAATTTAGGTTTCGACCTTTAAAGTGACCCTTAACGTTCAAAACTTTCAAAGAATGTTCTCATTCGTGGATAAAGTGCTCTGGTTAATAAATAAACAGATAAAGGTATCAGGCCGAAAGTTAGAATTGTTTTAGTAACGTACAAAACAATCTCAAGCAAAGGTTGGTGCTCATGCAAATGGTCGTTTAGGGCCGATGATTAATGGGTCCAGGTAACCGGACTCTAATCCTTTGAAACCTTCATTAGTTAGAATTTTAAGACTTTAATTTATTCTTTAGCCAGCCTGTTATAAATTACCGTATTCCGATTTCTAACCGGTGAAAAATGCACTTTTGCAGATTTTATGGGTCAAGCAAAACCATTTGTTATTCTTAGGGAGAGAATTATAATTATGAATCATATTAATATTTTCTAGGGGAGTTTTTAATGTTATTGTTGTGTCACGTTAGCTAGGCTTCCAACCCGTGGTAGGTTATCTTGGTAAGGGCCATATCATTAACATGCTGAATGTTTAACTGCAAGATAATTCTATAGAAACGTTGAAATACGGCCTGGCTAGCGGCTAGTCGGACATGACAAATGTCTACAAAGTTAATTAAAGAAGTGATTTTTCGGTCGCTATATGTTACAGGAATCTGTAAATCAAGCTGAACCTATTTATTAGGTGATGGGAAAAATTGGAAGACCTAAGGGCCGATCAGTTTTTAGTAATTCACCGTAAGAGACAAATCTACGTAGAGCATAAAAATGGATCGGGGTAGAATACCCTTGAGAGAAATTTCCTTTTTTACGACAAAATGTGAATATGGAACCCCTACTATCACGCTGTTTAGTGGCATTTTTCTCTTAACAAAATTGTCGATTTTACAAGCCCATCTCTATTTATGCCCCTTTTCAATAAAGCCCGGACACGATGTGGTCTAGAGGTACAAAAACCGTTGGTTAAAGTCGAGTGAACAAGTGGCTCTAAGTCAGGTTGTAATCTTTACAACATGGGGCAAGGAAAATCACCTGTTTGACCTGCAATCTTTCACAAGGGTATTTTCGAAGCACTTCTTTTTTTTTAATTGAAACTCGAGTTTGAAAAATATGAAAACTCATCCGGATTTAACTGTTTTTCTAATAATAAAAACCGAGCAATAAAAAATCAAATATCATACCCCGATTTGGATTTAAAAAAACAATGCTCCTGTGGCCAACGATGTGAATGATTAATAGGCCCTTGACCGGTTTGCCTGTATTTTTAACCGATTTTTTCATACTCGAGTGGCATATTTTCGCCAAACAAAATCATGATTTTTTGCTAAATCAGAATTTTGCAAAAAAGTAGGTTCAATGAGCAACAACGAGTTGGTAAATAGTCTAAATAGTGAGAACAAATATTTAAATTTACACAATTTGTTCGCACCGAAATACACATAAAATACACATTATAGAGAAATATAGGGCCCAGTAGGTACGTCATTTAATTCAGAGAAATGGCGAAATTAATAACGTACGTATGGAAAATAGCTATTTGCATTTCACAGGCACCAGTCATCACATCAATTTTAAATAAAGCCAACATGTTGTTGAAATAGGCATTTTCAATTATTAATTTATCGAGGGCAAGGGCCATTTATAAACTTTCATCTTGTTAGAAACGATAAATTAGGAACTACATGTGACTTGGGTTGGCATCTAATGGATAGATCTAAAGAAACATCAATCACAAGCCCAGTTCTGTTATTGCGAAAGCAACACTAAATACTCGATTTCGTGTTGTTTTCATCATATACGTTATTCCACATTTACAAATTATTTTTTATGGGATATTTTCCTATAGCACGCACAATACACATTTTGAAATGAAATTAAATAAGGGAGTTTCCCATAGCCAGCTTTCAGACATTATTATTATTACTAGAGGGAATGAAATTCATCACGGAGCCTATACAAGATTGTTATAATAGCTACACAAACAATGGATTTGTTGGAGTGGCGCGTGGGTATAGCTGCATAAGAATAAATCTGAATTAACATGTCAATTTGGAGGATTTGAAGTTCGATAATAGCGATGGAAATAATCCTGGAAAATGTTGTTTGTCTCACGAATCCGAAAGAAAGGAATGTGAAATAACCCAATTATTCAGCTCGCTGACGGAAAAGCCGATACGAATTAAAAATCACATTGATTGTGGGAGCCAATAAGTTCTGATCGATTAAGTCCCAAAACATTTTAACAAAACATCGCCAGTCAAACCCCATTTCTAATAACCGGATATTTAGTAGTTTAGTCTCCCATGTTCCTCACTGCGATTTTGGACGAACGAATTCTGAGACGTAGAAGAATGTTCACAATGTTGAACATCACTTCCTTCTATTTTTATCCACCATTTTCTCTGCTCTCCTATTTAATTATTAAATTACTAGGCCGCGAATCAAATATTACCATGAACAGAGGAAGCGTACAGGAATTTTGCATTAGATTCACCGAAAATTCCGAATTTTCAGAGGAGCATTGGCGTTGGAGTACTGCCAGATCTACGAGGAAAACACGGTTGACGTTTTACCTTCCTTCTCCAGTTTTTGGATTATTGAGAATTGTGAAGTGGCCCGTAGGTAGAAAACCGAGTACTGTTACGTAAAAATCATTTATAAACATCCGTATTTCGGTCATAAATACTCTCGGTGATTCACTAGACCGGAGCCCAGTGCTGCCCGAAGGCCTACTTGCGCCCCTTAATTTATCTGGAAAGTGCACGATACGGGAAACCACCCCGTCAACGGTTAACGGTTGCATTATAGAATCATTGCCAAACTTGGAAAGGTTAGCATTTGAGTTGAAAAGTTGACCAGAAGTCAGAGATAATAGTGGGTGAAAAAGGTATCAAATGATAATGAACATTTTTATTGAAGGAGAACAAGGATGAACAAATGGTTTTTTGCGAAAAAGAGGACTAAGTGTATCGATTGTGAAGGCTGCGATAAGGACGAGAAACTGGACAAAAAAGAATGGCTTGGCAAGTGACGCAACCGCTAGCAATAGTGGCTCTGGAAATGGAGAATTTGACGGAAAGTTGTGTTTGAATTTGAGTTGAGCGCAGAGAAGCAATCGCAAGCCGCTACCCTACCAGAACCGTCACACCTTCTACCTAATCGGCGAGGAACTCTATGTGTAGAACCTCAGCTGCTTCTCAAAAGGTATAAAACACTCAATTCCAGTCTACCAAAATACGTTCCTGTGACGACAGATTAAACAGTTGATCGATTTTGTATCGAATCCAGGCACATTCAATTTGGATAAGGCTGGACTCTCTTAATCCGAAATCCACAATTCGATTGAAACAATACAGGCATACTTATTATTCATACTTCACGCATTATATTTTTAAATTTACATTTACGTGTCTATATGCCTTGCGTGCTAATATGCATACAGAACAGTTTACTTTGATGTTGAGCCATATCCAGCATGTAAAAATGGTTGTTAATAAAAGTCCAATAACTTGCGGGAAAACGCTCCATTTGTGTTGTTTTCATTCCCCATAACACTGCTTTCGAAATTAGCTCTGAAATACGGCCGTAGAAGGGCGAGGGTGTTTAACCAGGATTTACAATTACACAAACATGTAAAAGACTCATTGTCAAGTAAAGTTCTACATTTCGAGCCCCGTTTGCCCTTTAGAGGGGTTTTATTCGGTTTTGTTTTTATATCTATTTTGGTCTATAACGAGCGACGTACGAAATTCTCCCTTCATTTCCGATGCAATCTACAGACGAAATTTCTCGTTAAAAGTAAATGAGGTGTCTGCATTCGTTGAGGTTGCGCTTTATTTTTAGGTAAAATATGGAAAAACGGTGATATCGGAAGAAAAAAGGAGGCAAGATGCAACCAATTAGTTCTAGGAGTCAGTTGAATTTTTGGCACGATAACAATTCCATAGATCATCCACGGAAAATATTTAGAAATGAAATACGTTCACTCGCATGAGAAAATTACTTGATCCGCCATCAGCAATTTCCCGAGGGCATCACTAGTTCGAGGTATCAGTAATTTCTAGGTAAATTTATGCTTTTACTCAAAGGGTTTGCCGAGCCTCAAACAATTTTGTTGCCACTACAAGCTTTAAAGAACACCGAGGTTGGGCGTGTTAAACGAATGTGAAATACGTTATCTCGACTTTTTTGTTGAAACCGTTAAATAACATGTCAATAATGACACGTGCATGGCTCATTACTTATCTAGGGAGATAATCGGTCGCAGTGTCACCATTAACCGCACATTGTTTCATGATCGAACGTGCGTCGTTTTCTGCCTTTCGGGCTTAACTTATATTTAATTTAGGTAAGTTTATCGCAGTTTTATAAAATCTAGTTAAGTTAAGAAAAAAAGTCGTATGTGCACCGCGGCTGTGAAGTAGAATGTTTATGCGTCTCACGTCTAAGATTCTCACTAGACTCTTGGCTCGTCTTGATGAATCAACATTTTTTGCAAAAAAATGTTTTCGCTCTTATTCCGTCACTGAACACTTCACATATCATTGAAACTAAGTGGCAGTAAATTTTAAGAAATTTGGTACTGCTATTTAATAAAAACCAGACCAGAAATCCTGGGTGCATGAATATCTAGGAAAAATACGACTTTGGCAGAGTTGCAGAGTACAACCATAAAACTCATTTTTTCGAAAATCCCATTGATTATTTTACACTTTTTTTAAACGGAAACCAGAAACGTATAAAGTAATTTTTTCACATTAAATTTTTTAATATTTACTTTTTAATTTATATTTAATATTTTAGTATTTACTTAGAAAATTAACTGCTCCTAATTTATTATAACACACAATGCAGTCCTAGGTGTTGTTAATTTTTACCTAACTCACCCGGACTAACTCACCTTCGACCCCTCAATATCCCTAGTTCAACTACTAAAAGTAATTATTTTTCCAGTTATTGGGCATACTTACATACTACACGCGTGTACATACTATTCTACTAAAACTCATTTGTGCTTGCTGGTCCTTTTGAATCTCGAAATTTTTTTGAATTTGCAATGGGAACTCGGGTTTTCGTAGTAATCCGATTTCGGCCCGCCTCCACCCAGGGTCTCGAACTAATCGAGATAGTTATATCCCTAGTTAATCGAGGATACTTGGGGCCACTAATCTACTAAAACTTATTTATCTTTACTAGTCCCTTTTAGTTCACGCGATTTTTCCGATTTTGCAATAGAATTTCATGGGTTTTAGTGACAATCTAAGTTAAGCCCCTGGTTTTTCATCATTAGAAGTCAGTACTTCCATGATTATTGGGGAAACTTGTGGCTCGAAATCCGGCAAAATATAATCAGACCTCGCTGGTCGTTTTTCGATATTTGCATTTTTTTTTCAACTTTGGGACAGAAATGTTATAAGAGTTTTCGATATAACGACCCCGTTACTTTCTCGATTTTAGACGGATACAAGTCAACTGCTCCACATAAGACAATGAAGTTCACAAATTTTTAAATTATATTCAAACTTGTAGATTATTATTTACCAAATTTTCATATTTGGGGATTTTAATGTTCACTATCTTATCCGAGTGATTTTTTTTGTTGCTCCCTTGATAATTTTTTCCAAATCAGGAAGGTTCTTATCGCTTATAATTTATAAGAATTTTAGATCAGTACTTATTTTCAGTTTAAACGATCAACACTGATTTCTTCCGAAAATTTTGTTCTACAATAAAGTCTAGATATAAACTTATTGCGAACGAAGCCAATAAGGTCATTGGCGAAGAAGAACGTCTTCAGAGAGAAGTTGCTAACATCTTTCAGGTTAGTAAAAAACCACTTTCATGGTTTGTTCATTGATATCGGCAAACTGAAAACGTGGCCGAAAGGCCAAGAATAGGATGCCCAAGAACTACCACCTCTGCCCAAGAGCGACTGAGAATCTTTCTTTCTGAGAATCTCTCTGTCAATAGAGAGGCTTTGACTACCTGTTGGATCGTGCAACAGCAGGTTTTAAAATGCTTCTGGTGTTCCGATTTCAATTGAAAGAGTTCGTCGGAGCCTCCGAGACGTTTACCCATGTTCACGATGACCCTTGAGAAGGGCCCCATTAACACAATTTCATATGCGACTTCGACTGGAACGAGCTAATGAGCGCGTAAATTGGAATAATTAATGAACGTCCGCATTGTTCACAGACGAGTCGAAATATGGACAGTTTTCGGATAGTCCACGTGTTCGGTTATACTCTCATACCCAAAAATCTTAGATCAGTCCAGAAAAGTGTTCTTCTCAGAGGTGGCACAGCTCCCGTGTGGGGAGGCATTAGTATTAATAGGCGTGCAGAATCTTTGGTACATGATGGGAACATGAATGCGCTAATCTGAGCCATCAACAATGTTATCCCTTTACTGCTATTAGGACAAATTTGTTATTTTTGGACAGTAATGGGCGACTTCATCGTGCGACAATTGTCCATGATGATTTGGAATTCCATGGTATTCCCCGATTGGCGCTGCCGCCTCGATCTCGAAACGTCAATCCTTTCAAGCACGTTTGGGGCCACCTGCAAAGAGATTTGGAGTGTCATTGACCAGTTTCACATAAACTCCAAGAACTCAGACCGACTTTACCGCAACTTTCGAAGGGAATTGATTAAGTCTACTGCAACACCCTGATCGACACTATACGAAAGCGTTGTCAGGTTATGATTGAGTTTCGAGAAAGCCATACTGAACTTTCTCTTTTTCTTTTGCCGAAGAAACTGAATTTTTATTAACAGCACGAAAAGTAAGAACTTGGCTGAAACTGCAAAAAACCTGCAAACTACGAGTGAAAAGAGAACTTGGATAAGGTATAAGTCCTCATATAGGAAAATTTTGGTAAACAATAATCGGCGGCTTTTAAAACAATCTCAAAATCTGTGAACTTCCGTAACTTTTCCGGAGCAGTTAGTTCGGGAGGCTCGGGGATATCGTCTGCCAAAGTTCACTCGTCCTTAATGGTCTTTTTGGTCGAGACAATTTTCTAAATTACGTAACAGAAATTTGTGGACCGAAGCTATTGCAGACACCCCCGAGGATGACCTACTGCATCGAGACAGCTTCTGATATTCATACCTAGCCCTTTCATGAAGGGGCACCCTTCGCTTGCTTTTAAAAGCAGAACATCCTGATTGTCCTGCGACGGGCCCTGGATCTCGAGATAAACACAAAATTAAATTGAAGTCGAGCTTAAAATGCGTCGCCAATTTAATTATTGAGCTAGTAAAAGGCCCGTCCCAAATTAAGGGAGAAAAATGACGGCAAATTAACTTATGACTTAGAAAAGGGTCTTGTTGGATCTCGTTTAACTGGCAAATTTGACACTTTGTCGTCAGGTTCTCTGTCTAAATTAGACGAATTAGGCCAGGGTAACATGAAGACCAGATGTCAGCCGTAAAACTATTGCATGTGCACGTCGTGTTTTATGGCCTTCCGAATAGTTCTGGCCGATGAACTTCAAGAGAAACATCGTGTGAAGAAAATGAATTTTCCATAAATAGAGCCCCATAACTTGCGTTTCGTGGCTCCAAAACAATTACATAACTATCCTGAAATAATAGTTCCTGTACGAAGGCTAATTTACTTTCGTTGCGGAGGAATTATTATCTTTGTTTCACTTTAAACCGCTTTACTATGACAAACTGCTCGGGTATAGGGTAAAAGATGGTCCTTTTGGGACCATACATTGAGATATGAAGCCGCTAAATGTTAAATAAAACTGCTACGCTACAAGTCTTCCGACACACCTTGTAAGTGGAAATGTGTATGTGGAATTGCTTTTCAAAGTAGTGAATAAAACTGAATCGTTCCGTCAGGCCTTAGAACAGATTTAACCAAGTGAGACTAACGGCAGAACATGGGTGAGCAAATGGTGGCGTCGACAGGCGTGCCAAATATACAGGGTGTAACATACCGTAATGGAGACGTTTCCGGAGGCGATGGTACTCTGCATAATAATAAAAAAATGCCAATAGGCCCATGGTCAAAAACGCACAATTTTGGACATATTAGAGGCATAGTTTCAAAAGCTTAAGTAATGATTTTTTGTTCAGATTTACTTTTATTTTAAAGCATTTGATTACGTTACAGATTGATTCAGATGGTTGGTAACTGAGCCGGATGAGTATTTTTCCCTTATTTTCTTTACACTTTTAATTGGCATCGATAGATATTTTTGTAAAGAGGACGAAATCGGTGAAAGATACGAAAATACTGCAAGGGACCAAGAAGCTAAAAAATTAAAGAATTTAAATTTGGTATCAAAATTCATACGGGGTGTCACAAACACAGATACAAAGCATAAAATAATACGTGGCCCAAAAAACATAACACCCTGTATAAGGCCACGGACGATTTAGATATTTTCTTATAGGGCGTTTTAAAGAAAATAGGTGTATGAAATATGGAAAATTTTAGTCAAAACAAGAGAAACGAACGCAAAATGAAAAAATCGCGAAACTTTACCACCCTGTATATCGAAAATGGTCCTTTTTGACTATTACAGTTTTTTAAAAATTATTCTGCAGAATACTATCGCCACCTGAAACGTCTCCATGATATTACGAAAATAGACCCAGAAGTACCCGACCTGACATAATAGTGGACAAAATTACAGCGACTAAATATATTTTCGAAAATATAAAATATTATTATGTATTGTAAATATGTAGGACAAGTATATGATAGGAAACGAAAAAAGTTTTATTCTATTCATTCTTTACTACAAAATATTTTACTTTAAAAGAAAATTAGCATTTCTTAGGAAGTAATATAAGTTTTTGGACAAAATTAGAGCGACTTAGAAAAACGCTTTGAAATTATACATAATGTTTCAATAAAATTAATTTAGTTTATTAATATTTAGTCCAATAATCCTTATTTGCAATAACCGCCCAACATGTCGCCAGAATTGAGCTAATTAAATTGTTTATAGTATTCCTGTTGACGCTTTTCCAAATATTTTCAATTTTCGGGTACAACTAAGCTTTGTTTGCGATATTTGTTGTTCTTATTTGCCTTCCCACAATCTCCCAAACATTTTCAACTGGACTTAGATCCGGTGATTGTGGTGGCCATTATAAGATTTCGATTTTTTTAAATCAACAAACCATCGTTTCACTATTTTTGCTCTGTGTTTTGGGTTGTTGTAGTGTTGAAAAATAAAAGTTAGGGTTATTTCCCACTCAGCATATGGTAGCATAACTGTGTCCAAGATGCTATAGTACAACGTATCCATCTATATTCCCTTCAACGTTACCAATCAGTCCCATTCCATAAAATGAAATGCAGCCCTAAATCATAACGCTACCTCCTCCATGCTTAACAGTGATTGTAACATACTATTTCGGATGCAGTCTTCAGCCCTCCGGCCTGTGTATGTACTTCGCTCCATCACTTCCATGTACATTAAATTTAGATTAATCACTAAAGAGGACACGGTTCCAATCATTAATAGTCAAATTCACATGACGTGACGCGAACAACATTCTTGCATCCCCATTTTTTTCGGGACAAAAGCGGTTTTTTCGCCGATCTCCTGCCTGGTAGACCAGTTTCGATTAATTAACGCTAAATTGTCTTGGAAAACACATCTACATTCTCTAAATCTGCCAGAATACTCACAGCTGACTTCCGTGGATTTCTTTGACTTAGCCGCTTAATGTGTCTATGAAGCTCTTTCCTGGTTTTTCTAGGTCAACTTCCACGTTTTAAATTTACCACTTCAGCGCGAATCTCATAAATTTTGATAATTTTGGAAACCATTTGCTTGGATACATAAAATTTTTCACTTATCATAACTTGGGAACGACCATTTTGATAAGACTCAATTATTTTCTGTTTTGAATCAATCGAATAATGAAGTCCACGAGATATATTAAAACAATTAAATAAATTCAACTAAGTCAATGAAACCTTAATGCAAACGCTACTAAAGGAGATATAAAAGATGTCGCTTTAATTTTGTCCAGGTACTTTTAAGTGGTATTTTAGGAAAAAAAATTACCTTTTTTGCGATAAATAAATAACAAACTGACATGAAACAATCGATTTGTTCCGCATCCTAAAGTCTTTCGATATATAATAAATTTATCAAACATATAGTCACTCAAAAAAGTATCCGTACAGCCGGAAAAAAATTCTGTAAACCGTAACTTTTGACTGATTTTGTTCAAATTTTGTATAATGAAAATTCAAACCGAAACTCAATTTGCGTAATTGAGCAACTTTTGAAAATTTAACTTTTAGAGTGCTTTCCAGCGTTTAAAAAAAACTCCGTTTTGAAAACTTCTTGTGCGGTGGAAATATTTCAATGTGGTTTTAACATTCTTGCAGAGAGGATTTTTCTTCATATATCCTGAAAATTTGATCAAAATCGAACCGCAAATAAGGGAGTTGCGGCTTTTTAAAGTCGTCAAAAATGTCAAAGTTTCGTCATTTTGCGCGAAAATCGTCACTGTTTGGCGTTTTTGAAAGGCTGAAACTCCCTTATTTGTTGTTCGATTTTGATCAAATTTTCAGGATATATGAAGAAAAATCCTCTCTGCAAGAATGTTAAAACCACATTGAAAAATTTCCACCGCACAAGAAGTTTTCAAAACGGAGTTTTTTTTAAACGCTGGAAAGCACTCTAAAAGTTAAATTTTCAAAAGTTGCTCAATTACGCAAATTGAGTTTCCGTGTGAATTTTCATTATACAAAATTTGAACAAAATCAGTCAAAAGTTACGGTTTACAGAATTTTTTTCCGGCTGTACGGATACTTTTTTGAGTGACTGTATATACATATATGTATTGGTTTTGAAGTAAATACTTTCCGTTGCTCTAAATATGTCCACTACTGTAGATGGCCATTTTTTGTTAAATATTACAGAGATCTAGCTTTAAAAAGCTTATGGCTAAAGTTTGAGGGTGCTACATTGATTTGTGTTTGGTTTGAAGCAGTTTTAACTGAACGCTTTTAGATATTTCATGAACATGGAAAAATCGCTCATCGATGGGTGCTCGTGAACACTTTCATCTGGAAGGTCTTATTCCATTCAACTTCAAAGCGGAGTTGGATGCTACTCTGGGGGAATATCGTCTTTCGTTAACAACTCTTAAATATTAGACGAGTTTAAACCCATTCCTACCAGTTGCCAAGACGAACCCCGTGGTGGTCGACCCAATGACGCTCCAGATCTGACCACTCCAGATACTGTGGTGAAAATCCACAAACTCTTCTGGAAGACCATCGGCTAAAATTGCGCGAGTTAGCAGACATGATGGACATTTAAAAAAGTACTGGACATCGCATTTTGACCGAACGGTTGGATATGGGAAAGCTGTGCGCAAGATGGATGCCGCGATTGCTCGCAATTGAACAAAAACAGCGTCGTAAAGATGTCTCCAGGGAGTGTCTGACAAAGAGTCGCAGCAATAAAGTCGAGTTTTTGCGTCGATTCATCACCATGCATGGTACGTGGATTCATCATTTCACACCTGAGATGATAGAGCAGTCAAAACAGTGAACTTAACTACCAAAAAAGCCTAAACCGTTCCATCTGCAGGAAAGGTGATAGCGTCAGTTTTTTGGGATGCACATGGGATAATTTTTATTGACTCTCTCCCTAAAGGAAAAACAAAGAAGGGAGAATATTGTACAATTTTACTGCAGCTTCTGGGCAAAAAATTAGGAAAAAGCGACCACGAGTCGCAAAAAAGAAAGCTGTTTCATCCAGAGAACGCACCAGTCCGCAGTTCCGTCATCGCGATGGCCAAAATCAGTCAATTTGGTTTTGAACTCTTTCCTCGCCCGCCCTACTCGCCAGATTTAGCCCACTCAGATTATTTCCGAATTTGAAAAAATTACTTGCTGGAAAGAGATTCGCCGCAAATGAAGTGGTCGAGTCCGAGGTTGATGCCTGTGTTAAAACATTCGAAGCCTCTTACTGTAAATAGGGCGAAGCACCTGTGGAACATTTCTGGAAAAAGTGTGCCAATCTCAAATGAGGCTATGTTGAGAAATAATGTAACATTTTCCATTTTTTTTTTAAAGGTCGGGAACTTCCGGGACTATCCACGCACGTTACACCCTGTACATAGTAAGTTGACTGACACACAAAGCTACTAAAGAAAGATATTTCTCTGCAGCTGACATTTCATTTTAATCAGCTAAATTAGTCCTGAACACGGCTTGTCACACTAGGTAACGCTTATGATATCTTTCCATTTAATTTCCTGATAAATCCCCCTTCGCCTGGAGCACTTCTGCTCCAAAATAGTTAATGAACCCACTTAAAGTCCCACAATTTTTTTTTTCGGAACATTCACGCTGTCTAGTGTGTAAAACTACCGTACAAAAATGTCATTCCACACATGTCTAATGCAGGCAATGGTGATATTCCCAGAGTTACGTGAGCTTGAATTAAACAGTTAAAGTTGTCTCTGAAACGTGTGCCCCAAACCAAACATTTGTTTCCAGCCCAGACTGGGGCACACGATGGAATTAGAATTAAAATTGTTTGGTCGACAAGAGCACACAAAAATCTATCCTGGAAACAATCCCCCAACGGTCTGGTTTTGAACGGAATCGAGTTTTGCTTTTGATGGTTTTCAGGTTGCATATTTTGAAAGCTTATTTAAGTTGTTAATTCATTAGCCAAAGTTCAGATAGGTTTAATGAAGTTCAGCACTAATTGTTGAGCATTTCTATAGTTAAATCTGGCCGTACATAAACTCATTTCTCAGATATTCTCTGACGTTTGTGTAGAGGCTTGAAGCTGAAATGCGTTCTATGAGCATTAACATCCTCTATCAAGAGCAGCACAAACGAGATAGCAAACATCGGTGCATTGATCCAGATATGATTTGGATAATTAGGAGGGCCGGTCGAAGCCTTAGGGCTCGTTTCTCCGGTATTCGGACAATAAAATTTACCCTTCATAGGAAATTGTTCAGGGGGCACTAATATCATTTTGAAATTTCTCCGGGTGATGTGTCTAACATCATTTCATCAAAGTGAAAAGTGCGCTTTCGAGACGAGATGGTTCACGTGAATAGTTGTCATAATCATGAAGAATGAAATCTGATCTCTGCAAGTAACTTACACAGAATAGCTACTTAATGTCTTTAAGAGCAAAATAACGTGCAAATTTATTAAGGACCTTACAGATGTTAATGGGGTTGTTATAGCGAAATAAATGCGATCTTCTCTTGAAACTGAAATTTAAGTTGTGTTGGAGAGCTTGATTCGTTTCCAACGCACGCCCCTGCTTTTCCGGGCAAAACGTTGATTGTTAGTCGAATGAATAATAATTGATCACTATGCCTCTACCAGAACTCAACGGTCTTTCATTTTTTCTTCTGGATTTAGAAATTACTAGACGCGTTTCGTACGACCATGTGTTTAATTGGATAACACTGTTTTTCTTACGTAAAAAAAGTGTAGAACTATATCCTTGCCTAGATTCAATAACTTTCCGCTATATTGCTCAGATTCAGAATTCATGAAGATAATCCTCTCATAAAAACGAAATTAAAATTTTGGCTGCTATCTCACTCCTAGACGCCCCTGGTTTTAACTAGATAGCACTGTTCATTTTTCTTCACATAAACAAAGGCTGGAACTACGTGTTGGTATCTCTCCCAAGGCTCAAACGTTTCCATTCTTTTATCAGAATTTAGAAATTTCTGAAATTAATCCCCTCATGAAATTTAAATTACAATCCTGGCCGCGTTCTCAATTCACAATCGCGCACGCCTCTGGTTTAAAGGAGGTAGTATTGTTATTTTTTCTCTCACATAAACACGAGAATTATTCTTGCCGAGGCTTATCGAAGATCCCGTGTTTTATATAGATTTAGAAAGTCCTAAACATAACCTCTTCATCGAATTGGAATTTTAAACTTCGCTGATATTCCAACGTGAGATCCCCGTACGCCTCTGGTTTTGAGCTGACAACTCTATGGGTTATTTCTGATATAACCAAATGTTCGGGCTATGTCTTTACGTAGACTCAATTGGGATACAAGAGTTTTTATGCATTTAGAAGTTTCCAAATCCCATCACGTCGAGATATAGAAATTCGAGTTGTCGCTGCGATCTCAAGATGAAGGCCCCTTACATTGGGCTCTTAGCAGCTGACTTTGTTGATTTTCCTGAAGCACACAAAGGTTCGGACTGTATCTCTGAAAGAACCGGACAACGCTTCAAATTTTTTTCCCGATTTAGAGAATACTGAACGTGATTCCTGTACGAAGCTTAAATTAGAAGTTTCGCAGCTATCTTAATACGATACCGTCGCACGCCTCTGGTTTTAACTAGATGACACTATTGATTTTGGTCTTAGGTAAACAAAGGATTGGACTATATCTCCGTCAAAACTCAGCAACGTTTCATGTTCCCTTCCGGGTTGGGAAATTCCTAAACGTGATCCTTCCCTATATATGAGTTTACTATAGTTTGTTTCTCCTGCACGCCTCTGCTTCCAATCAGCTCAGAATGATGATTTTTTTATCGAATAAACGAAGGTTATAACCGTATCCAAGGCTTTGTAAGGTTTCTTGTGTCTTTCCGAGTTTAAAAATTCCTTAATTCGACCCGCTCATGTAACTGAAATTTAGTTACGTCGAGTGATTTTTTTATCGAATAAACAAAGGTTGTGACTATATAACTGTCACGCCCCAGTAGGGTTTCAGGCTTATTTCCGGATTGAGAAATTTTCAAACCCGACCATCTAATGAAACCGAAAAAGAAAGCCAAATGAAGCGTCCCCTTAGGAACTTACCGAGATCATTTCTCCAGAGATCCGCAGAAACAGAAATCCTGGATATCGTGAAGAGAAAGAATTGATTTATTGAAAGAGAAAATTCGAAAAATTTGAGAAATAGGGTTTCTAAGAAGATACAGAGAACAGGTAATTTCAACAGATGCTCAATTCAAAAGAAGGGCGAGGGTGGCTACACCAAGTCACAAGGCTCAAGGCTCAATTAATGGCGATGATGGAGGTTATCATATTAGTTAACTAGAACGCAAGATGCACTGATATATTTAAGGATGGACGCCCACGGACCACTACAGAGAGTGACAAGGAGGTAGAGGAATAATTGCGAAGTAAAAGTTTCCATAAGACAGAAATGGTGTATTATCATTAATCTTCAGGAAGCTGCAGGCAACTAGACAAGAGCAATAATATCTGTCAAGATCCGCGATTCGACGATCTCATGAATCGAACATCGCCATGTGTATCGATGTGTAGCTGAGGAAAGAAAAATTAAGTAAACTTTTACAAATTGATTATAAGAAGTTTCTTGAAGAAAGTTGCACTACACTCTGTCATACGAAGATCAAATATCGATGTAAACTAATGCATGCCACGTTCACGTGATCCGCTCAAGACGACAGTATCGAACAGGACCGAAGTTAGGCCACTATTACGCTGAGAAAGTTATTTAAACGAGCTCTTTTATTAAACTATTATTGCCAATGAGCACTAAAAGTAGAGCTTATAGGGCCAAAAGGGCATTATCGATATATCACTATTTGCCTTGTAATGTTTGCAACAAACACTCCCCGTTCGAAATGAAACAAGTTCAACCCTGCGAAACGGCGTCGCCCCGTAAAATATCGGTCGTTCGGACGACACAAGCAACCAATCAGCGCCGACCAACCCAGCGATCACGCGTTGGGTTTGTTTACTTGGATATTTTATATTCCTAAGACGGAATTATAGACACGAGTCATTTTAAAGTTTCATTATTGAATCTATTTTCCATTGAAGAACATGGGACTGCGGAGACATGCAAAAGTGAGAATGGGTAATTTCCCTACTTCATCATTTACTCATGGTATTCGTTGTCGTTGGCTCGAAAGGTTCGAACTGGAATATTCTTCTCCTCAATGGAAACTTTTAAAAGACTCTCGGTAGAAAGTGGTTTCGCTTGATTTTCCTGAAATAATTGCACTGGATATATTTCTCCATTCATGCATATTCGATTAAGTCCTATGCTCGAGTAAATAATATCACCCCATGCCCGATAGGCAGGCTAAACCCCTGTGCACCAGCAAATTACACTACACTAGAATGCAATATTGGAATTCTGTGATCATAAGCCATTCGAGGGTATAAAGCGGGTTTACACATATCTATTATTATGTTATCTATTATCCTCAGATCTTGTTATTTTATTGCTGGGGTATTCCTAGATGCATAACGGTAGGTGGGCCATCGACTCTGTTAGGATCCTTAATGTTTAGCGTTAGTTAAAAGATGGTTAGCATTCAGATATCAATGCGTGTGCGAACAATTCATGCGATTATGAGGGATGGGAAAGTAGGTGGGTTTGAGCTGGGTTAGGAAAGAATCAGGATTATGATTTATCGCAGTTGTAAACAAAAAGTTGCATCGTCCTGGAAAGAAGCCGTGAATAAAGAACGGAAACACACAACAGACTAAATAAAAACGCTGTCAAGAATCACTTACTTGCGTCGTTTCTTCGGGAAAATGGCTTTTTTCGTAGAAACAGAGATTTATTACATTTATTCCGCTTATTATCCATCCTCGTTTTTATTTTTCTATCTTCGCCATTTTTCCTCAGTCCAATATTTCGGGTAATTTCGCCGTCTCTCGCGTCAAGCCGATGACAAATCGTCTGGCATCCGACTAAGATGTTACAAAGTGTTTTTGCTTATTTTCAAGATTGATTGTTTTCGAGCTCTCCTGCCTAGATATATAAGTAATTCCTCAGGATATTAAGTGCGCAAAGAATAGATTCAAAAGACAATTTTCGCGTCATTTTCGCAGGAGAAAACACCGAGGAAAACCGGAGACAATGGGCGGCATTTAGGTGAGTCGGGAATAGAGCAATTTTTAGATAATTCTAAAGCGGACTCTAAAATGAAGTTGTATTCAAAAAGCTGCTGAATTCCTCATTTCAAACTGGTGTGAGATGACATTGCTTCGTGCCCATCAAAACTTGAAATTCCCGTGTTCTCTATTCACCTGCCCGTCTCGGGGGGGTCTCTTACAATTGCTTTTTTGTCTCGTCTGTCTCAGACCTTCGGCGTCTGTTTTTGTCTCGTTGAGGAGTATTTCCAGCTTTTCTGACTTTCCAGGTATTTTTAGATAAGTGAAACATTAATTAATCAGCTTGTTCACTCTTGATTATCGGTGGAAACGTTTTCAAAGACCCAGCGTTGACACAGCTAATTGCTGCCTGCCAGCCAACGTTTCCTTGTCAGGTTTTATGAACAATACAACGGCACAATGGTCATTGTTTCTCTCTAGTCTCGTACCGTTTACTTGGATTTTTGTCCCCTGAACTTTGCATACAATACCAATTAATTCTATTGCGTTTAGCGTAAAAAATTCCGTTCGGGGAATGATTGCCCAAGTTTTCACATCAGACATACCGCATTAAGCAACTGGGCATTTTCAACATAGAAAAGAAGTCGTAAAGTGCTCCCAAGGAGAAGAATAATGAATTTACATTCTTATTTCCGGGCAGTAAATGCTTGGGTTGAAAATGTGAGCGAAAGTAAACTATGTTGCTAGAACAGAAAACTTTAAATTAAACATGCCTTAAACTTTTGAAAAGCAGGAGGAAGAGATAAGCGCCAGTCGTAATCCTTTTGTATTATAATTATTATTACGTTTCCCAATTTGCCGACGAAAATTGCGCCAGCGCCACTCCCAACTTATGCAAAGTTTAATTTTTAATCAAGTCAAAAAAGTTTAAATTGGGTTCAGGGTGCAGCTGTGCTTGTTTTACTTTGCAGTTGCTACTTTTCAGTTTCTTCAACTTTAATTCAGCGGTAATTTGCGAAGTCGATTTTACCGATTGCTTTAGTATACATCTTGTTAACATCGCTTTAAAAGTTTCCTCCTTTCACGGTATTCACTGCTGATTGTTAAATGCCTTCCGAGACAAATGCATCCAACCTATCTTTGATTAACCCAAACGCAAGTTAATAGATACGTCAGCTTGAGTAATAATAAGTGAGTGCTCGGATCGACATGGAGTGGTTAAGTGGCTATTATAAAGGTCAATAATAACTTCGCCAGTTCAAATGGAAGCTAGGCGGGTATCGGTTGGCGCTTGATGGCCTCCTTGGCAAATTGCTACTTAGAGTGCTTTTCGGAATCCATTTACCAATACGTGGTTGCAGGAGTGGGTCTTCTAATCAATAACACTGCCAGTAGCAGGTAGCTAATTGGCTCTGATTCTGTTTCCAGCGGCATGAGTTTTTCGGAATTGCATAAGCTCTGGAAAGGCCTTATCAAGAATGACAAATGCGAGTAATAAAAATAATCAACGGGACTTAAAAAGAGCAGATAAAAAGCTTTCTCTAATTAAAACACGAAAGAGCCATATTTTAGCTCGGGGATTTAGAATTTAGGCCAAGGGTCGAGCAGTAACCAGCTTCCACTCTCCCTTATCTTTTTATTACCAATTTATTTACTTCGCGATATATGGGCCCAATAATTTATTTCAGCAACTGAAAAAGTCGTTATTACCATTGTAATCTATTTAAGTCAAACATGTTAATGGAAAATTCAAAACACGGAAGGTCTTATTCAAACAGTACAATCGCTCAAAACCAGGAAAAGTGGACCCTGCCATAAACTCAATCATCGACCTTACATTTGAAACCCATTTCCGTAATAAAATCCCCTAAACTGAGCGCTCAGACAAATTGCCTTAGCCCTTAGATATAATAAGTTAACATGTTTTGTCTGTTTATTTTCGTATCTTATCCCAACCTTGTTTCAGGAAACTCTTATCAGTTAAGCGCCATTGTAGAAAAATAAGAACATCCAGTATTTTATTACCGCATTAATTACGCCCTATTCGTCCTATATCAAAGAATTGGGACCTTACAGTATTGTCTCTAACCGCTCTCTTAGACTTTGATGGGAAAAACTCATGAACGATGAAACATATTTCTCTTAAGAAAGAAATAATTATTATCAAATCCGAGATCAGGTTAGAAACGATACGGCCAACCCTCATAACCACAGGGTGTTTCACATGAAAAGATATTTTAATTTTTATGACGATTTTCGATTTGCCTTTCTCGTAGGTCGACTCCGGTTTTTCAAATTCCTTTCAGTTTTATTTCGAGTTTATTGAACCGTCAAATTTATCAAACTCCGTATTTTTCCCATTTCTCAGAATTGTTAGGATTTCAAAAAATATAGTGAGAAAGAGATGTGATCTAATATTTTAGCTTTCTACCAACTTCTCTCAGGACGACCTGCCATTTTCCAAATCTCCCTTCAAATGTTAAATTTATATGTTAATTCTTTGAGAT
The DNA here is from genome assembly GCF_040115645.1 of Euwallacea fornicatus. NCBI lineage: Eukaryota > Metazoa > Arthropoda > Insecta > Coleoptera > Curculionidae > Euwallacea > Euwallacea fornicatus. The sequence continues at coordinate 2,910,617 of NC_089556.1, forward strand.
TTCAAATTGAATGGAACTCGGCGGTTTACATAAATTTTTTGATTTTGCCCCAACGGTATCACAAAATCAAATATTTTTGCCTTTCCTACCTAACAAGTGCAAGAAATTATATTTTACCGCACGTTGATTGTAGTTGCAGTCCGTTTCGAGCCGATCGCATCGGCAATCGAGTGCGGTAAAAACACTTTCGCACGTATTTGTAGACGTCCCTGGAAACCAGTTACGTTACTTCATTTGCATTTTCCGAGCTCCGGAATCCTTTTTATGAATTCTGGAATTTGTATCTGCAAAACTGAAAAGGCAGGACCGAACCAGGTGGACTTTGACAAAAGCACAATTTGATAAAATTCATTAATTCCTTTGAGCTCATTTCAGGTAATTTCTTAAAATAAATTGCCCAGGTTCTGAGCCTCTTCTGTAATCTTCTGTAATCTTGCATCTCTCCGTAAAATTGGAAATTTAAATTCTGGAAAATCAGGCTCGGCTCGCATAGGGCCAACGTGCGAGGAGCATGGCAGAATTTCGTGGATTTTGTAGCGTTTCAAATCTAGTCAGGACCGTAGCCGACTGATTTTAAAAAGACGCAAATGCAGAAAATATGTATATTAACGAGGGAACTACTGGGAGTTGTGTAACCACCTTGAATGCATTGTCCAAGCTTTCGATAAATTTTTATAAATCCTAAAATTTCGAGTCTCAAATTTCTAAAATCAGTTAGCATTGTATCTGCAGGATTTTAACAACTACGCAACTTTTTCCTCACTCAAAGTGATTTGTGAAGAATTTTGGACCGGTCAAGTCTATCTAGTTACGGATGCTCGTGTCGAGAATGGATCAAAACCGTTCTTCAAATCAATGTTTAGAGAGGAGACGGTGGATGCTTGCAATATACCAAATCTCTATATTATATCTTACATCAATAAAGCTGAAATTCAAGTGTCTCTTTTAAAAGCTGGTAAATATGAAAGAGAGAAGCAGCCAACCGAGGGTAACCATAGATATGATCTATGAGAAGCTCATCAAAAAATACGTAGTCGCGTAATATAGAAAGACAATTTCGGTTTTCGTGATATTAAATGAAAGGAAGTTTCCTGTGGCGAATATGCGATTCTAAACCTTTCTCCAACACGAGTCACACTGCAATTCTCTAGACTTTCAAGGGTTACTAAAATAGATACTAATTATTAAATGCTGAAAGCATGGATGACGATAATGTTTTTTTATCTCAACCGAATCTTCTTCACGAAGCGAGTATTTTTAGCAAAAGTGGCGTAAACTGTGAATGCCAGAAGAGGTCTTGAATTTAATGAAAAACTGAATTATTTCGTGGGAATGCGACACTAGACCCGCGCTTTTCAGTTCCAAATTTTAATTCAACCGTAATTGTGCCTTTCTTCACTTTTTCGAGAAGTGAAAGAAGCTAAAATTCGCCAACTCCCTGGGATCCATAACCAGATATTGGTCCAAGCTGACCTAAAAAAAAAAAAATAATAATAATAAAAAATTAAAAAATTAAAAAAAAAGTAGAATATTAAAAGTGTGCAAAAAATCAAACCTGCAAAACAAATATCATTTCTTCAGCGCAAGAGATTTCGACGACTCTCATGGCTTTTCCGCATTAAGCTTAAGCTCCATTCAAGTAAAAATGGGACGTGTCATGAATTTCAAAGAGCAATATGTGAGCATTTTCTTGATTTACTCAGCTCGACAGAACCAAATATCAAATGAGTACTTCCGCAGATTTCATATTTTAATATCAAATAGGAAAATTAGGGCAACCACTAACTTAGCAGATTATAAAACGTGATAAACTATGCAAGTCTAAAGCGGAACGAAAAATGAAAAATAGAAATGAAAAAGTTCCCAAACGTCTTGTTCTTCTTGAGGGAACAAAATACGAGAGTGAATTAACTATGAAGCGGAATTATTTTTTAAAAATGTATTGGTACAGGATCCGAAAGTGAGGGTGCATGTTATTTTCCTGCGTAATCTCCAGATTTAAGACTGGATTTTTCCAATAATATTGGAAATTTCTTAATGTTATTGCAGAGAGAACTGAGGCGTGTTTGCAACCAATTGCGCACGAAGACCTCAACAGCTCCATCGTTATCGAATCTCTCTCCTCCCAGTGCCTGTTTCAAAGGGCCAACGTTCTGATAATCGCATGGGGATAAGTCCGGACGGTACGGAGGGTGTTCCAATGTTGGCCAGTGAATTTTTTCCAATTTTTTCCTTCGAAATCTCAAAACACGCATTGCTCTACTAGTTGCACGAAAGAAATTCCTGTTCACATTTGATTCGCCTTCGTATACGCAAATGTCGCTATCTCATACGGTTCGAGGAATCGAACTCATCGAAGGATCAAAGATACTCTGTCTCTGTCAATATAGGAAATATTGTTTAACCCAGAAGAAAATAGAATCTGAAGAATCTGAAGGGTCTTCCAAATTACCGAAGAACTGTATTATTTTTGTCCTGTCTTCGATCTCGTAAAGAAATGAATACGTTAAAATGTGAAACATTGCCGCACTATCAAAATGTGGCCAAAATGTGAAATATACAAACAATTTTCTCCAAGATTTAAGCAGGAACTTTCCAATAATCAAAATAAACAGGAAAATTTCACGTGTCAAAGCTAAGACAAAGCGAGTGTGGTAAAATACGCCGAACTTCAGTTTCCAAGACGAAGGAATTTATTCAAAAACTGTCTAGAAGAATTCAGGAGTAATCTATATGCAAAAATTCTCTTGGATGTGTCTTGAAGACCCCGGAAAGCTTTTGAAAATTAAGAGACGTCTCCCAAATTATTCCGCGTGAAAAACCGGAATTAGGAGGCGGACTAACCTGCAGAAACCTAAGTTAATGAAGCTTCATAGTAATTTTAAACAATCTTTTCCCAGTTTGTATCCCGAATCAGATTAGGCAACAGGAGAAATAGGATTGAATTTAATACCTGAAAATGACCTGAACTAGCGGCTCAATAGCTCCGGACAATATCCTCGCAACCGGAATTAGGAGCGGAGTAATCTGCAGTTCGTTAATTAATAGTAGTTTTGATCAGCCTTTTCTCAGTCCGTAGCCCCAATCAAACCACCCAGGGAAAGAAACAGAACCGAATTTCGTAAGAAATTAAACCTCGACTAAACCGGAGTAATATGAGCAATGCAAAGCTTCAGGAATCAATAAATTAGGGAAAACCCATTTCATCCCTCTCGCGTCAATTCAAAAACTCCGCACTTTTTTCATGTCGTCCTGAGATAAATGAATAAGTCCTGAACAGCAGGGGCGCCGCACTAAAGTCCCATAGGAATGTGGGGGTGAAGACACATGCACTGGGGTACCAAAGACTGGAATTGCTTTCGAATTTGATTGTGCGATATTTAACTCCAGGGGGTCCCCTCCGGGTTTCTGTGACAGCTAAACGTTGTGTGGCTCCGGAGAATCGTTATTCAAAAAAGGAAAAAAAAAAAACAACATTGTCATCAGCAGGAAGAATTATAATCATGCGACTCATTAAAAATATCTTGTGGTTGTAATGTTACCTTAATTATCTCCTAAGTCTGCTGTTCCGTCTTTCCAGGTCGAGACTTCGCGTAATTAACGAGACTTTTTCGTTCACCTTTGGGCCCAGGTAATTCGTTTTGGACATGTCTTGTCACGTCCATCTTGTTGCTCTTATTCCTCATTAATATGGCTTAAACTATGCGTTCTTCCCTTCAAAATATGATGTCCTCGAATGCCATGAAAATTCTGACGGGAAATCTACCCCTTTCGATTAAACACACACTCGGTCGATTACTAATGGGAAATATGGAATATTCGGGCTCGTTCACATGAAAGGATATTATTCAGGTTGGGCGAGTGAATTTAATTAAAATGCTTTTCAATATCGGGCTGAGCGATTGCACGAGATCCGAATGCAATCTGAAAGGGAGTCCGGTGCATGAAAAGAACCCACGGTCGCGTGCTTCTGGATAAATTAATTCGCACCCTGCTAATAAAAGCGTGCCATAACGTCGATCTCTGCCAGGGAAATTAACCACTTTTCAGGTATTTATTGCCACTGGTTTTCATGATACCGTTTATTGGGGCTTTTGAAATTTTGGGCTTGTTTAAACTGACTATTTCAGTGTGAATCAGCCCAAAGATTGATTTGAAATCTGTCGAAAACTATGTGAAAAATTTTCCTAATTAACTTAGTGCTGTCCTTTCAGATAGGAATGTCCAATTTAGAAACCAGTTTTGGCCAGCTTAAAAGCCAAATATTGATATGTGTATGCAATCAGGTGAAATGACGGAAATTCAATATCGATATACGAAGGGAAGTGTGTTAGTTTCCCATTTAATTTGAAGTACATAATGCCCGTTGGGAGAACTCTTTTAATGGACTTTATTTGCTGCTGCAGTTCCAGCAATGACAAGGAGGAAATACACGTGAAATATGCCGATTTTAACATGAGTAAGTAGGCAAGGCGTTGATTGGTCTTCGGAAAACTGCTTTCAAAGCTGTTGAACGCGTCGATTGAAACGAAATTCTTCAATTTATTAGACAATACCTCCTCTGGAATGACTGTATCATAGATTAGAATCAACTCATAGAAGATTAGCAGGGTTTTGTAGGACTTCCTCTGGGAATTCCCCCGTGATCCTAGGAAGGTAAGGATCAAAATTTTTACTGTCTGCAGGAAACAATTTCCCATTTATTTTTCCTCCAAAGAAGGATGTCCTTAAGAAAAATTCGCTGGGAAATTGTTAGAGTCCTTAGAGAAAAATAACAATTCTCTAACATAATGTGTATTCATGATTTCACAATTTTTTTAACGCGGCAGAAATCTTACTGATGCTCTTTTCTAGAAATTCCTCACTGATCTTACAGGTAAAACACGGATAATCGAATTTTGTTACTAACATTGGAAACATTGCACGGTTATTTTTCACTGAAATACTCAATCTGTGAAGAGGATTTTCTGAGGATTCTTGAATGACCTTAGGGAAAACATCCAGATTTTATTATTTACTTGATCGCTTTTTCCGGAGATTTTTCTTTCGCATTGGAACATTTTTTACTTATTATTTCTGCGTGTTTTTTAAACCGAACAAGTCTATTTGTACGAAACAATTTCTGATTATGCCTACCGGGAGGGTTTTACAGTACACTCCTAGGGAGATTGTCGGAATATTCCTTTTTGATCCACAACAAAACAAGAATAATCAATATATGTTTTTCTATAAAAGGGGTCATTCCACAAAGGTTTTTCCCTAACTGGTCTGTCCGAAAGAAATATTTTCTGAAACGGAGAGAGCGAAAAACACTTTCAGATTCTTGACAATTTGCGTGGAGTGTTTTACACTCTTTTTTAACGGAACAATACTGACTTAAGGCGATTAATTTCGGGATTCCTCACTGGCTTTCGGCAAAGAAACAACCAATTTTTAACATTCTTAAAATAGGTGTTTTATGAGTCTTTTACTTAACAAAGAAGTCCTTAGGGAGGACCTTCAGAGAGTTTCGGACCCTCCTTAAGGAGGAGTTTCTGTGGAGTTTTCGAGTGATCTCTTTGGGAAGAAACGTGGAGATTGAACGTAACTGGAGAAATTCGTAATTTTTTGCCGTCATATTGCAGAAAGTAGGTTTTTGCTGATCTTCTAGTCATCTATAGTCACACGCCTGCCTAATGAAATCTGCTAAATGTTGTGTGACAATTTCTGGATCGTTTCGGACTTGCATGTTTACTGATTAATTCGGCATGGACGAATTCATGGACGCGTAATGCAGAAGATTCTCCAAAAATCTTACTAAACGAACCGAAGGAAATTGTTTTTCGTTAACATATGTTAGGATTTTAAGTATCCCAGAAACCCGAAACTGGGCCTTTGGGAAATGCTTCTAAGACACCTTCGAAACGACCTCTTCAAAAAGACAAAAAGGGTCATCGATATTAGTGGGCTGTTAGAGGGAAACTTGCTAGTAAGAGAGTGTTTGCAATGCCATGATTTTAAATTTGAAACAAACAGCATATTCCCTAGAGTACAGGAATGTATATCATCTGAACCAGCGTTAGAATCGTAGAATGATCAATTTTCTGCGCCCGTATTGAAATAAAATAGGAACATACAGGGTCCGTCATATATATTTTTATGTATACATGAAATAACGGCAATAATTTTTTAAATAGGTTCGATAAAATATGTTTCAACTAAAAGTTAGATGGTTGATTTATTGCCACTTTTTGCCGACCTTAACCTTTTTTTATTTACCCCATAACAGTCTAAAAAGGCTCAAATTTTGTTGTTCAAATACGACCCTCTATTTCTGGCTTGTTTTATGGTATCTGCATTTATTTGCGCTTACAGACACATCAAATTTTACTGGAGTTAGATAGGAAAAATTACGAGGAAAAAAGTATTATCCGTACTCTATTACAAAAATTAAATGCAATCAGAAAAGGAAAATGACAAAAACACCTGTGAACGTTTTTAACATCACTTAAATAGCATTTCGGAAGTCCCAATTTTTATTTTAAACAAAAAGTCATTATTCCATATACGTATATGGCGGACTCTATGTATATTTACGGTTCATTATATGTACGTTCCATGAGGCCGCGTGGACTTGATAAATTCGATTGGTCCCCGCTAGTTGCTGCCAGAAATTTGATTGGCTAAAATCTTCGAATCGCTACAGGGTGGGCCACGAGTAACGCCTCGGAATTTCGTGACAAAGCCAAAAGATTTTTTTCTGTTTCTTTTTTGGAAAGTCTACAGACGGACAGGGGCTACATTTTAAAGTTGTTTTCAAAATATACAGAGTGTCCCGAGCTCATGTAATGGATCAAAGTTATTTTTTTAATGGGACTCCTTGTATATAATTTGTGGGTTCAACCATTAAACTAAAATGGAATTTGTTTAAGGTTTATGGTATCTAAGGATATAATGATATGATACTACAATAATTATTTAAAAATTAATAAACAATAAATTTGCATGCATCATGAGTTTAGATGCTTTTTTCTCTGAAACAGTTTCTTCTAGTGACTTCAATAGAATATATATTTTTTAAGCAGGAAAGATGAGAGAAAAGATTTATCTAGTCGAAAATGACATACACCGTGACACAAAAAATTTTTGAAAATTTAAACGAGTTCTAATGGCCGCCGGTGGCATCCTCTAGAAGATCCAATGAAATCATCGATAAATTTGAATTCATCATCTCAAAAAATCCCCGAATGCGAAATATCGGGAAATTAGTTCGAAGTAGTGGAAACGCATTAAAGAAAATGTAATTTATTTTTTCATCTTTGACACACTGTATCTCGGTTATTAGCTTTCGGACTACGACAAGCCTAGTGGAATCGACTTATTTTGAGTTGATCTATCCACCGTTCAAGGGATAACGTTGACTTACGGGACACCCTGTATATATTACGCATGTGCCGACCAAAAATAGTACTTTTATGACGTGTCGAAATCAAACGATTTCGTATCAAAGGCAGTGCAATCATCGATTTGTTCGTTTATTATTAGCTTTGCATTAACTATTGTTCATGTGTGGTTTTCGAACCTTCATTTGCACTATATGAGTGAATCAACATATTAAATTACGTTAATTGTTTATTGATTAAATATTTAAAAAATCTTTATGTGCGATAAAAAAAGTCGCTGCTGCTGAACGAGCTTGAGTTTTCATACTGGTCCGGGCGACTTTGAAGAGACTTTCCGTTGAAGGGATTTTAGATGGTCACTTGGGAAAACCGATTTTCAAATTTCAAATAAAACATATAGGCCTGAAGTGGCAACGGGCAATTGTAAGAAATTGGTGTCGCTGTATTTGAATAAAAGCTAATGAATCATTGTCACTTAATCTGGAGTGGAATTGGTGGTGTGTCACCTTCGGACGTGCGTAAGAATATCCACTTCCAGAAGCGCAAAAACTGGTCGTTAGCCACCGATCTGGCATTGTTTTTCACTCAACAAGTCCCTCGATTCGTTCTTCCTGACAGGAAATAAACGATCTCAGTCGAAAACACCACTGATTTATCTTTTCTCTGCATTTCGATTGCTGCCACAATACGTTTTGTGTCATCAGGCAAAGCTGCAGGATCATTCCTTGAGCTTTCTCAATTCTTGCAATTTTTCAGAGATGAAGCTCTTTTTCATGACAATACGCCAAAGACGATTTCAATTCGACCCAGCGCTAAAACGGCAATTAGCATGCATGCAGAGTCAAAATTAGCAAAGCAGGGCTCTGCATTTTGTCATGTCCTTATCCGCCTTAATTGCAATCTATTGGCACAGTTAAGTTCCATTTAATTGCATTTATCATCGATACAGAAACTAATTCTCTCATCTCTAATAAAACCCGGAAAGTTCTCCACTAATTTGCACCGTGAATTCTGGGTAAGTCCATGTTGTGGATATTTTCAATTATGATTAGAAGATGTACTCGGCCGGCGCGTGACCAAAGTCGGAAACCTCGATAAGGGCATTTATTGTTTTTCGAGACAGACCAGGTAGAAATACTAATAAGCGTACCACGTTCTGGTAAACAAACTAAATCAACTTAACGAAAGTTTCTTCTCAGGTAAATATTTGAGCACAGGTTAATGGAATACTGGTAGAGAAGCTTTGATAGTTTCAAAAGTTACCCTAACCACGTACTAAAAAAGCAACGAAATCATTACCTAAATGGCGGAGTTGATGACATAAACGGCTTTTGGTCAGGCAATTTACCCTACACCTATAATCCTTTTAGAGAAATTAATGGCCGACCTAATTAGAGTGATTTGCGTTTCGCATATGTAAATCCGGAAATTAAACTAATATTTATCAATCAGGAACAAGCTCATATCCAGGATTATTGTGACAGAGGATTTAGCTAAAATATAGAGGTTTAGATAGCTCAGAGGTATCAATTCTAAAAGTGCTGAATATTGGATCTTCCTGGTAGCATTCACGTTTGCCTCATGGCTAGTTAATTCAAATTAGTCCTAAATTTTTGACACATCAAAGAGGGATATATTAAAAGCCAGTTCCCAAATGCGTTTCAAAGCTGAAAGCATATGATTTCCATTAATTTAAGCACAAAACGAAACTGAAAAGCGTTTTAATAGTTGAGATTGTAAAACAGGCCACTTTAACACGAGATAAGTGAGAGCCACTCGAACCGTATTTTCATTGAAAGTATCATCAAAGATTCTCCGACGTTAAAAAGAGGAACCTAAAAAGCAGAGGAATATGGCTACTTGAGGCCAGTTTCATGAATTAATGAGAGACAGGATATTTCGAAAGGTCTTGAAACTCTCAAGGCTTAATGGCCGCGCCTAATGGTCAGCTTTATAGGTTGACAAATCTGAATATTGATCTCAGGTAACCTGAGGGTGAATTATGGATTGACTCAGAACGATTATGCCAGCTGCTTTTCTTTTGCAGTTAGTAATCCTAGTAATGCATTGCTAGGAATTTTGTCGGGACCATATAAGCGGTGAACCGCAAACGTAGGGCGGTGACTGAACCACTTGCGGCTTATCATCAAACGTCTGATTGATAACAGGTAATAGATGAATCCAACCAAGACATACTTCGATATTTCAACACCTGCGTTTTTTTTTTTTTTTTGATGACTGACCTTTATAATTTATAGCAAAGTAAATGTGTCATAAAGATTTTGGGCTTAGATATGGAACACGATGTACATTATGTCCGCAAAATCTGGCAATGCCGAAACATACAATTTATTGAAAAATTCCTTACGTAAAAATTAAAGGAATTTAAAACTAATACCATTCCGCAGTATCCCAAAATATGCAAAGTGCGTCATAAAGTACCATTGAATCGAAATTCTGTTTTTTTTATGAAATTACAAATTTTTTATATTTTTTAATTCATCTTTCTGTACTCTTTTGTTGTAACATTTCCTATAGCTAACTCTAGCAGTTCCGTAACTTATGCAATTATAAAGAAAACCAAATGAACTTAATTTAATTGGATTGTGCTCAAAGTGTGCAGATGCGACGAATCTGATGATCCAAAAGGCCATTCAAAGGGTCATTATTAAGGGTGATAATGGCTTGTCTTTTTTTTTTCTAATCTATCTAGTAATCAGGTTGCTCATTATGCGGTCTGAATAGACTATGAAGGTGAATTGGGATGGACCCCTAGACCACCGGACTTGACGCCGCTTGACTATTTTCTATGAGGCCATTTAAAAAGCAGGATTTATGTCACGAAATCGGCAGACATAAATGAGTTAAGAGGAATTAGTAACAAATGCCGTCTGATTACTATTGAAATACTGGAATAGGCTAGTGAACGATTCTATTACAATTTAGCTCATTGTCAAGCCAGTCAGGGGGCATATTTTGAGCACTTCCTTCGATGAAAATAAGTTAATTTAGTTGAGCCATAGGAGATGTTATATGAAATGTGTTCAGAATGCGAGGGTGAATTAGAAAATGTCATGAAAATTCTGCAATTTAATAAGAAAAAACATAACGTCGATTCACTGCTTCTTTATGACACTCCTTGTGTATTTTTAAAGACCGCGAAATAGTAGAATTTTTAAGCTCTTTTCATTTTTATATAAGGTACTGTTTAGTAAATTTCATATTTTTTGAGATTTTTCAGGTTATCTGATTTTTCCCATTCAGTGTATTTGTAAAATTTGGAAACAAATAAAAAATACGAAAAAATGAGAAAATGTTTACTAAAACTCCAATTTTGTCGTTGGTTTCTCGCATATTTTTAAGAAAGACATCGCATCAAAGAAACGCTAAATGAGGAGAGTTGTTTACTTAATAAGTACGGAAAGTGACACTTTGGCGCCCGTTTGCGGAAGTAATATTTTTCCAACTTCGTACAATGCATCCCCATCATTAATAATGTTCACTAACAACTCGATTGTACTCTCAAAAAAAGCTATATCTCATTTTCCCTTTAACGAGACACTCTTATCAAAACCCTTGGCCTAAAGGCTTACTGTCTCCCTTCACTAACAAACTTAGATCCGCAAATAGTCTCAGTCGGCCCTACCCACCCTTTTAAAATAGGATGTCCAGGCCATATACCACGAACCCCCGTTAAAGAGCGAAGAGAATAAATGTTGAGTTATCGTACGCGTATACGCACCCCTTGTGCCTTTTCACAATAGACCGGAGGCCTGCGGGGTTGCAGCAGAAGAATGAAACCGGCGGCCGCAGGCAATATCGCCTCTCTTTCACTTCCTGCATCGTTTGCCCTACAAAGGGCGGAAATTTCACGTTTAGTCATAGAACACACTGATGATAATTGGGGACATTACTGACAGGTGATTAACAGCTTTAATGAGGTTTATGGTACGAATGAAGCGACTTGTCGGGAAGCATTTATGACGTTGACAAGAAAATTCATACTTTAATTCTATATAAAGATTCGTGAATGAATCGGTAATGAAGAGCGAGGTAATACGAGGTGAATCTAAAAAGACGCCACACAGAGTGACCAAGATAAAGATGTCCAGCATGCGGATCGTGCAAACGGTAAAATAGTATTGGCTATAATTATTGCAATTTTTAAAATAGATTTATATTTTTATTTAAATCGAAGGGACAAATATGCCACCCTGTACGTACATCCCTTATTGAACTACTTTTATTTATCAAAGAAGAGGAATGTATTGTCTCTCCTTAAATTTTGCTTCCCAGTTCATGTATTCAATTCGACTGTTATTTAGTAAATTTTCCATAATGACTCCAAATAAAAAAAATTATACTGGTGCCATTAGAACTAAAATGATTAATTTTTATAAAACTGGTCTAAGGCAAGTCGCAATAACCAGAAATTTACAATTGTATAAATTGACAGTGTCGAGAATCATCAAACAATTTGTTCGTACTGGTAGTACCATGAAATTCCTCCAAGCAATTGAATCAAAAAATTTTAAATAATGCGAAAAGAAGTCCTATTCTATCTTCAACGAAAATCATGGGTGAAATCGACCAAGCTGGACCATATGGCCTTTCAAGTCCAACAACAAGGCGAAAACTTTGTGCAAATTGCGTAAATAGTTATGGACCTGCCAAAAAGCCTTTTATCAAACTGCATTCACTTGACACCAAATGATGAGAAAAAGGTCGTATTTACTGACGAGTTTAACTTTAATTTCTTTAGAAGTGATGATGATGTTCGGGTAAGACGACCTAAAGGTCAGAGATTGAATCCAAAACGCACTTGTCCCACTGTGAAACATGGCGAAGGATCTGCAATGGTGTGGGGATGCTTTCCGTCATTTCGCACGGGTCCTCTACACAAAGTCGAGGGAAGGACAGGACAAGTTTATATACAGAGACAATTTAAGGAACGTTTCGGAACCCCATATAGATGAGGTCATGCCGCTTGAATTCACCTTTCAACACGATAACGACCCAAAGAATGTTTCCAAATTGATCAAAGAGTGGTTAGAACAGCAAAAAATACCTGTTATGAAATGGCCGTTCCAAAGTCCCGATCTCAACCCAATTGGAAACTTATGGGAGATCTTAGACCAGAAAACTGGACCGAAAGTTAAAAATGCCACGGAAGTATTCGAATTACTATCAAAAGCTGGATCACAAATCGATCCAGCTTTAATTGAGAAATATATTAATTCTATACCAAACAGAATGGCAGATGTAGTCAGAACCACGCGACATTACACTAAATATTAAAAATATGTTTTATTTTTCATTATTATAGTTAATTATTTAACAAAACATTTTATTTCCAATCATTTTGGACAGCATAGAAACACAATTTGTTTGTACCAGTGAATATAAGAGGAGACAATACATTGCTCTTCTCTGATAAGTAAAGGTAGTTCAATAAAGGATGCATATACAGCGTGGCTCATTAGTCCTTTTGATCCGAACAGAAATACAAATCAATTTTAAAAGTTGCAATAATTATGGCCAATACTGTAGATACAGACTTGGTTAGTTCATCATTAAAAGGAAATCATTTCCCGGTATAAACTGAGTTATTTTTGGGTTTTCACTTATTCCCAAGCCACCGAAATTAATTTTTTTTCATTCTATTTTGTAACAACTTTTCCATTGCAGTTTTTCCATAAGTTTCGACTCGACGTTTCCGGTTTCATTCTACGAAAGTTCGTTTCCCAAGAGCGGACCTTAACTATTTATTTCTTGAATGCGGCCCTGGTAGGCCTTTTCACGACTTTAAGACAATTGAGACAGATATCATAACACCAACCACTATGTTTGTTTTAAGCGAACAAAGGTATCATCCGTTTAAATTCAGAATTGGTCAAGACGTAACGGTGGTAACAAAAGGCAGAGAACATTTAGCGAATTTTACACATAGAAGTTGTGCAAAACATCGAAGTTTTCCACCTGAAATCATTCGTCGTCATTTCAAAACTGTTGAAGTTAGTCGGTTAAAAACATTCAACAATCTACAGGGTGTCCCAAGAGAAAAACTTGAATAATTGCAACTTGATTACTATTGGCAACCGTTTATAAGGTTCAAGATCGACCAATTTACATGGTTATTTAATAACAATGCTTATCGATTAAAATCCAAACTTTTGTCTATTCAATTGAAAAATCATTTTTAAGATCATTTGCAGCCTGCAGTGTCAATATACAATTATTACAAATATACACGTAATGCAAGAATTTGTCTTAAATCAAATTATTGCTTTTATGTTACAACGGATTTATATGCGCAAGAACCTCGTTTGCTACGCCTAAATCGGGCGTGGCACTAAACGGGTTCAAACTGGTACACTTTTTTTTATATATGCGTAAAATTATTCACCGTCAAAAGAGCAAATGTTTCATCAACCAAAATTGGCTTTCAAACTTGTGGTTTGAAAACACTTCACTCGTTCACGTCCACATTTAGCTAAAAGAGCCCCTTAATATACGAAAACGATCCCATAAGTTTTTAAACACTCGGCCCGCATGTAAAATTATCAGTAACTTTAACGCACATTTACCACCGACAATTACATTGGCAAATTAAATTACAACAACAAACACGAGCCTTACAAATTTTACAACAGACTTACAGAAAAATCACCTAAAACCTTTATCTTCCAGATCCATGTCCCCAATGGGTGACCTCCACATGACTGTTGCCACCCTCTCCATGATGATGGTGTTTCCCATACACTCCTGGGTGTTGGGCAGTACCAATTCTCTTGACTACAGCCTGGAAGCCCTTATGCTTTCCTGCAGTATATTCCACAATCCGCTTGGTCCCATCTGGATCGTGGACTGTGTAGCTTCCTCTAACATCATCATGTTGACGGTGTTCCTCCTGTGATTTAGAGTCTTTGCTGTGGGGGTCATGGACTCCGTATTCAAAGTGGTAGTTTGCCGGCACCTAAGTTGCATTTTTTTAAAGAAGAAGTGGGATTTTTAATGTCTTACTGAGTGGTCATCTTTGTGATGGTGTCCGGGGAAGGCCAACGTAGCAGAGATTGTGAATGCTATGAGAAGGAGCTGTGAATACTTTCATTTTAAATATATTTTTTTGAGGATTTAAGTGTGAACTTACAGCTGAGCGATTCATGTTTGGGGTTTCAAAAACGTACTGATTTTGCAGCAGTGGTACCTGCTTTTATATGTATCAATAAATTAGCACTTGGGAAATCACGCAATATAAATTGTAGCAAACAGGTGAGGAAAAAAGGCTTTGCATCATAAATTTAACAGTACTTAGAAATTTTTTCTTCATCAATAGTTTGGCCTGCATTGCTTAGTCTATAAAGTAATAGTTAATGGAAAGGCGAAAGAAACTGCAACTATGAATGTTGAAAATTGAGATACGTCACAGGAAAATTGTTTTTTAGATTATTAATTATTAAAAATTAAATAGTGAAAAATAGCTGTTTTGCGCTACTTTAAAAGTCAAATTATTAATGTGCTTTTAAAAAACTTAACTGCAAGCTAATTTCCATAGAACCATTGCAGCAGATCTTTAGTATCGTTCGGATCCTTTGCCCCTAACAAAGTAGCGTTTCATCGTTCAACAAGAAGAGTTTTTTTTTTATTAGAAATAGGCGGTTTCATGAAGTCCCAAGTTACTCTATAAGTGATAAATGTAACGCTGCAGATAGCTGCAGAAAAGAAATATGTCTTGGAATTGCCAATATTCAATAACATAGGTGTCCCATGGGAAAATCTCAAGTTCTTGAGGCTCTGGGAATAATATGTTAAAAACTCTGTTTAAAAAGCATTGTTCTTTATCAAGCCTTCAATCCTATTTCCCTAAGTATTTATTTTTGGAAAGATGAGCAGAGCCACGGGCAGATTCTTCTTCAGATATAAATGAGATTTTATTCTATTTATAATTCCAAAACTTCAATTTAACCTACAGCTTCAATTGGCCTTCAAATCGAACAATACCTAAGTGAACACTCACAAAAACCCCCTATTTCAAAAGAATTTATGCCAATATTAAAAATCTCCGTCTCTGGAACCCCTCAGCCAATTCCTCCCCACATACCTTCCCAATAGGACCTAAGGGACTCCTGATAAAATAATAGATTTTTTCCCTTTAATGTTTTCGCCAGAGTTCATATTCGGGGAAAATAGGGATTTGTGAATGTTGAGCTTTTGAATTCGTTTATAAGCTCCCTTTATTTCTTATCCCGTTATCGGCCGATGATAATTGCGAATCCAGCTTGGAAAGGGACTTATCCTGTCTCTGGAGAATGCGATCCTAAATTTTCTTAACATTCATTTGTTGCTCATTCCGTTTCCCTTTTGTGCTCTAAAGAATTTAATCTGAAAGGCAAACCACCGTTTAACTGCAACGAGATTGGCAAAATTAATATGTCGACTACCGCTTTAATCCTTAATGCATTCAAAGAAGTAATCGGAATGAGTTAAGTTAATTCTCGTGTTTTCTGTTTAGCGAAGAAATTCAATTTAGTTCACGTAAATTTGATAAATTTCTATTCAGAACGCACCGTCTGGTTGCTTAGAAAATAGGATACAATGAGAATTTCTAACGAAGTAATTGTGCAGGTTTTTCTAGTCTTAGCAGTGCATATCTCTATCATGAAGCTCCTACCAGGCCCCAATTTATTGACATAATTATTTCCGTCAGTGTACCCTTGTCCCGAACGAACGACCCTAATCACTTCTGCAACACTGAAATGCTAAATAGCAAAAATAACATTCAGCAGGGGGGGGCAAAAGTGAGCAAGGGGCGAGCCAACCCTGTCTGATTCCCGATTGACGTTGCTATTTTTGCCTTACGCTAAATGCCATTGTGGGGGGCGAGGGAACAAAAGGGTTGTCAGATGAAACTGGATACCCGAGGGCAATAGTTGGGATATAAATTAAAATGAATGTATTCAGTAATTTTAATATTACTTGTCAAGAATGGAAGGATAATTGTTTAGTCGGACAGCTGGAGTTGCCTTAATTAAATGCCCGTGACTCAGCTACAGGAAAATTGCTTTAGAAAGGGGTTAATTTTTTAGCCTCTAGGAGAACAGAATTTGAGGGCAATGAAAAAAAATTCTTTTTGTTACCTTAAGGGAAAAAAACATACAGAAAGTTTCATAATAGTATCTCAAATATTTAGGGAGCGAATCCATGGATGATTTTATGGTAAAAGTTAACATGAACATGGGTCTGTTTTCGCTTCGTGTCTGAAACACAGTGTGATAAAAAAAAAGAGAGCGTTTTTTCCAATGAGACCGTTCAGGCATTGTGAAAATTGAGGAGCGGAAAATAGATAGAGACACGTCTTTTAACGAGAAATCGCTGTTTTTAATTTCAGCAGCAGCGTCCCTATTGATGTGACCCCGAATGTTTTAAACGAAAAATATGACACGCCACTGTATTGGAACGCTTCATACTTCTGTGAAAAGAAGACAAAAAAAAAGTGAACCCGAAAAGCGCCTATAAATATCCATTTTGTCGTAAAAAATTCACTGTTGGAATGATTTTAAGTGACACTAAGTAATAACTTACTGCCACTTAAAATATATTTTAAATAACTAAATGATTACGTAAACGTCCTAATTACATAATTTCAGCAGATGGATAATTTAAATCTATCTGTAGGCAAGTGTGAACATGTTAATAATTTAATCAAATGTTCGTTGTGCTGATGTAATAATTGGATTATTGCTAAATGGCAGCTAACAGCTCAGACCAGTCCAGATCGATACAGATTTCTTTACCTGGATGATAATGTTCGTATTTATCGAAACTGAGAAACTAAATAATTAATGCTCCACTATTATTTCATCGTTTCATAGACATTATCCATCTGTAAAAATTACTTAAAATGAAATTTATGAAACTATAAACACTTTATTTAAGTTGATGATAATTTCTTTTTAAACCTTTCAATGTGTAAGCTTATCGCTGCAAGTAAATCTTTAAATATATTAGCAAGCAAATGCCCATCGTTGTCACAATTTCACATTAAAAATCGAAGGACATGCAAATAAAAGTTAATATCGGCAACGTCGCGTTTTTAGGCTCATTAGTTACAGTTTAGAGTAAAAATAGGCAACTCACCGCAAACTATTATTTATGACATTACACAGCGTTGTCAATTCTCGGGGGTTTTCTCTTAATCTGAGATCAGGGAATATTCGGAGAGTGAAGTTTGTGTTCAAGGAAATTTTAAAAAATTACCTGTTCACTACGATTTCGTACTTTGCGCCATTGTTTCTGGCATATTAAAAAATATTACGAAGCTCTCCACGTGATTTGCGAATTCTAAAGGGCCAAGAATATGTTTATAGGTTGTTCGACTAAAGCGCTACTATTTCTATACTAGCTATTTCCGTGAGACCTTGCAGCTATAAAAATTTTCGAATTTTCACAAATAACTCGAAAATGGTAAATTTTTTATATAAGACCTATTTCATAAACTAGTCTTAAAATTTGACAATAAATCCGAAAATGGCAAAAAAATTGGGGGGTTCCATTTAAAAAAACATAATTTGGTACTACCACACTTTTATGACAGACCCTGTACATTTGAAAATAATTTAAAAATACGTGCCTTTTATTCCTCAAAAACTTTACCAAGACAAATTTCCTTCCAAAACTTATATTTACTGAGATATCGCACTTTGACGCACTAGTGAGCAACCCTGTATATAATAAATAACAGGAAAGAGTGCAAGTGACCCAAATCAGTTAATTGCGGACGCCAAAAAATTAGACTAAAATAAATGCGCAATGAATAAATAGACAAGAATACAGAGAAGTTAGTTAGGAAGGATAGATGAGAACAAGATAAGTACATAACGAAATGGACGCGCAAGAAACACTTTTATGAAAACGAACAATTGACCTAATTGCTCTTTCTCAAACTAAAAAAAATTGGATATAAAGAGATAAATATATATTTTCGTAAGTATTTACACAGCTTTTAGAAGCATCTCTCGTGATTTTTCTATAAAGTATCTAATACGTCGTAGCATTTTGCGCCATGAAAGAAGTAAATAACTTTCAAAGATCCACGTATCCAGACTGTTTTTTTGTCCACACAGAAGCGTAAGTAATCTGAACTAACTTGAACTTTTTTTTAGTTTTTACCATTCCATAAAATCTAACGGTTCTAAGGAACCGTTCGCAAATTTAGGGATTTTTTTAATTACAGTTTTCTCCATGATTGTTCAGATAATTTCCAAGAGAACATTTAAATTTTCTATCTATTTATTGAAATATTCGAGCAACTATAGAACAGGCCTGCTTTTGTTTCATCCCATAAACCTATAAATAATAAACTGAGTTTAAATGAATTTCAGTTCTTCCGAGCTTCAAATAATTAGGGCTGACGTGATTTTTACCTTCAATTATTCAATTAATCAATCTGGCACGAGTCATTTTTCAACAGATTTTTCAAAAATCAAATACCGACTGCGTTATTTTGTTGGGCTCCCGAACGCTCTGTAAGAACTCGCTCGAATCAGAGCTGGAAGAGCGAATAGATTAAGCGCGTGAAAATGAATATTACCGCACAGCCAAAAATTTAAATATGGAAGGAATAAGTCAAATATTGAACTGAATTTGGGAGTAAATTTTGCAAGCAAACTTTATGGAAACGACTTTACGTTCCAGGGAACCATAAGGCAATCAAAAACTGTTTTTCAATTAATTACTAATTCAGGTCAAAACTAAAATATTCAGAATTGTCCAAAACACTGTGCAGTTTCTCTAAAAAGTTTCGACTGCATATTGCACGTGCCGAAACTCTGAAGCGGAAATTAGATTGTTGTCATTAAAACACGTCTCCGTAAGTAAATTTTGCAGAACTCCCAATCTTTTATGTTTCATTTTCTTTCTCGTCACTGCTCTTAAAAACAAGATCTTTTCCGAACTTTATTATGTATTTGAAAATGCCGACTGCTCCCTACTTCAAAGATGCCCCGCCAGTACCATTTTTTTTAATTAGATTGAAATCCGTCTGCAATCCGGGCATAACTTATGTATTGTTGCTCTCTTTCTTGAACACTCGACAGAAACAGATGGAAATTTAGGGAAGACATTATTTTTGCAATAAATTCGCAATTGGAATTTGCCATTAGTATTTGACCCTCATTTTCCATAGGAACTGTATTTTATGGTGACACATCCAATGGCATAGCCGCTCGCAAGCGCTCGAAGGAGGAACGCCCGCTCCAAGGGAACGAAAAATGTCGTAAAAATAGACCTGATTTTTGTATCTCTTTTATTTTCTGACCACAATCTCTGAAACCAGAAACCTTCGGACTCCCTAAGAGGAATTCGTGTCGCCTCTGCAGAATCAAAAATTCCGCAATTTCAGGACTTGATTTGGAAACATCGGAAGTCTAAGTATATTTTAAAAAAATCATAAAGTCGATAGTAAGTAATTTCAATTGTAGTTTATAGTGCACTTTATTAGTGCGATTACTCACTTTGGACGCATATTCTAAAAATCTAATATAAATAAAAAATAATAAATATAAAATTCAATAAAAATTTTCTTGCGGATATGAAAAAGTTGGAATTTTGCGCTCTGCTAAATTATCAGGTCGATAAATTTATTCCTTCGGGGCTAACTTGCGTTTAGCAGGTGCTTTGAACATCGTGTATTTTACCAGGCAACGACAACGTTTAACTTTGGATTAGATGAACGTAGTCGTGAAACTTCTTCATGCTGGCTGAGCAAGGCTGAGCTCATAGGTGTTTTCCAAAGTGTCAAATCTGTCACTTATGACGGCCCTTTAGCAGCACTGAGAGCCTCTGGCCGACCAACATCGGGAACGTGGACCCATTTCCACTGCAGCTCAAGATCGATTTTTAATTTAAACTGCTAGAAGGCAACCTGCAATTGCAGCACCTGAATTTGTGACAGATTTAAAACGAGCGCTCACGTGACTATAGGCAAAGATACTGTTAGACATCGTCTATATGAGATCAATCGAAGAACGCTGAGATCTTCACCATTTTCCAGAGGCAAACGCGCTGCAAAATTAGAGCGGTGTCGGGAATATCGAAATTGCCCTGAAATTGATCGGGCTACAGTTTTATTCAATACCAAATCCAGATTTGGAATGCACCGAGATTCGCATCGAATAAGAGTGCAGAGACAATCTCGAAACGTTAAACGTTTACGACACGTTCAAGAAGTCCATTCGTAGAGAGGTGATAGAATAATGGTCTGGACAGGAATAAAGATCGACGGCAGAACTGACCTCCTTATTCAAAATCAATTCCTAACAGCTCGACAATACCTCGATACCATTCTTGATCCTACAGAGCGACCATTTGGCATGGCCAGCAAAATCGCCAGATCTAAAACCAATTGAGCACGTCTAGGATATGCTTCAAAGAAGAGTTTTGCCACGTATGGCCAACATTCACGGTACTTTTCGATTAAACACTTTCTAACGCTACAACTAATGCATAATTTAAATTTTTAATTGATTTCGGGAGAAATTCAATCTATTTATAAAAATATCGTTGGGTTTCCGGCGTGTGTTTTTGCCGTCGAATTTCAGAACTCGCTCTCCCAAGAGCAACTCTCCACCTTATTGTTGCTTGACTTTCCATGAATGGCTCATTCATCCATTTAACCTCACATAATTCCAGTTTTCACCCTATGATTTCGGTCTGAATGTTCTTCAATTATCAACCACCTGATAAGCAATCTTCTAGCTTTATCGCGCTCAATTTAAGAAATATTACGTCTTTATGAACAAAAGAAACAAAGCACAAGTAAACGAGAGTTAGTGCATTATGTCGTGCTTTTTACTTACTTTAGTGACGATAATAATCTCCCCTCTTGTTATGAAAATGTATATCCAGCAACATAATCTTAACGGAGCAAGGAAAAACGTTTAGTAGCCTGCAAAAACTAATTTACCACGAGAATGGTCACTTGTATAATAAACCAGCCAATATAACGTGCCTTTTGTTGCCCACCCCTGACAATGAACCAAAAAAATGATCGTGTGGGGACGAACTCCTATTTCGTCGCTTCATGTATTCCTGGAACATCGTATAACGAACTTTTTGAACATTTTCTGAGACAAAAAAAAATTTTGTTGCATGATGCGGTTCTGGAGAAATATTCTAAAGTTAAAATCTCCGAATCACTTACATACAGGGTGTATATAAAGTATGGAGTGAAGTCGATTAAAGATCAGGTGTTTGTTTTTTGGAAAACCGCTGGGACACGTCGACTCTTGTTTTTTGTTGAGGTCTTTTTGATGCCAAATGCATCTATACAAGGTGACCCAAAAACAAGTTACGAACAGCAACTTCATTTTTTCCAATAGAAATACTTGCTTTTTATTTCATTTTTGATTTCTGCATCGAAATCTAAGTATATTTTATGTAACAAGTCCTATACCTGAACTCAACAGTTACCGAGAAATTTACATCTGAACATATCAGTAACCAAGACGATGATGTATTCGATAGATTTGTTTATTTATTTCCATAGAAGAGGTATTTTTATTCATTTAATACAAAACGTTCCAATAATATTTAAAATTGCACATTTCTCATTTTTGATTTGACTTCAAAAAAGTTTAATTTCAATTAAAAGTTACATTACAGTGCGTTCGTCCATAACAGAAAGAATGGAAATTCTTGCGATGATGATAATAGAGTGCGAACACAACAGGATATGTTTGTTTTATCTAATAAAAAAATATCTGGATAGACCAATAGACTAAGCGACAGTTAGCAAATTCGAAAGAGAGTTTCGAGATACTGGTTCGGTGGAAGATGTGCTGAAGCCTTGACGTTTTGCGATCAATGAGGATAAAAAACTAAACTTTTTGCTAGTTGTAGAAGAAAATTCACATAACAGCATTTGACAAGTCAGTCGCGATTGCGATATTCCTACTTCATCTGTTCTCAAGATTTTCAAATCAGAAAAGTGGCATCTGTATAAAATACATCTTGTACACGACTTAAATGAAGACGATCCAGACCGACGAATCCAATTATGTCAAATCCTAATGGATATGTGCCATAATTTCTCCCGCCAAGTGGAAATGTTATATTTTCAGATGAATCAAATTTTACATTAGTCGGCGAAGTTAATAGACAAAACTGCCGCTATCGGGCAAAGAAACATTCCAGATGGATGAGAGAACACTATATCGAATATCCTGAAAAAATTCATGCTTGGACAGGAATAGTCAAAAGTCAGATCACTGGACCCTACTTTTTTGAACAGACTTTGAACAGTCCAAGATATCTTAAATGTTTACAACGTTTAATCCCCAGTTTAAGAGCTTCACCTCCCAGTTCTAATAACCCGATGACGTATGACAAAAATTTATGGTTCCAGCAAGATGGTGCACCATCGCATTTTGCAGCTCAGGTAAGAAAATATCTCGATGTAGCATTTCCGAATAGATGAATTGGATGACGTGGATCTAATGAGCGGCGACCAACGTCTCAGGACATTTATCCTTTAGACTATTTTTTGCGGGATCATCTAAAAAATGTTGTGTAGAAAACTAGACTTGAAACGATTGAGGACTTAAAAACTAGAATCAGAAGAGAATGTGCTAATTTAAGTCCAGAAACAATGAATATGGTTCAGCATGAATTTATCCAGCGTCTGGAATGCTGCCAGACACAAAAAGGATTTCAATTTGAACATTTAATTTAGTAAATACTTATTCTTCCTACTTATTAAATGTTACTTTTCGTGAAAATCTATTGATAGTTTTTGCGATTATAGTGTTGTTTACTGATATGTTCAGACGTAAGTTTCTCCATCACTGTTGGATTAAGGCATAAGACATAGTACATAAAATATACTTAGAATTTGATAACGAATTCACAAATGAAGTAAAAATAAGTATTTCTATTTTAAAAAGTGAAGTTAGTGGTCGTAATTTGCTTTCGAGTCACCCTGTATGCATGCGTTTACCATAAAAAAAAACCGCAACAAGAAGTACGAATCGACGTGTCCTGGCGCTTTTCCAAAAAACAAACACTTGATTTTTAATTGAATTTATTCCATATTTTATGTATACATTATATATTTCATCGACTGGCGGGAATTGAAAAAGGGATGTCTTTAAGAACGGCGTTTTGGTTATATATAATTATTGTGTGTTGACATTGAAGTGCTGTCGCCCTTTTAAAGGGAGATGAGGGATTGGGTAGAAAAATGTCACGTTAAGAGAGGTTTAGGGGAAATCAATCATTCGATAAAAGAATGGCAACTTTTTAATCTGAAAAGCTCTTTCGATGCAAAACGACATGAAGTATTCAATCAAGAAACATGAATTATTGCTTTTCGCGTCAGTCAATAATCGAAAATCTGCAAGTTACAGGAAGAATTACCGAGCCAAATCTGGCTAAAAACCACGTTTTCTGGATTTTTATTCAATCAATCTTTATGATAATTCAATCACACTTCTTAAAAACCTTTAATATCGTTAGAAGCCGAAACACTACGAAGTTGGTCGAATAAATGGTATCAACTGACTTATATTCACGAAATCTCCTGAAAGCCTTAAGCCGTGTGGAGCTTTAAATGTTTTTCAAGGAAATCCACAGCAACTCCTTTGAGATATAGCAAAACCTTGCAAAGCCCAAAATGCCCTTATAAGAACATCAGTATTCTCGACAATTTTGTGCTCATTAAAAAGCCATTGGTTACTCTAAAAATTGACAAACTTTAAGATATTCAAAAAGCTATCGATAAAATGGTCTCTATTCTTCCAAACTCCTACGAATGTTCGGAACTTATAGAGGACGTTTAGACAGCTTGTTCTGTAGAAAATAGTTATTTAGGTTGCGTAAGATCGGAAAGAGGTGCTTTTTAAGGGCGAGCCAAGTGCAATATATGGATCAGCTGGAGAGGCGAGGGCTAGAAATTTGGAGACCTCCACCAAACACTGTTTTGGGTCACGTGACGTATATTACTTTTTAACGATTGATTTATACGTACTTCTTTCTGTGAGCTGCATAGACGATGCCTAGAATCTTAAAAGGCCAAATTGGACACATCATATTTTCTTTACGATCCACTTGACACTATTCCTTTTTGTTTTATCTACAGGGTGTTTCATAAACATGCCGACAAACTTTCACAGGACGTAAAACTCATTAAAACAGATATTTAGATTGAATAAACACAGGCTCGAAACCACTGCGCTTACGAAATACAGAGTGTGTTTTTTTATTCTTTGAAAATTTTAAAAACGGTTTGGGATGAGGACATGAAAAAATAGAAAAAAATTAAACGCTATGTATCTTGGAAAGAAAGCGATTTCCAACCTAACCTGATTCGATCTACATATTTGTTTTTATGAGCTCTACATCCCCTAAAAGTTTGTCGGTATGTTTACGAAATACCCTGTACATCCGATTCATGTAAATTATTAAACTACCTTATAATGAAAACTATCATTCCCGACGATGAAATTTGCGTCACAAGCGAAACCACTGGCGTAATTTTCCCCGGGGGATGATGCTGATTATGCACGAGCACCCTATCGTCCTTTGTCCACGGCTGAGCATCCGTACCTCCTGTAAATGAGCTAAAAATCGCATGTAAATATTTCCTTTACATGAAGCCATTGCTGTTTACTTTTTAACGCTAAATCCCAACGCATAAACAGGCCACAAGCAAATGAACATTTGTGGATTTACCAAGGACTTTCTTGTCCTTTGATTTACTTCTCGTGCTCCATTGAATCATACATAATTCATGTAGACTAGACTTTATCGATTTGGCATCAAATCATTACATAATCGACGACAAAATCTATAGTATTTTGTCGTTTCATGTGTGTTCGATTGCTGAGGAATCATAGTGTCATCACGCCCAAATTTGCTATTGAAGGCCTACTAAATTCTCTGGCGGCCGTTATACGCATGAAAATTTTATTAGGCCTACCCCGGAGGGAGGCATATATTTGCGAGAGGTTGGGCTATTTCATATTTATTACTAATGGAGTGTAATAGCATACAAATTCTATCCCGATCGATAGCATCTATTGGAAAAGATTAATAGGGCCTGATGCGTGTCGTTCCAAGGGATATAGTAATATTATCTAGGATAAGATATGTAGTTAAAAGTCGAGGTTCTCCAACCAGTTGCAATTAAGCATAATCAGGTAGGGCTGAAGCCCTTTTTTAATATGTGTTTAAACTAATCGAAAATACTATAGTCGGCTTTGGTGAACTGGAGGGAGAAAAATATATCTCAAAAATAACTTGGCGGAATTCCAAAAAGATCCATTTAAAACACTCTTCCGGAGACCCATTATTTTTAGCTCTCGCAAAGAAACAGAATAGCGGTATTATACCATTCCAAAATTGAACCTGCTCTCAAACACCTCGGTATATACCAACGCTACCATGGGTCACTTAAAATCATCATCAATGTGAAAGATCTTAAGAAGGAAGAAATGTATAGAAAATCTAAACGTTTCCACTATTCTCTAACGAAATTCTAATGTATTACGCCAAAAACTAAACCTAAAAAGGTTCTTTAATTTTGTAATATGTGTCAAAATGTGTTACTCTCTTATCCACAAAATGAAATGGATATTCCATTACTTCCTACAAAAATAATCAACATATTTGCTAGAGACATATCAAGATAAACGAGCTTTTTAGCATCGCAAGAATTTTAGGAAAGTGGGAAAATATGTATATTTTGTTTTTTTTTTTGAAAACCTGAAATGCATCAAGACTTTGTCGGGGCTGCAAAAATTCTATTGATCTTGTACAGAAAAAATTATAATATAATACTTTTACCGAATTAGCCTCGAATCTGATCAATAAATGATTAAGAACTGAATATTCTTCCAGAATCAGAACCTCATCAAAATTGAACCGTCTTTCTTGGATCATCGTTTATGGGCACAATGAATGATCTGATTTACAGGCTTGATTAAGTTGCTATCAAATAAATGCACTGTAAATTCTCACAAACCATCAGGAAAGGGAATGGACACCGTGAAACCTCATTATTTCGTAATAAAACAGAAAAACCATCAATTTGGGACTACATTTCAGCCTCATAAATCTTTAACACTCAATTTTGGTGCATTGATTGGGTAACCGCGAGTCGCAAATATAAATTTAGATGCTTTCACGCGTAATTCTTCAATAATACAGTGTTGATCTAGTTAATGCACATTCCATCCTAATTGTGGTTCATTATTTCGGAACATGAAGTGTCTCGAATTTATTTCAGAAGGTTCTAATGCAAAATAGAGCAAATAGTTAGAGAATATCTATGGATTCCTTTATCAGATTAAAATAAATTGGAACAATCGAGCACAGGAGCATTTAATCCTTCGACACCTTTTAAATAGGTTATCGGAATATTTAAAATAAAATCCCCCTTGTTCACGGGGAAATTGGATTAAGATTAACGACATTCCGGTCAAGGAATCGACAAGGGAATAATCTATTAAGCTCTATTATAAAAACGTCCTATACTCTCTGAAGTCTTCATTTATTCTAAAAACAATAGGAAGGTTTGCTTTATTTGTCGCCGAAAATAAAAAATCGTCCTCCGTTCGCCAATCTCTGGATGTAATCTTCCGGCAATTTGCATATAGTTTATTAGAAAAGTAAACATCTCTATTAATTTGAACCATCTATCAACCCTGCTGAAGTTAATATAGACGCCAACAAAGAATAATTATGAAAAAAATTTTAATCACCCTTGCGCAAGTTAGCCCTGCTAGACCGCGTGATAGATGCCAAATTTTAGATTACCCATTCAACGGCCTAACACAAAAAGGGCCCTTTAAATAGAAGTCATCAATATCTGACACACACCCCCTAACAAAACGTCTTTCCCCCTAATGCTTATTTTTATTATAGAGCCCAAGGTGCCATAATCCAGCGGATGGAGTGTGTCGCTCTATATTGCTACACTTTTGGACTTCACCTTATGCCTTTGTGGTTTTTCCCCCTTAGAATGGACGACGAAAGATAAACCCTAGACTAACTATACCCAGTGAAGTCCTGAACTCGTATTCAAGCGCCCTACACATGTATTACCCTAATTTCCTCTAGTGCAGATTCGAAGGTATTACACTCTATGTTGATGAAGTGGCCTTTTCTTGTTTCTTTGCATTTTTTATTCGCATATCAGTACATACTGATCATTTTGCTGATTTAAAACTGCGCCACTGCAATCATCATTGCTCTCTGCACCCTTTGAGTTAACCAGATGATGGAGTTCACTAATAAAACAGAAAATTCCTGCTTTCATCCAGGCTTAATGTTGATTATCTGGATGTTCCTCTTGGGGCGATCACTGGTGCATTAAATGGCAGTTTCGTAGCAGCAGGGCAGTCTTAGAAAAAAAAAAAGGCAATTTCTGCCACCACCTTATTAAATCTTTTCTGAATCTCTTAAAGGATTATTTAAAGACTTATTATTCATGTATGCAAAAAATCCTCACGGCAACATTGCACCCCCAGCTCAGCGTGAGGATCTGAGATAAAAAGGAATACATTAGGTGTGTTTACCCATCCATATAAATTTTTATAAGCACGCTCCTTCTCTGTTTGGGCATATGCGGACCCATCACAATGGATTATGATTAAATGAGTCATATCGTTTCTCTTTACTGCTGGAGAGGTTCGTTTCATCGAAGTGATATAGTAAAACAGTAGGAAGATTTCATCGTGAACTACGATGTTGGATTTCTTTGTTCGTGCGAGGTCAAAGAAATGGAATCTCTAAGGGAGAGTGCCTTGAAATTTTTTACGATTTGCCCAGAAATGACATCAACTGACCGAATCGAATAGAGGCCCATGCAAATCAGAGTTACGATCTCCTCTTTCTATGGTAAATTTCGCGTCTAATCCCAGTGGAATGTTAACTGAATGCACCTCAAGCTGCATCGTCAAGGCCAATGCTCAATTCGAGCGGTTCAGTTGAGCACCAGGCTCAGTTGAGCTAAATACCAGATGGTGGCGTAGTAGCACGAGTCAACTGGTATATTCGCTGGATTTTGAAATTTCTAGAAAAGAATAAGAATTACCTTGCGATAATCGATATCAATTATACATTAATTATTAATACATTCCATTGCAAAATGCGCTTAACCGAGGACGTAGATTACCGTAAATCGGCCTACCATCACCTTTCAATGCGTATCAAATCGCGGGTTCCATCCCTCAAAAAAACCCCGGTGGTGCAGTATTATTTAGCAGTGGTTTCGTTAAGCACATCACCACAAATCGCTTGATTCGACATTAATCGCTAACACCAATCGCTATAAATCAGTCGCGAATTGGAAAAAGTTACGTGAAATTACCACTATAAATCAGTCCACAGGGAAGACATTAAAAGACAAGCTATCGCGGGGGTTTCTTGGGCTTCATTCCTCCAAATTAATTCTAGATATCTACAGCTAGCCTCTATATATCGGTACACTATAAAGACGATTTAAAAATTCTTGAAATAGTTTGCATTCTCGCGAAAACCCGGTTTGGAAACTGAGCTTAAGAACTGGTTTCAACACATCACTATAAACCAGTCAAAGACGCGTAATTTTAAATGTATTTTGAAACCACAGTACGAATGAATTTATATTGGTGTTTTCGTCCAAAACACTGTCTCGAAAATCATTAACAGATACCTCAGATTGTCCGCAACGTCCCGGCCATAAATCTGTCCGAGGCGAATACCTTTACAAAGGGTTTAAAGATGCCAATAATGGGTTTAATTCTTCCAAAAACACCGCCTGGGAAAGCGTTAATGAGCCTCTAATGCTGACACCGGCGCAGCGCTACCAATCAGTGCAAGATGTTTTTAGATACTGTGAATGGATGTACATAGGTTTGATTCCTCCAGAAACACTGTCCAGAAGTGTATTTCCGCAAAAAAAGGAACCTCTCTCCTATATCTAGTCTATCTCGAGAAATTTCAAAGCTTTACAGGAATATTGAGGGAAGGTTTGATCTTCGGATTAAAGAATTATGGATATCCACACATTCCGAGTTATTTTGAAAAACACGGAAATATCTCGTTTTACTAAATACTAGAGACATTAACATATTTGTGCAACGTTACTGATTCCATGTTGCGTTGTGAGGTAAAACAATAGCATTTGCGGGGAAAGGATCGAAGGGATGAGATACAATAGGGCGCAAAAATGATTCACAACTGAGGGGAAAGGGTGGAGGGAGTACATTATTCGAGATCCTTACTCTCCCTCCCCTCTTTGGCAAAAGATGAAAGTTGCTTTCTTACCTACAAACTTTCTGCTTCTTTTTTGTTAGAAATGCTTGTCTAGATTACCTGATTTTATGAGCAGTGTGTATCCAGCTCTCCCGTTTGAAAGGACAACGGTAATCTTCCATCACATTGACGTCCCATAGCCCCTGATATCGATGCTCCATCTCTTTGATACCTTGATGAAAGCGTTCTCCCTGCTCTTCGCCAACCTCACCAAGATTATCTGGAAATTAGCCCGATTAACTAGGCAGAAGCTGCAGTTTTATACTCGTGTTGTAGCCCATTTTTGGCGACTTTGTTGGCGTTTCTCTGATGATACGAAAATAGTCCCAGAAGTACCCGATCTAACACTTAAAGAGAAAATATTACATTATTTCTCAATATAGTCTATATACACTTTTCGCAGCGATGTTTTGTATCTGCTATTCCCTGTTTATAGCAAAAAGTTTCGAATGTTTCGAAATGAGCATCAACCTCAGACTCGACTTGTTATTGGCAAATTTCTTTCCACCGAGTCATTTTTTCATGTTTGGAAATAGAAAATAGTCTGCGATCCGCAAATCTAACGAATAAGGTAGACGAGAAAAGAGTTCGAAACAGCTTTGCGCACAGCTTTCTCATGTCCAATTGTTCGGTCAAAATGCGATGTCCACTACTTTTTGAAATGCCCATCATGTCTGCTAACTCGCGGAATTTTAGTCGACGGTTTTCCAGTATAGTTCTGTGAATTTTCACCCGACATTCTGGACCTAATTGAGTCGACCACTACGGAATTCGCCTTGACAACTCATACTAGCGTGTTTAACCTCAGTCATCCCATATTTTACAATTGTTAAGGAAGGACCAGATTACCCTCTAATCGAATCTAATTCCGTTCTGATTTTCGATGGACTAAGACACTTCAAATGAAAGTATTAAATCACGTATCGACTACTACTTTTTCCCATGTTCACAAAATCTCTGAAAGGGGTCACTAAAAACGGCTTCATAACAAACACAAATCAACGGAGCACCCTCAAACATCAGCCATAAGCTTTTTAAGGTTAGGTCTTTGTAATTTTTGAAAAAAAAAATGCCATCTATATGTCAGATTAGGTACTTCTGGAGCTATTTGTAGCTGTATATTTGTGATCCGAATATACATATTGCACGCAAGTAAATATTGGTGGAGTGATGGACTCACACGGTATTCTCAGCCAACGGTTATTCGCAGCTAGTTCAAATTAGCTGCGAACAGGAATTGTACGTTATTCTCAGTTAAAACTAACTAAGAATGGTGAGCAATTTCACCGCTCCAACAACCCCCATTTGGATGTGAGGCGTTATTCGGAAGGAAAAGTAAAACCCTAGAACGTATATGTTCAAATTTATCTGTAGAACATTGTCAGAAAATGAACACATACTGAGGGCAAATGCAATGGAAAAAACTAAACAATACAAACAACAGAACAAATTGCATCGAGACTGATTACAAAGCACGCTGATAATATCCTACATAGTTGATCCAATCGTTTTCTCTATGAACCCTCACATATGATAAAAATAACTGAAAGATTTCAGCATATTCTGGTAAGATGAAGGGACAACCGTCACAACTGAAGAATTATGAACCCTCTTTACCTTGCCATATAAACAGGACAGTCTCGCTTCCTTTTCCCTTCAGTCACTGTGTCGGAATATTTCCATTTTTTTTTCTTCTGTTATAATGTTATGAATAATTATTATTCATGAATAAGTGTAAGTGTTTTTGTCACAAAGGCTTTTTCTTAGGAAATAAAATAAATATATATGCGTAACGAGGGTTCGGCGCAATATTCACCTGATTTCTACCTTTATTTGTAGAATCACAAATATTTTCCCTTCTTTTCGGTTTTTAACGACTTCGGATTGCTCAGATTCTCCAGGATCCGTAGCGACTTGGAGCCCACGTTAAAGCTGTGAAATTCTCCTAAATCGTTCGGAAAAACTTGAATGGAAAAAGTCGACCAACTTAACCATGCTTTAAGCATGCTTGGTATCCAGAAACAAACGGAGCTCATTCTGCTAATTTCATAGAAAATATCGTTTGTCAAATTGCCACAGTAGATAAACAAAGCGCTCAATAACGTTAACATTAGCGTTCTGGTTTGTGCTCTAACGTTAACATTATTGTTTGAAGACGTAATAATTGTTAGATTTGTCTAAAATGAAAATAAAAGTTTTGCGGTACGGTTGGAATCGAATCCTAGTTCCACCGGTCAGGCCCCCGTGGAAATACTGCACGCCGTCGACCCGACGGACCCAGGAGGCGATCCCATCCATACCACAAAACTTTTTTTCATTTAAAATTAAATCTAACAATTATCACGTCACTAACGAATAACGTTAACGTTACCTGCTTTGTTTATCCACTTTTCATTCATCAACTCACATTCAACAAAACGGACCCTCATTCTAGATGATTTTAGTGACATTTCCTTCCCACCCAATAACAAATCCAGCTGCGTCACCATGACTCAGGCTCCCCAAAACCCATAAGAGTCTTCAGGGTATGACAATGGACAATTCTCTAAAGGACGATCTATCAAGTACACGCGACTGCCCAGGGGCGGAGGTGTCAAAAAACGGGACGCAATCGTATAATGGGACTCCCCATCAAGTGCGATGGTAATCGAAAACCGAATTTTCCCGGTCGGCTGAAAGGAATGTATTCGATCCACATCTATTATTGATTAAATTAAGACCGGGACACGTGACCGTGGTGCGAAAATTAAGGGAAAGTGAGAGCTAATGGGATTTGAGTTGATTGAAGGCTTACTACCCATTTGTCGGTTGATGTGGGGTGACGAAATTATTGGTTACGTAATCTAATTCGGTTTTCTTTTATTTTCCTTCTCAACCCCCGGAGTCGCTTATGCATAGTTTACCTAGGAGGTTTCCTCTAGAATAAGGAACTTGTGGAGCACGTCTGAGATCCGCCTGAGGAAGTGTAAATTCTTAGCTTAAGGAGCTGTTCTGCTGCAGTTTTCCATTTTGCTAGTCTTATTTTTAACATTATAGGGCTTTCAGTGCATAAAATTTCCCCTTTTCCAGGAAAGGAATGCTGGTCTGGAACGCGCAGACAGAGAAATTTAAAAATGTCGTACAAAGTTTCCTAGAAGACATCAAGATTATCAAATTTTCCCTTGCAACTAGCTGGAACAGACTTTTATGTGGAATGGGAAATACAATTGGAAACCCCCGAGTTTTCACAAGACACTTAGTTAAATACCGCCGTATAAATAGGGGGGGAAGACAAAAGGGTTGAAAATGAAGTCGGCGTGTTTTATTGCCGAGGATCAACACAAGGGGTGTCGCCGGATAAATGAAAATGGGGTTGCAATTGCAATCTTTACCATGCGAAATATTAGAGCAAATTCGGATATCAAGGAATGTTATGAACATAGGTTTTTTATAGCAGAATTGTTGCCACGTATTCTAGGCTTAGAAATAATATTAGTTTGCTATATAAACTAAATTCCAGAAATGCTTTATTAAGGAGGAACAGGGTGTTCAGGTTTTATTTATTTTTTTAATCTTTTATAGCTCCCAGAGTTTGTGAGATATTTATCATAAATTTTCTACATGATTTAGTCTACAGGATTAGATAATGCTAGCTGATCGTGACAATCTACAGAGTGATATTTTTTGGACCCATGATCCACTTTATTGCCCAAAACTCTTCAATTTGGAAACTTTGACGTGCTTAGACCGTTTTAGTATCTGTCACCGTTTTTCAGTTACTTGCAAAACGGTGAAGTAATTCATTTTTTCTATACTATTTTCTATGCTACTTTTTTCATAGAGTAGGTTTGGTTGATTTTTAACACTACTGCGGTATGAACTGGAGTGAAGATTTATTTACTGACGATCTAAGAGTAAAACGAATTTTTAACACAAGAGAAATAAAGGATAATAGCAGACAAGAGAACAACGCTAATTTCAAAAACAGAACAAATCGAACGGTGATTATTTATTCGATAACAAAATAATTTAATCAATATCAAATAATTGTTATTGCAGGAATTGTTCGAAATGCTCGCCACTACGTTCAACATATAAATTAGAACGTCGCAATAAAGACCGCCGAACGTTTGTTAAACTCTGATCAGTTATTCTAAGAGCAGAATTTCTTATTCGCACTTTAAGTTCCTCTTGAGAGTTTATAGGAGTAGAGTAAACATTTTCCTTCATAAACACCGAAACTTAAAAATCTAGAGGTGCTAGATTGCGCGATCGAGGAGGCCAAGCAATCGGTCTTCCCATTTCTACGGAGAGTTTACATTTCGCCAGTTCCTCCCCACGATGGAACAATATGAAGGACATTCGTCCAATTATGGTATTAACTTATTCACAAAATTTCAGCGAAATATCTCAAAAACTTTTGCAGCTATAAAAGACAAATTAAAAACATATATAACGCTTCAACAACCCATGTTTCCTTATCAAAGCATTTTTTCAATATCGTTTATGTAGCAAATTAATTTTTTTTGCGTGGAATACGCGGTTTAAATATTGCTACAAAAAACCCGGATGCCCTGTATAGTAGGTGAAATTGGAGCAGTACTACTGGCACATCTTGGGCGAAGAAAGAACAGATTAGAGAGAAATTGCGGGTT
Organism: Euwallacea fornicatus; assembly: GCF_040115645.1. Lineage (NCBI taxonomy): Eukaryota > Metazoa > Arthropoda > Insecta > Coleoptera > Curculionidae > Euwallacea > Euwallacea fornicatus. The sequence goes on from NC_089556.1 coordinate 2,944,926, forward strand.
GTTTCTAAAAAAAAAATCCATTTATCTTGCTTCGTTCGCCATTTCAATCAAATAATGCATTTTTCACGCGGCTATTTTTCGCTTTTGTCTTATGAATTAAACGAAACTAGATAGTAGATTTTCCTCGTAAATATCAATGATCGAAATTCCCACAATCTAATGAGTTTGAGTTGGGGCTTTGCGGTGGCCACAGATGTTCAGTACACTGGCCAATCCATTAATATGGAAAATCCACATCAAAAACGCCCTTTATGCGAGACCGCCATTTTGCATAAATCAAACACGTTGTCTTGAGGCTAGAGGAACATCCTCCAAAATTAGAGGTAAGTCGTTTCTCAAGAAGATCGAGTACCGTTAGCCATTCACCTTTGCCTGGGCTCTAACTGGCCCCAAAATTGTATCACTCAAAATACTCCCTCTCTCCCCTTGATTGAAAATTCATGTTGAAGATGATGTTTACCGAGTAAACGAGGGTTTTGTGCGTTGTAAGAATGGCCCTTTTTCCAATTAAATATATCTCTCCGTGTAAATGTTGCCTGATCGATGAGTGATATTTTACTAAAGAACCAAAGGTCATTAAATTGCTTCTTGAGTAACAAATTGCAGAAATTAATTCTGTGTTCAAAATCCCTTGGCAACAAATTTTGAACATGGCTTCTCTTTTTGGAGAATTATGAAAATTGATGTATTGCTGACCTTCATCGCTCTAGCGATACGGTTGGTGCAATAATCGCCGGATCCATCACTATTCAGATGAAAATTTCCTCTTCTTGGTCCGCAGTGAGAATTTTTTGCCTTCCAACATCCGGTTTCGATCGAAATGTCCCAGTCTCGTTCAGCTTATCGTAAAGTCGTTGGAAAGTTCGATGATCGGGTTGTCTATTACTGTAATAAAGTTCCAGGTACCTTTCAGCAACACGACATCTTCTAAAACTTGTTTGCACATAAATACAAATCAAATTCCCTTTTTTACAAGGTATTTTTAGCTGAATCGGTCTGCGTTTTCATTCGCTTGCACGCTCTAATCATTTGCACCAATGTTTCCGGGACGCCCTGTAGAAGTCGAATTTATTTCATGGCCCTACTGAAGGGAAACTTATAACAAATCCCCAATAGAAACCACAAACTATACGAGCAGAAAATTTAATATTTTCGTTCTATTAGGCAACACTTTTGAAATAGAATCATCTCGACCAACGACAAAGAGCGTGCTATCCGATTCGGACACAAAAGAACGGAAGCAAACGTCCACATTGTCTGAGAAACACTGCCAAGTTAGTTACCCATCTGCAAAGCAAGCTCTTAACGCGATTTTCTTTGGATCAGTGCAGTGCCCGGTAAGTTTATCTAATTTTCCAATCCAGATATTAACCTCAGGGACAGTCCGTGGAGTCGGACATTTCCCAGTTATTGCCAGCTGGTATTAGGATTCAACTAAAGCTGGAAGTTACAGGAATTTTTGAGCAAACTGGTGTCATGCACACGCAACGTCCCTGGTTTAATGTCGTGGCCCAGTAGTTCTATACAACCTAATTACCGTTCCTCGTGCGGCAAACAAGTCACGTGGCACAAATAATCCGGTACAAAGGTCCAACCTCGTTGGATATTATTTTATATCAAAACCGCTTTAGTTTGTCCCGGGGAATGTTCCCTCAATTTCGTATCTATGACGGTGGTTCACATTCTAAAGTTGTACGATTTCGGTAAATGGCCCAGGAAAGTGATTGCCGATCTCTGACAAAATCACCCAGTATTTCCCATTAAAAGAAGGTGACGACTGACTTTCCGGACTGATTCATCGCTAACCGTAGTTTACACCCCTAGAAACGCCAAAAATTGTTCTTAATCCTCCATAAATTCACTTCGCCCCATTATAAAACACGCGCGCATCCCCCAAACAAAATAAATCCTCTTAAAAACCACCCCTTACCGAAAAGAAACTTTTAGGAGATTAAAGCTATGCTTAATGCCGTTGGAACGCCGTGGCTGATCCATCCTTTTCCCTGGTAATTGAGCATAGCTTTTAAACTTCGGATTGAAGGTGCGAGTTTCAAGTACTTCGGGCACCCGATCAATAAGAACAATAAAGGAAAAACAACAAGAAAGCTAAGGTTCGTTTGATCGCCCTTAAGCCTCGACAGATTAAACATTAAGACCCCCCTGGATATAAATCTTAATTCCGAGACTAAAAAGCGCTCATCTCTTTGCGGAAACAATGCTAAATAATGCAGATGGTTTCGCTAATCTGCATATTAACAACCATATTGCCGATAGCGGCCCTTCACCCTTTCTAGATAGTATCCAAGGTTTAAATAGTGTATTAGAGGGCCATTAGCATATTGGCTCGATTCAGTGAGTCCTAGAAATAGATTGACTTATCGTGTCGACAAATACATAAGGGACATCACTGACAATTTGGCGTAATTTGGTGTTCGTGTTAGGCAACGTTAAGGGCCGATTTTCTGTTTATTGGTTAAAGAAATCGACAGCTGTCAGAGCTTTGGCCCCCTTTCGCATATAAATAATGGTCGGAAAAACGATCGAAAAACTCTTCAATTCACTTAGTAACAAGAACTTAATCTACACAAAGCAGCATAATTTTAACGATGAGTTGATTATATGAAAACAAGGGAAATTTTTTTCTCTTTGGATCCATTTCAGATTATCCTGTGACGTTGTTACTCGAGGATATTCCTTTAACAGGAACTTCGATAACATAAACTGACTTATTAAAACCCTCAAGATTGCAAACTTCTGGAACTGCAATTTTGCTTGAAAGTATGAACGTCATGATAGTGTCACCAGCAACAGGTGGTCTTCATAGAAATATTAAAATCGAGGTCGTACCTTCAGTAGGTACTGCAATAACAGAAACTAATCGATAGGAGACTTCGAGATAGAGATTTTTGAGTCTGAAAAATTGCAAAATAATTTTCTATTTAGGTCCAAATCATGAAGCTTCTAGCAAAATTATTAGGGCCATAATCGTTATTCAACTATTCAACGCGACGACATACCGTGCGGCTCTAAATTCCAACCCTGTCCCCGCTTAGCTTTGCTACAAATTATTTGTTGTTAATTTAAAAGCAACATTAAATAGGACAAAAAATACTATCTTTTGACGTTTGTTCATTTTTTTAAATGTTGCTAACATCCCCGGTAGCGTAAAATTGCCGATATTTTTTTTTTAATTGAAACATGGGTCAAGTGGGACCTCAAATTAAAAGTATTTCAAAACTATATTCAACACTGTATGGTGATGCAAAATCTAAGGAATAGTTTCTGAGAAAAATAGGTAAAATTGGTAAACAATGCAATACAAACTCAATTAAGTAGAACGTAAACAATGAAAACATTTGTTTGTTGATAGAAAATTGTTCTGTTTTCGATTTTGTTCTCACAAACAGTTTTAGCTTCGGTTATTTTTATTTATCTTGTTTTAATCATATTTAATTTTTTGTAAATCGGCAATTTTGCGCTAACAATGGCATACGCAACATTTAAAAAGAAATAAACAAACGTCAAAAGATATTACTTTTTGTCTTGTTTAATGCTACTTTTGCATTTCAAATACATTAATAATGTGTTAAAAACGTAAGGAGGGTGAAGGCAGTACACTTTAACGATAAAAATCAATAATATAAACTGAAGGATTGATTCACAGAAAATATCAAGGTTGGGGGCCGTCCTTGGAATGAAAAAATAATTTTGCCCACCCTTTAGATTTAAATTCTCAATGTAGGCGCCAATAATATAAACTGACTGAATCAGTATGAATAAAAAGTCATACGTTTTATTCATAGATGTAGATTGATAAACAAACATTCACAGACAAACAGATATACAGTTTACTACAATTAGAACAATCGTAAGAGTACCACACAACGGAGCTTTTAAAGGTAACTTTAATTCAATTCAATGATAATCACTTTTTTATAAATTTCAAATAGTACTGCATGGTCCAATACGAGATAAAGAACCTCAAAGTGGAAACTTTTTTGAGGTCTGAAAAACTATGAAAAATTCGTTTTGTTTAACTCTAACGTATAAATCGGTTGAGAACGTTTCTAGGTACTCAATTTGCTTGCAGTTATTCCAGTACAAATCATGCGTTTAGTAAGCCATTCATTAATTTTAATTAATTAATTATTAATATTTCAATACTGTCGAAAAATAATTATTTTTAACTTCGAAATCGCAAATGTCCTGGTAATGTTAAATCCTCGGAATTTAATTTCCAAACAAACATTGAAAACACAGTTACTCCGATTGCTAATGCAAACATGAATGAAATAACTCGATTCACTAGTGGAAAGAACTCATTAAGATTTGAGCTTTTTACTGGTTTGGAAAACATAATTTTCACAGAACCAAAAAAAAAAATTAATAATATTTTTCTGGTCCACACACATCATTTGAAATCACATGATACGCATTTCCCCTTTCAAAGCCCTATCGGCTCATCATTGTTTCCCGATACGTGTTTAACAAAAGTAGGATAGAACATCCTGGATATTCATTAAAGCAGAGTCATCCAATTTACTGATTTGCCAGAGCTGGCGCACATTGGAAAATTAGATTGGGATCGAGGAATTTTGCAGTGGATTTTAGCTGAGAAATTGGGAAAATAATGCCTGGATCCATTGAGCGGTTCTGTTTTGTTGTAATGTTCCAGAGGATTTAGTAGTCGCGCTTTTATGCAATTTGCCTGAAAAGAGAATTTACATACAAGAAAACAAAGTCTCACCAATGTAAACCTATTAGATCAGGTAAATCCAGAAGCAACTCGGGTGGTAGGTTTTGAGCAATAAATTAATAGTGGTAAGAAAATTAGTTGGCCAATCTCTAATGTCGGTGTAGAATGACAATGGACATAGAAGTGATTGGATTGCGTTGACCAAAGAGCCTTTGTGTGCCACATTATACGGGAATGTGCCTAAATTCATATGAAATTCGCCAAATTACTGACTTTGCGAGTTTAATAACATGTTGGGGATTAAAGCAAGCTACGATTCATAGCCATTTCTATCCCCAGTTTACCCATATTTCTTCAACACAGGGTGTTTATTGAGTACTGCAAAGGGTGAATCTGTGACTAATTTTAAGCCTACTGCAATGCATGCATCAATTCGCTTTAATATTGATTGACAAATTATTTCAAATGTACCTGACACCTACAGGATGTTCCATTGAAAAAAAAAGCAAGTTATGTCAATAAATACGAAAATTTGACAGTTATGGTAATTCATTTTAAATTCACAAAAAACTTGTGAGAAGTCCTATAGAACAGCCCTTGTAGCGTACAGATATCTTTAAAAACAAAAAAGTTATTGCAAAATGAAATCTTAGCAAGATAAAATGATCACATGGTACCTACTGATTTCGTATGTACTGCCGCTACACAGGAATGATACAGCATGCTTTTTGCAAATTTTTATTTTTATCTAATTATCACTAATTTGATAATAACAATTTGTTGTGATGGTTTAACACAGCACATAACGCTAAATAATGTATTTTTCCATTTTTGCTTTAAAAACTCTCAGCGATTCAACTTACAACCTTCCAAATCAGGTTGAAGTTTAAACTTTTATTTTCGAAAATGGTTGCTTTCGGCGACAAATACTAATTATAGTTATTTAAATCCAGGTACAACACTGTACAAGGTGTTCGGATTTGGAGTGTTTTGACAGGGAAAAGCTAGTATACGTGACAAGAGTCCGATTTGTAAGAAAATATTAATGGCGAAAACCATATTTCGATATCTTTACAATCCACAGTGCTGGAGAGCGTTTTTCAAATTTCAGCCATTTTCAAAATTTCTCATAACTTTTTTGTTTAGGATAATATTGTAGTAAATCAATGTGACTATGATTGTGATTTTCATTTTAAATAAAAATTATTTCAGTTTTCGAAAAAACGGTACGTTGTAGAGAAAAAAACTGAGCACGCCAATGGAATCGCATCGAAAAGGGCTTTGAGAATGTTTTTGTTTTACTTCAATATTATCCCAAACAAAAAAGTTATGGGCAATTTTGAAAATGGCTGAAATTTGAAAAACGCCCTCTTAGCGCCTTGGACTGTAAAGATATCGAAATATTTCGCCATTGATATTTCCTCAAAAATCGAGCTTTTAATATTTATGCTAGTGTTTCCCTATCTAGTCGCGAAATGGGATTTTCCCGTCAAAACATGACATCCTGTAACATTAAACAAAAAACTAAGTGAGTATTTAGAGTTCCCATCACCGAGACTCTTAGATTCCAGAATTTTCTTCGAATTGACACGTCAGTGAACGACAGTGCAATCAAAACACCGAAGAAAAAAACATTTTTTGAACCCCTGTGTCTCAGTAAGAACCAGGCCGGTACGGGCCAGTGTTGATATGAACTTTTCGTCTTGAAACTAATCAACGATTTACTTTTCAAAACTTGCACAAATACTTAATATCCACCCCGTATATACAGAAAACTTTTAAATAGAACAACTTTTGACATCAGTAACAGATACAATCTTAATGGCCTAGCAGCGTGCCACCTTCGCTGGAACTAAAAAAATGTGGAAAATCTAAAAATAAATCATCAGCGAAGATATGAATCTCATAAGGTTTAAAATGCGAAATTTTCCGGAGAAATACGCCCACTAAAGTCAGTTAAGACACTTTTAAAGATTACTCCTTAAAAGAATTGCGCTAACCATTTGATAAGGCCCATTAGGAGAGCGAGAATTAGATTCATGTGCCAAGATATGTTCGAATAGATTCTTTTCATTACTTTATATACCGCTAATAATGGCTGCTTTCGGATCATCTTAAATATCTCTGGAGTACACAAAACTCAGCAAAGAGAAATATATAATTTCTTGCCTTAATGCTGCCATAATTTTCGCTCAAACTTTCAAAGATAAATATCCGCCTAAGTTATCAAACCTCTTACAGTAAAACCTTAGCAGTAAACGTCAGGAGCTTGAAATTGTACAAGTAAAACCTATTATATATTCATTTAAATTATGCCATAGCTTCCGTATTTTATGCTCTTTTGTACACTACATTTCCTTGATATACGATCACGTTCAAGGGAAACGTATAGGTATGTTATCCCTCGGTTTATACTTAATTAACTTCAAGGCCAAGAAAAATCAAGCATTTCCAGTTTATATAGCAGCTCCTGCCTCATAAGCGAACTCAGTCATTTCGCCCTTCCCGTGCATCGTAACCCTTAGGGGTCTTTTAATTAACTTCCGTCCGCAATCCACCCTTGGACATTGTCCTTCAGCACAACGGACTTTCTTCGATTATTATTGAAAAAACATTCATTTTAATAAAAACCACTGCGGCTCCCCCGAACGGCCTTCCCGCTCCTTGTCCCTCAAAAAAAGCGTCGCTTGTCAGACGTTTAAGTTGAGGACAACTTCTTAATTAAGCTTTATTGGCCCTGACTTTGCCAGTATAATTATTTGTCGTGAACTTCTTGTTGTACCGATTATAAGGGGTTGGCGAAACTTTAAGCTCAAACATTGCAGGTGGGAAATGTTTCAGTGTTTATCTGGACGGACAACAAGGGAGGATTTTAATTAAACTTTACAGGGATCAAGATGTCAGCCAATAAGCTTCGCAGCTTAGAAACGTTGAAGCTGCAGTGAGGGTAGCTCTTGAATGGATAAAATGGACACAGGATTTCGCTTGGCGTTGTTTAAGAGAGAATGTGATGAAAGGAAGAAATTGTGTCCATGTCGCGCAAAACTGTGCTTCAATTAATATGTTAAACAATATAATAACTCCGAGTAAGATTGCGATCTTCATGCAAGAACCAGACTATCATTACCAGGTATTATTATAATACAGCCCTCTCCTTCATGCGTATAACACCACAATTAATTTCTCCTAGTTAATTGTTGGGCAGCCTAGATTTATTACCTAGCATGCCTGCTATCAATCCAATATAAAACATCTTGCTAAGTACTCAGTTGGATTTAAAATTGGGCTATAAATCTCCAATGTAATTAGAAGTCTTTGCAATTCAAAAAGTAAAATTTCACTTCTGATTGAAGGCTATTTTCGGCTTCAAACCTGAATTCGATTAATAATTCAAGGATCAAGTAGCACCCAATATATTGTTTGAGGTACACGAGGATTACGGGAAATATCGCAGAGTTAAACTGTGAAAAAGCTTTACTCTGAATATAATCCAGCTGAATCAATTGTCGGTATTGACAATGATAAATTGTAGGTCAGAAATATTGGAAATTAGGACAAAGCACTACTTTCCCCAACTTACCATTGTTGAGCCAAATGTGTATGGAGGATATGTGATGTCTTAAAATATTGGTCTTTAGCCAAATTCTTTGGTTTCACGACTCTTTTATTCTCTTTAGGTTATTTCAGGATAGTGGTATGTCTCCAGAAGTTCCCAGATTTTACACAAAAAAAACCTCATTACATAAGTCTTCTAGTGAAGGACTAACAGCTTAATTTTAGTTAATCAACGCGAATTTCCATAAACGTTTTTTCGTAATCTTCTCTTTATATTTTTTCAGAGAAAACATCAATTATCCCTGTTTTAACGATTCTGAACCTCATAAGTGTCAGCCAAAGTTCTCTAAACGCACATAATACTATGTGTTTTTGGCCATTGAAAAAAAAACAAAACTCTCCCAATTTTGGAATCTACATATTCTCGAGATATCGGCGGTCGAAATTTGAAAAGTACACACACACGCACGGGCACCTCCCCACCCTACTTTTTGGAAATTGTCGACTTGAATGATACAAAAATTTCCGTATGAGTGGATTTTTCTACACCCTCTCATCCAATGACTAAGCCCTCTATTTTGCTGTTCTGATCAAGCCAATCAGATCTCTATTTCATCCGGTCCCTTGACGACCACCAACATTTGACCCATTTTACGCTAGAATTTGAAGTTTTTAGCCACAAAAATGGCTTTTTGTGATCAATCATCAATTCTGCTGTAAGAAGACAATTCAGTGAGTTCTTAGAACTTTCTTTATTGCCTATTTGTATTGGAAGATTTATGAACTCTGGATAGTTCAGTTGCAACTTCTGGAACGAAATCCCCGCTCAACCTATCTGCCAACAGGTAGAACGAAGTTTAAGTGAGATGCAATGAGTTAGTAGAATTTTTTAGAAATTTATCGTGGCAGGCCTGACAAGACCAGTTTCAAAAAATACTGTAGATGTAGTCTAATAGGATTTTATTATACGGATTTTTTATTATAGCCATAATTTCTCGAGGGAGACGTTAACATCCCCAGGGAACGATAGCCATAAAAAGCGAGTTAGCGAGTGCTTAGTGCATGGCCATTGTCCATTACCGACGATAAGATTTATTAAGACGTAAATAATACGGGGCTGTAAAAATTGTTGAAATGTTAAATCCTAATTTGTTAGTTACGTCTTCGCACGACACCTATTGAGCGCGTAGTATTGCGCGCTCTAATGGGCGAGCGGGTTTCCATGGTAACCAGCGGGAATAAGAACTTTATATCCCGCAGATCTCCCATCATTCCCACTGACGCTACACGACCCCCAGTTGAACGAAACAATTTCGTTGTCATTTTACTGGGTTCGCCCAAAGGCCACCATATTTACTTTAAACACTCTCATTTTGATACACATCTAAAGCAAATACTTTTACTGTCCGCACGTGTACCACTGTCAACAAACATACCTCTTACCGACTTCTAGTTTACTCTCTTGCAGGACAACTTCTACGGTCATCGTACCCGGTGATGGTCAAGGTCAGTTCTGGGTTCTGAGGAAGGAGGAGACATTTTCAAACGCAAAATGAAGGAAACACATTGTTATCTTTAGAAGAGTCGCCTGCAAAAAGTCGTCCTGCCTTAATGGGATTGTTCCCATAATATTAACAGATACCTAATTACGGCATTTAAGCCGCAGATGTGGTATCAAAAGGAAGATATATTTATATGCATGGCTACCGAACCATCTCATTACAACAGGTACCTTAGGGTTCCCACTGCTATCGTTCATGTGTGGAGAACAAAAATTTTGCATGTAAACGAGCTCGGGCTATATTTTCTTCCATATCGTTTTCTTAACTTGTCTACGTGTAGTGAAATATCCGACGAGGGCCACAACTGGCTTGCACAACCTGAAATTTGAATAATTTGAGTTTATATAACTCAAAGCAGGCCATATTTCGCAGTTTTGTGGCATTTTCATACGACTGATGCTGCCAGTTATTGGTGTCTGAAAACAGGGAAAGCCGAGTAATGTCCGTAGTTACGGCAAAATTGATATTAAGATAAATGTTTAGACTACGAGAACATCCCTCTTTGGATTCCGCTTTCATTACGAACAAGTCATAATAACTACCGTCGAAATGGAGGCTCTATTAAAATGAATTTGCATAGAAATATTGAGAATACGTTTTTATTAGCCGGGGGTTGTCTAATAACGACTACGGGGCTGTAAACGGTGAGGGATGGCTAATTTACGATCGGATTATGTGAAATCGCGAACTCAGAACGGAAACATACAAGGTGCCTGGGATGCATAAAATTACCTGTTTGCCAGGCGGAAACAGATTTGAAGCAGTTTAATTTGGGGCACCCCGTTAATTAGAGGCCCCATTTAATTGCAAACAAGGGCGCACCTCCATTTGTTTTACAATTACTTGTCACAGCGTCCGGGACTGTTTGGATAAATTTGATAAAGTTGGTTTCCAACATCTGGACTTATTTCGTTCTATATTAAAAATTCTGCCCGCGGGTATGTAGTTAGTTGTAAGTGCACGAGCGAAGGAAAAATGCTGCTCATTCAGGATCATAAATAACTCTAATTAAGATTTCAAATAATCCTCCTCGTACCTCGGCAAAATCGCTATGTATAACTAAAGTTTATTTCGTCAGATTCGTTCGGAGCCTCTATATCACTCTCTACTTCACAGAGAGCAATTTTCATGCAATGGGTGAATATTTCAATTGGATATGCGGGAGAAAAGTTACGTTCCTTTTCCTGGATTCAATAAATAACCCGCAACTATGTGAGATAAGATCTCATGTTTATTTTGCGTATTTCTCGCTTCCCCAAAAGGCAGAATGTTTCTTGATTGACAGTTTTGCCGCAATTAGAATAGTTTGGTTCGAGTCACAGTTTAAGTCTGGTTTAACGCATTTACGCAAGGTAACGTTAACGTTGTGTTAACACGCCGCTAATGTTATGTTGACGTATGGTTAACATAAGCCAAAACGCGCTCATATGCATGATGCAGTTTATACAACAACGATCATTAAAATTCACGCATTGTATCATTAAGAAATTTACGCAATGTTTAACATTTATACATAAGCACACATTAGTGCGCACTACATAATTCTGCACTTTGGGCACTATTCTGTTGCTCGATTTATTATTGGGCCAAATTCGGAAAATATGGAGAGCAGTTTTGCCTATCGATCCGTCGAAAGGTCATTAATGCACCCAATTACGAATTTTAAACACTTGGTAAATACAATTTGCAATGTTCCTTTTTTCGAGAATCCTCCACACGATTGCCTCCCGGCACTGTCCTACTTTTCAATTTTTCAATCTTGCCCAAATTAGAGTGTTAAAGGAAAATTTCGGGTTTCGAGTTCGAAACTGCGTTAGTGATACTTATGCTAAAAGGGAATCTGATATTTCCCTTTATTCAAGCATTCTCTACACCTTCGCTTCCGGGATACTGCCCCGTTTCGCAGTTTGTGCATTTGCCAGAATTACTTAAAAATTGGGTGGACAAAGTTAAATAGCGAGTTCAGCTTGTCCGACTTTTCCAACATTAAAGCTTAATAACTTTGGCAAATGAGGTCCAAATGCCATCAGAACTAACTCATATGAATCAGCTCAACGAGCTCTTTAAGATGCCTTATGCGGCTTGACTGCATCTTGTAAAGTTTTCCAGATACAGCGTAATTTATGTGCTCAAATTCTCATCTTTTGCGAGTTTTTAAAGTTTAAATCTTAATAACTTCGGCAAACGTGGTCTAAATGCGTTCACAAATGACTCATACGAATCAGCTCAATCAGCCCTGTAAGATGCCTTGTACAGCAAAAACGATATGCACATCATCCTTGCTAAAAATTCTTCGTTGCCAAAATGCAATGTTAAAATAATTTTTTTTTAATACAATATTGACCAAAATACTTGGAACTTAAAAATTGCGCTTTTATGTACATACCCCTGAACCAATGTAAACGACAGTACAGCAAGAATACCTTAATATTATTCGACCTATATATAGTATTTACATTTTGTTGTTTGCACTCTTGTATAGAAAGAAATAATAAATATTTTTTTTACGTTGGACAAAATACTTGGAACTTATTTGTTATGACCTAAAAGCTGTTTTTACATTCATCTATCATTTTCTTGACCATTTCGTTTTAAGTGCTTGCTACGTACACCACTTTCTATTTTTCGAAAATGGCAAAAGGCAAATCACGTTCAATCGATTTGAGAAGTAAAATTATTCTGTTTTATAATCAAAGAGATATTTCTATAAGACTAAATGTTCCGAGAAATGCGGTATCGCCTATTATTAAAAAATTTAGGGCGTACGGCCATGTTATCCCGGGAAACAGTGCAGGCAGCCCTAAAAACGTTACCAGACAAATTGATAAAAAATGATCAACATTGCCAAAAGTAATCCGTTTCAGTCATCATTAAAAATCTTGCAAAAAATACAAATAAATAGACATTCAGAAATTTCATCGCGAACCATGAGAAAAAGGTTGTGAGAAGGTGATCTAAGAGCTAACCGTCCAGCAAAAAAACCACTGATACAGACCAAGAACATCAAGTCACGATTACAGTTTTCACTCGATCATATTCACTGGACAGTATAAGATTGGAAAAAATTATTTTTAGTGATAAATCCAAGTACAACCTTATTTTCAGGGACGGTATAGTCCACGTAAGGCATCCAAAGGGCCGAAGATTAAATAAAAAATATATTATACCTACGCATGGTGGCGGAAGTGTGTTAGCGTGAGGATGTTTTTTTTGTATGGTATAGGTCCCATTCATCGTATTATTGGAAAAGTGGACAGATGCATTTATCCAGATATATTGAGAAATGTGCTGAAACCATATTCATTTAAATCATTGCGAGTTAATTTTATTTTCAAACACAATGATCCTCAGCACTCTTCAAAAGTAGCGAAAGAGTGGTTAGAACGAAAAGTGTGTGTCATGAAGTGGCCTGCCCAAAATCCGGATTTAAATTCAATAGAAAATTTACGAGAACTCGTTGATCGAATGTTTCGAGCAGGGAAACTCATTGGAAATGGACAAGAACTGTTTGAGAAGCTCACACAAGTCTGGCATGAAATTAGTCGGTGATTAATTAAAGAATTAATAGAATCAAGTCCTAGAAGGATAGGTGAAGTGGTTAAAGCTAAGGCATATCGCACCAAATACTAAAGATGTTTTTGTTGTCATTTTTAACATTGAGATTTCTTATCAAGTTAACCAGGTTCCAACAATTTTGTCCAGCTATTATTAATTTTTTTGCTATAAACATAAAGTTTAGTAAGAGTTTTTTTTTAATTTTGTTATGGTTGAAATGTATCTTTACTAAGAATAAAACTACATAAAAAAACTTAATGAAATTCACCCACTTTTTAATTTATGCAAACTTTAAAAAAGATCCAAGTATTTTGGCCAATGCTGCATATACAATGTCAGGCTGAAATTTTAAACGTGAACAAACTTCCCTTTAAAATTTATATTATTAGGATTCACAAGTTGTAGTTTACAGGTATTTTTTCAGAAGTCAGAATTTCTTTTACCATCCCAAAGTCCTATCTCTCACGCCTCTAACTATCTATTTATCAACATTTTAATTCAATACTTCATTCACAGCATTTTCACCTTCTTCTTCTTCTTCTTCGTCTTGGTTTGTCGCCGTTTTCCAGTTATTTGCCAAAAAATTAATAGAATTTTAAGGTGTGTTCTGTATATAAAGTTCCAGTTTTCGTACGTATTTTTACTTCTTTCAGGAACCTTCCATGCATCACTTCTCGGGTACTGCACTTTTCCATGATTTACTGTGATGTCAAAATTAGAGTTTATGAGGGTTAGTTTAGCAACCAATCTGGTGAAAACTCGTTATTGTAACTTATCTCGGAGTAAAGATATGATTTTTCAGTCTATGTAAGATTGAACTTGATATTTTTCTCCCTTTAAGAGCCGCGCTTCTGGGTATATTACACTGATTCTTGGGTGTTTTGCCGACACTATCCAGAATTCAATAACCGAAACGTAGCCTCTTTCTAGATTGCTTAAGACTGCAGTTTAATCTGGAATATTTCTATTTGCAAAACCTAATAGCCGTAGGGGCTTCATTTGAGTAAAACATTGAACCCCGCAACACAATTGCTTTTCTTTGAGATGGTTCAAACACTTGTGCAAATACACACTCTCCTCCTCGATCCCCAATAAGACTTTAAAGTTAAGGATCTATTCCCTCCCTCAAAGGTTCCTAAATATCGGTCACTGCACACAATTGGAATTTTTCGACACAATGGATACCGAATTAAACTACTTAATAAGTCCTCTCGTTTCCGCAAATCCAGTCAAGTTGTAAATGGAAAAGTCCAAAAAGAGAATGTGCTTTCACCTCTAATCCTTCTTCGGATCGCTGCGAAAGTTTAAACAAAACAACCTCCCTCGGTCTAAATGCTTCGGAAAAGAAGCAACCAAAACATTAGAGAGTTTTACCGAAGTTTATTTGCATAAGCTTTGAGAATCCTCCTCGGGTAGGATTCCTTCAGGGAGGGATTAAAAAAGATTCAGCGAGACTATTATTTCGCGAAAGTGGTAGATTTTCCAGTTTCTGGAACTTTTGTTATTTCATTCTCCATAAAGTTGCTGTGTAAATATAATAACTTCTTATAGATGTCTTTCAAAAACTACACACGTGTGTAAACAAATTGCTTCCCTCGTTGGATCGAAAGGGAGTTTAAATCGAAAAATTAAACAACAATTTTCGTATTCATCCGACGTAAAACGGCATTCCCCCAAAAACAAAAGACCCCACGGCAAAAGTCTGATTAAAAATCCAGCGTTGGGGCCCCTCTCTCACTTGTTACTTCTACAAAATCGTTTCCGTAATAACTACAAACGACCGGCACGCAGATAACATGAGGGGGTGAATCGGAGGGATTATAATGCTCTTCTAGGAACGAAATTTCAGTTTTCTCAAACTCGAAATGAAGTAGATTTTCGTCGAACTTACGCAAGACCCACCCAAGGCTCCTATATTTGCTGAAGACAAAATAACAACTTCGTTTAAGCACCGCACAATAAAAGGACTTAAAAGTTTCACCCGAGTGCATTTTAGTCTCCCCTCGACATCTCCCCTTGTTTTATTGGAAGCCGGAGAATAATATTATTTAAACACAAGTAAATGTTAATAATACAAGAAACGCTCCTAGCATTTAAATTCTAACGATGGTTTTTCCACAAATGAGTTACACAAATCTAACAAACTATTGTCCATTCGAAATAAAATTGATTGTTGTTGTTCTCTTTATTGTAGGTTGTAGGTTTAAGTAATAAAAATTGGTCCTAAAATTCACTTCAAAATGTTATTGTATATTCGTAACAAAATACAGTTTATTTAAAATTTGCCTATATAGCAAGAGCAAATATTATTCACAGTGAATAAATATTGCATCAATTATCAATAATTATTAGTTTATTTGTTCATTTATGGTGGATATGAATTAAAATATTGTCCAATAATTTACGGCTTTCCGCTTTCCACTTTCCCCGAATAAGATTTATATAGTTGCGTCATCTATGAGTGACAGCTTTAGCTTCAACCGACGAGCTAGCCGCAATCTGTCTGTCTGTGTGTAAAGACTAGAAGGTAGCTTATGAGCTTATCCCATAGATGGCGACACTGAAGTAACAAGAAAATTCCTCTATACGTAAACAAATTCAATTCAAATAGATTTGTAGTTATTTGAAATCGAACCCGTATGTCTTTGATATGTTCTACGTAATCTCAAACATAAACCAATAAACCCAACCTCACTTTTAATTTTAATAGTAACTAGCGATTATGAAAAAATTAAACATAAATAAATCTAATGAACATTTATTTACTTACCCCATTTACAACAAATCCTGGAAACACAAGATAGAATTTCAAAGGTTCATTCTCCGGTTATTGGCTGTTCATTTCGAAAACAGGAATCAAGCGTAAAGGTTTTTTATTTGAATGTAAACATCATTTTTAACACTCACAAAACTTTAACTAACCATCACTTAAGTCCTTGGAGCCATGAAAATACTAATTTTAATAAAATTCAATAAGTAATAAAGGCAAAAAGCGTCGTATTTAAATAAAGTTAGGTTTATTTTAGACATTCAGACTCAGAGTCAAATAATTCCAAAGCCTACTTGACCGAAATTATTCTAAAACACACGGTATAAATAAGAATGTTTCTGTCTCTTTTTCTACCGAATAAAAGGAGACCACAATAAAGTGTTGATAAAAGGATCAATCATCAATCATATGATTTTGGCAGGTACTATTGGTCCTGCTAAATTCTAACCTCAAATATGTACTTTTTAGAGAATTAAAGTTTTAAATATTAGTTGCTGTCGGTAATTCATCAAAAATTCCTTATTTTAAAAGTTATTTTAATTACCAAATTAAGAATGAATCCTTCTAAATTACTGTTATTATTTAGAGGTAAACCTAAGGACCTATACACATGGTTCATTTAGCACTTACATAGTCTTATATATTCACACTTGCACAGTTTAATCGATAAATATATATAAGTTTCCTTTACAGGGCCAGCAGTATCTGTAATTCAAATATGCGGCATGAAGAATTTTAAACCTCCACCCACTTATGATCGTAAGTAAAAAGTAGAGAATATTTTGTATAAATTGTTTTCAGTAATAATAGCATCACTGCAATCTTTGAAAAAACTCAATGGAGAACTAGCATAAATATATTCCTAAAGTGCAGTGCATTTATCTTTTTAATTTTATGTCTATCACCATTTGTCCTGTGCTCTGCAGAACTAATAGTAAATGATACACTAAATATAAAGCTGAAAAACTTTAGCTCATGCCATCATCACTTCTTTTGGTTAAAAACTCTTTCAGGGTTAATCAAATTGGAAATGTTTAAAATATTTCCTGTCTGTCACCATTTGCATATTATATACACAGTCTGCAGATTGTAAATGTCAAGTTTTGTGTTCATATTGATTCTTTGATACAATCAACAACAAAGACCTCCTATCTTAGAGAGATCCCAGACTTTAGACTATTTATAACTTGTATTGTTTAAATTCAGTAATAACCATCTAGTAGCAATATGGTCACTAAAGCCCTATTTCACACAAAATTAATCCCAAAATCTTTGCATAGGTATATCTATTTGAAAATTGACCTCATATATCAGCATACAAAATCTTATCAGGGAAAAGCATCACCGCACTCTTTTTCACCTTAATATTCAAACTATGATTTTGTACTAATATCAGTTGATGTAGAAATACAATTTGGATTGGTAACCAACTAAATGAAAAAAATATGTAGGCAGGTATTTAGGTGCTAATTCACATTTATTAGGAAACTTACTATGCATTTTTAACCTCTACTAGATAATACTTACCTAAGCAGTAACTTCAATATCCACATTAAGACATGTTCTACATGTTCCTTATTTTGATAGATATTGAACTACCTGAAAAACCTAAACTTAAATTCATTGACAAAGTACCTAATTTACCACCCAACATTCGACCACCAAAAATGCAAAAAAGGTTGAGATATATGAGAGGACCTGAGGATGTGCATAATTTTCTATTACATAAGCAATATGGAATAATGGTATAAAATATTGAGAATTTATTTGCCGTTTTTATAATACTTTTGTTTTTTTCACTATTTTATAGGCTTTAGGTGGTGGCAGACTGAAATGGGGCCACTTTGAAATGATTCGTTTAAGTATTGGTAGAAAAATGGACGCAAATCGCATGTTTGCAGTATGGAGAGTCGACTCTCCTTGGCAGCCAGTTACCAGAAGAGGACAAGGTACTCGATTGGGTGGAGGAAAGGGAGCCATTGACCACTATGTTACCCCAGTCAAAGCTGGTAAAAACCCTTTTCCCTAATAAGGAATTTAATATCCTCACCTGTATGGCATATTTTTTTAGGCCGTATAATAATAGAATTTGGGGGCAAATGTGATTTTAAGGAAGTAGAACCATTTTTAACAGATATTGCCAATAAACTTCCTTTTAAAGCCATGGTGGTTTCAGAAAAGATAATTGATAAAATGAATGAGAGAGAGAACTGGGAGAAGGAAAATAATATAAATCCCTACAGCATGAAGTACATGATCCAAAATAATATGGGAGGATGTCATCAATGGATTTCGCCCTGGGATTTAAAATATTTTTGTAAATACATTTAAAGAAATATATGAGAAATAAATGCACATCACCGATATTTATTAGAGGCAATGGTTTTTAGAAGGCGTCACTTTCATAAGTATTCGCATTTTGGTACCGTTAAAATTAGAGACATATGAAGTATCCGAATTTTTTTGAAATTTGTCAGTATTAGAAAAAAAAGAAATTAATATCTCTTCCACCACTGGTTATTAAAGAAGACCGATTACATATTCAAGCACCAAAAGTGTATATTAGGCTATATTTGCAAGATATTAAAAACTCATTTTTCTAATGCCAGGAAATATTGTTTTCAACAAAACATTGTTGGGCAACATGGTGCTTCTTATTTAGGAAAACTGCAAAAGATATTTTCCACCAATTTTGAGACGCCTTGTATAAAAAGGGCACACTCGAAGCCCTTTAGTCAGAATTTCATTTTTCGCCTCGGTTGCCGTACGCATAACCACGTAATAGATGCAAATTGACAGTAAAGTGGTTATCTCCTCAGTAAATTAAGCCCTAACTAACTCCGGAATTGGTTTTTCAACTTCCACTCTATCAGGGGTTTGTAACTTCGTTTGGTTCCATTCGAGGGAGGAGTTTTTATTTAATTTTTTAAACGCAATTATATTGTATATGTTAAATAGATACCACATATGTGATTGCTCAATTGGAGAATTAAGTTGCATTATTAAATATGTGTACTCTCTTCAATGGAAGTAAAATATTTAACGTGTCAAGGAAGGTCATTAGCGCTCCTCTGTTAGTATAAGCACAGGAGAGGAACCTATCAGGAAATAGGAGCTTAAGAGATATTGTTTCTTATTTCTCTGCCATATAAAAATAAAACGCCTTGAGGTTTAGCCTTAAAAGTACTCTTAAATTAAGTGCTCAAATAGATAATGCAACAATTAAAGCTTAGTCTAATAGATATAAGGGATTTGTAGGGTGAGCTTTTTGAATGATTACGAAGTACAGTAGGATATCTCAAAAATGCATTAAAATACAATTTTCATCAAATTTGATATTTATGAGAATATGAAATTCGTTTAGTAACTGGTAACGAATTTACTGATTTTTAGATAAATCATAAAAATTATATAATTATACTTCTACTTTTTCTTATTTACAGCAATTCTGTAGAGTTTTTGAACGATTTTTTTCATTTGATTTGAGTGTTTAATATCTTATTCTTAAATCGCATAATGTTTATGAAGGAATTAAAGGTATTACAAACGTTATATGATAATGAAAACATTTTAAACCTTTTTTGGAATATCGCCTTGTAGGACTTTCAAAAAAACTCACCTTGAACAGTAATCACCATGTTGGATAATGGACAACATTAACAAGTCGATAAAAATACATTATTACTCAATAATTTAACTAACGCAAAAACTACCAAGGCCTCCACATATCACCCTGATCGCCCTTAATTTGCTGATCGTCTACTTCCTTGTGTACCTTCCCCAAAACAGCACAGCCATCTCCCCTCGAAGATTCCCCCATGGCAGATTCTCCCATCATTACATAACTCGAGGATGGTACCTCATGATGGCTTGTTTTAATAATCTTACTAGGTCTTGCTATTCCTTCACCCATCGGGGCTAAAAGGCCTTGATAACGCAGCATTTCTGAATAATCACGCTTCACTCCTCTAGATTCAGTCTGATTCTCTTCTAAAAATAATGAATCTTCCTTGTGTTGAGCCTGTTTATAGCGCTCCCCGTGATTGGTAATCACACACAAAGGGTCAGATAACGTCCTGATCACACTGGTGTGTTCTACAACCTTCCTCTCCAATGGTTTATTGTGTATTGGAAATTTCATAGTTTTGACTTCCATCTTGGATTTATCAGAGAAAGCTACTGTAGAACTCACTTGAGCTACTTGATGATGGTCATCAGAGTACTCGGCGGGTCTTGATATGGCTATAGGACGAAAGCTCTTGGTAGACTCTGGGCTTAAAGGAGGGCTGAGTAATCGTGGGGGCTCAGAACTGAGCAATCTGGGAACTTCAGAATTTTGAGCTTGGTGCACTAAGGCAAAAGCACTTTGTCGGTGGGATGATGGAAAGTAGCGTAAATTTGACGAGTTTGGTACCAATAGTGCCAACTCTCCTGTGGGTAATCTACTGGGTATCAGATGAATTCCTTGGGGTACTTGAATCCTAGGATTGTTATTCTGATCTCCAATACCACTGGGACCTTCTCCACCAGAATTTGAAGTGAAAATGTTAGTAGATACAAAAGGAACAGGTTGAGCAGCTTGGTCGATACGATTAATATAGTTTTGAAGATGATTGGTCACTCGATCTCTCATGCCTCCTTCTGTATTATCCGATTTGCTGATAAATCTGTTGAAATGAGACAGAGAAGAGTTATTTTAGAGAAAAATAGAGTGTTTGATTTGAAATTCAATTTCTTACCTATCGATTTCAGAAACACAGTCTTTGAAGCCGTTTTTGAATTTTCGGATTGCAGAGGGATCTGTAGCCATCCCTATGGCAAGCTGTTGCTTTTGTACGTTTTGTAGATGTTTAACTGCCATTTCCAAGATGTCTGCCTTCTCTAATTTTGTATGACGGGCGGGCTATAAAGAGGAAAAATATTTAATTAAAAAAAACATATTTTAACTTGTGGTGTCTTCAAAGAAAGAAAAATTGTTTAACAATAATTTCTGTAATGATTTTTGTGTTTTTTTAAGTCTGTTTTATGCTTTTTAGGAAATTTTTCTTCATATTTAACTATTTAAAATTAAAAAGTGTCTATTTTGTAAGGCCGCATTCTAAAATTTTTCGAAAATTACTTATCTATGTACAAAAAAATCTAGGGTTTATTCTCCGTTCGATGCAAAAATTCGAAATCGAAAAATTTTTTTGATTGAGACATATTTGTATTATTTTTCTTAAGGAACTGACGATCCCTTTTAGTGATATATACAAAAACTTGCCAAAAAGAAATCCTCTTGCCACAATTGGAATTTTGCAAGTCAATTAGGAGTTTAAAAAAAATCTCTTAATAAAATAAATTGATAAAATGAAATGAGCGTGAGTTAGTATCAACTTTTCCGCAGAACTTTTTAAGAGCATCGAAAATGTTCCAATTTTCATAAAAAAAAGGCAAATTTCAACCAAAACACACATTAAAGTTTCAAACACTTACATCTTTATTCAAGGCTTCAAGAATTAAATTTTTGATCTCATTAAGGCAGTGATTGATCCTAGCTCTCCGACGTTTTTCCATTATGGGTTTATGGCTTTTTCGAAGTTCCGCCTTGGACATGGTACCACTTTGCGACTCCTGCATTCGGGATGATGGTTCAAACTCATCATCGCTCATAGACATTTTAAAGTATATATACAAGGATTCTGTGTTTAGAATTCTACCAAGCTCGTTTCAAATTATTCGATATCTTGTACAAGGCATAAAACAATTTTTAAATTGAATTACTCTGCAAATTGAACAAAAAAATTGTTAATTCAAAAGAAGCTTGAATTAATTTATTCAGTACTTACTCTGGAAATTTTAATAAATCCAAAAACTGGCTGCACACACAAACTTTTAAGTTCACTCAAATCAAAATTGTTCGCACTAGACCACGAAATTCAACCAATACCCTAACTAGAGCCTGTGGATCCCATGGTTCTGGTCACTTGACCCGAAATGTTCAAATGACGTCCCATTTTCAAAAACTTCCGATATACATTCCGATACAGCGTGGGAACCTACCCCTACCCTACAGTCCCTTTACTTTCTATCTCTCTCTCTTATACCATGAATTAGTGTCTTTCTGGCTCAAATATACCGGGGCGCATTGAAGGAAACGTAGGTTCTATGGGCCTGGGTCTAGTGGAAAGCAGAGAAGGAGAGGTACTGTAATACTTATATACATGTACATGTTTCTGCTATAATTCGGGGTACATTGTATGAAAAATTCCTTTGGGTATAAAAATGCTATTTCGCATGACGTCAGGTATTTTTTAGAAAGTGAATAATATTTTGGTTCTACCTACATGTGAATTGATGCCATCATATGGATCAATGTGAATGTTAACAACTACAGAATAATATTTTTTATGGATAATCACATTTAGGGAGGATAAATGGGCGTCTGTTTCCGTGGATTTAATATTTTTTCTTTCCTTCAATTACCTTTCAAGGAACAAATAACGAAAATGGCAAGCTTCAATCATTAGAATACGTACATTACAATTATGAGCGTATTAAATCCACAGTTCTGGTATGAAAGATGCTTTTGACGATCCCTTGTATATGATGGTATGGGGCGCCCCGTGAGAAAAATGCCCATACATTGACCCACGACGTGCGAGCTAAGTTCCCACGTACAGGGTTGTAACAGGTATGGTAACTGTACTTCGTTGTTGTGTATGCGAAGGGTAAATTAGGTCTGAATGAGATGCTTTTTGTTGCCGATTGATGGATATTGAGATAAGTAGAGGTGAATAATATTATGGAATAAGCTGCAGTGGCGGGGGTGGCATTATTTGAGAATTTGGTCATGCAATAGTAGATAGGAATAGTAAACAAATTCCCTTAGATTAGGTGTGAAACATGACTTTCTACATCAAAATTCTCTATTCTCAGTTTCTCACTTTATACTTACTTGTGAGTCTTCTGGTATCGAGTTCCATTTCATTTTTAATTCTCTGTCTATTTTACTCAAAAACCGCAAAATCAATAGCAAAAAAGCTCCCTTCCTGCATATATAATGTTCCCAGACAAAGTTCATAACTCCTTCCGCTTAGGTCTTCCTCATTTCTTTCCCATAAAAAAAAAGAAGATACATCTACCTGCTTCCTTTTTATCTGAAGAACTTGTCCTTTATATCTTTTATTCTTCTCAATGCCTCCCACTACTTAAGTGAGTGCAAACAAGGCCATTATGGGAACTATTTCATTTTTTGGCCACATCCGCTCCAAGACACACGCCGAAGATGTTCGCTTTCTCGGTGGGTCTCTCAGGAGCGTATCTCTCGAAATTTTAAAATGGGATTCTGGATTGACAGGTCTAGAGCTTCTAGCATGCCCCTGATGATCGCAAAGGGGTGTGAATGCCCATTTCTTCGGTGATAAGTTTCGTGAGGAGGGAACTAATATACCTAGAACGAAGTTGCAGAAATTGGATTATTTTTCAATGTGTTTGAGAATAAATTTCTTAAGCACCTAAAAATTTTTGAGAATCTGTTACTAGTTTTTAAGCCTTGATCCCAATAGACCTCCCAAGGGATTTTATATTTTAAGCAAATTGTAAAGTTTTGTCTTTTTTTCCCTCCCCCTTTCCAAAGGAATTTTTTCCAATTAAAAGAAATTATAAGAGATTTCCTTTTTCAGTCTCTATTTTCAGATTTTTTTCGGTCACGTTTTGCCGTATTTTTTTTTTCAAGAAAGATTTGTAGAAACTCTTCAGATTCCAAAAAAATATTTTAGAAAAAAATTCTGAAGAATTCCTTTTTCACTTAGGAAAAGCTCATGGGAGATTTCATGCATAGAGTAGTTTTAGAATTTAGGGTCTTTCCAAAATTGTTAAAAAGTTTTTTTCTCAAAAATGTTTTCCGTGTTTAAAAAAAATTCCCTTCGTACTTTTAAAGGCTATTTCGCAGTCTACGAAAATTCTAAATTTGTTTTTCTCCGTGAAAGTTTTTTGGAAAATTCTCGGATTCTAGAAAAATGTATTAATTGATTTTCTAAATAATTTTTCTTCGTTCTTCAAGAAACTGTTCTATTTAGTGAAATTCCGGAACTCTCAATAGATCCCTTAGTCGTAGGACTTTTAATTTTGCATGTTCCAAAAATTAATCTTACAAACTGAAATTTCAGAAAAATATTATTTTTTGTTATTTGCTTCGAGATTTGACGAAGAATTTGTTACGATTTTTGAAGAAATGCCGTCAATTCAATGAAAGCAACTCTGGATTCCTAAGAGATTCCATTGTTCGTGTGGCTTTTGAATTTCGAATTCCAAGAAAACTCTTGAGAAAAGCTTCATTAGTTATTCTTCTTCGTCAATTTTTCCAGTGGGTATTAAAGTACTTATTTGGGAAGAGCACACAAATCCCTCTTACATAATCACGATCCCATAAAAACGCTGAAGGTTGATGGGTTTTTGTCATATCGTGTGTCGAAGCGTGTCAGCGTGTGACCGACCCAATCGGAAGTTCCCATACAGTACGACCCACACAGGTGTAATCTTGCCCCCTTCACTATTCTTTCCGGTCTACATATTTCATTTAAATGCCGATACCCTCATGCAAACGGAGAAACGAGGGAAGGAAGGGTGTGCAAGTTATACGTTTTTACCTGATGTTTATAACATATGTATGTATGTTATGCACCTATTAGTTCTTTTTCAAACCCAAAGTTTCAATCAAACAGTATAGGTTATTTTGAGTATTATCAGGCCCTATCAGTCGTAAAATCCTGTGTGGGGGTTTGCTAGTCCCCCATCGGGCGCCTTCCCAGGTGGCAGATGGGGGAATGCTTCTCAGACATCCATCGTGGTTCCAGAAAAATCAAATACCCGGGACGGACCAAAATTAGTACTGTAGCGTCTGCCTCAGAATACTGAACCGAAACTCAATAATCCGCCTGACAAATATGGTGTTTCATCTGCCATTACCCTCCTGTATAGGATGTCCTATTTTTAAATGTAACTGGAGAGTTTCAGTTTTATCCGTGGAGTAGATGAAGAATAATCGTGGCCGATTTTGAGCCAATTTCAATGATTAATAAGCATTTTGATATCTCGACTCGTTTGGGGGATACCGAGTGTTTTACATACATATTTTGTAATTTTCTTTAAAGCCTCAACATGACTTTTTTGCTTGTGAATATCTTTAGTTTTTGACAGAAACATCTTGTGTGATTTTTCTTATGTGGAATCCAGTGACTTACACGAATTTTCCCTAGCTTAATTTGTTTTTAAGTTAAGAGACCAAAGTTGATTAATGCAATTGAGTATATTTCGTGCCGTTTGTTTACATCATAACAGACATCAGTTTGAACAATACTTGAAGTAAGAAAAGGCTGTTATTAATAGACTATTGTATAATAATGTTCTTATTTTCTTTTAAATCAATAAATTTTTAATATCACATAAAATACTGTTAGGAGATTTTTTTTTTAGTTTTAAAGTAGGTTTTCCGCAGTGATACATTTCCTATTGAAACTAAAAATCATTTGTAATTTTCATGTTTACCAAGACAAATATATGAAACAATATATTTTCAGAACGATAAAAAACATCTAATTAATGGAGCGATGGCCAACTAAGGTTTCCATTAAAAAAATATATATATTCACAAAAAAAAGTTAAAGGGTTTTAAAAAAAATGACAAAAAAGAAAAATGCCGTGCATCTTCCAAACGAGTCTATATGTCAAAATGCTGTTTAAATAATTGCAAATTGGCTCAAAAATCGGGCCAAGGGCCCCGACCACGGTTTTTGTCCTTCTACTCAGAAAGTACCTGATCTCCCCCCGTTACTTCGAAAATAGGACACCCTGTACATATGATGAATTTCAAAACAAAAGGAAATACTCCTCAGGGGGGTGGGAAACTTCCCCACTCGCACACTTCTAGGATTCGTTTCACGGAACCTGGGGGAGGCAAAAACTCGCTCTCGATACAAGGAAGATCGGTGATAAAGAACAATTATTTCGTGCACTTCCTTACCGCTATATCTTCATCAATTTTCAAGTAATTTTACACTTAATATCATTCACAAATTTTTGAAAAGCATATTCATTCGAAACCGTCATCGCAAAGCAAGTTTGCACTTTCACTGGTGTTCTGCACCGAAATGTCTCGGTTGACAGACCCTCGTCGTGTCTCCAGCCCTAATTACCAATTACACCCCATTCTCTTTGATCCGAGAGCCTTTGATCTGGATCCGGAGCCGCCGATGGAGTTTTGTTTCGTGCTCCAGTCGAGTGATTCGCCTTTGTTTTTCCAGACGCTGATAAGATGCCGCAACGGCGGTTATTGGTTGCCGTCAGTTAGTATAGGGGTGTCACTAACATGGGGTAATTAAAAATTGCTGAATAAACCACACGTAATACAGGGCAGTACCTGCTACTAAATTGAAACGAATTTTTAATAACGATTATGGTGTGTGAACGCATGCAACCCGGACAAATAGCTCCTCTTTTCTCCCTTTGATATTGGCTCTGAAGAGCCAGAAGCGGCATGCGTTAAAGGTAAAAAAGCCACTCAGAGCTGTAAAATCTTTATACCGGAGGCCTAATTAAAGAAAAATTGTATGCGACACACGAGCGGTCGCTTTTTCTTTTGAAAGCGCTCCTGGATCAAAGGATCTGAAGACAAAAGAAAGTCATTTCGGAGAGTAAAGTGTCGCGTACTAAAGGATTCGCCGACAGTGGGTGTTTCGAGGATTAAGCAGGGTTTTAATTTGGAAATATGAAATATTATCGTGGAAAATGTGATTCCCAACACAGCTTTCTCATACATTTCAATTTTAAGATGAGCCTCTCACTGATGAAAGAAACGCGAATATCATATGTCTCATATGTATATCCGAAATACACTGGTTGACTCATGAAGATCACCAGTTGCACGAAATTCCCGTAAATGGAATGGTGGTGCAATACAAAACTATCATCATTACTCACCAATCACGATTTCTTGCCAACTACATAACGAAAGCAGGCCGGATCATACGTAACCTGCAGAAACACTTCAATTGACTATGGCGTTAATCACCAGTGCACCTGTTCCAATGCTGAAGACTATACTCGAAGATGCAGGCAGGGGGTGGGTCGTTCTACATTTTTTGTGCCCTAAAAACCATTATAAATCACCCCTAAAAGGATCTTCAAGGTCGGATTACTCTGTGGGATTTTAAATTAATTCAAAACCACTAACGGGATATCTTGTGGCAGCACTAGCTTATTAATGTGCTTCCACAGTTCTCATTTTTCGGGTAGTTTTACAGCTCTCTCCACAAAAATCAATTTCGGCAAATTTATCTTCTACAGACCTGGTGAGTTGTTTTTATGTGCCGCACTTCCCTGGAAAGCCCTCGATTAATACACGGAAAAATAGATAAAAAACCTATTGAAGGCTGGCCTAATTACACCCCCCGAAACGTTAATAAAGGGCAAGAGATCAAGGTCCTTTCCCACCCTCAACGATGGCAGGTCAGTTTTCTTCAGAAGATTGATCTCGAAAAGGAATAGTTGTTTGGCTGAAAATAAAAGTCGGCCAATTACAAAGGAAAAGGGATGGTGGTAACTTCTCCTGTTTCTCAAGGGCGGCTTAAGTTCCTTTAAAGGGCTGGAGGCCAGGTAAAATACGTGAACTGGTTCGGCCACACGAGTCACACGCTTATTTTGTATACGTAAATGGGTTTGATTAGATGGCTTTTAAGGGAAAAGGGACGCTTTTTCGTAGAAAGAGTCTCAGTCGAGAGTCTTAACACGGTCGAAACACGACGAAAATGTCTTTAAATACAGTCAAGAGTCGTAACACGGTCTTGACTCTTTTAGCTTCTGGGAATTTCGAGCAATGTCCACATTTCAAATATCTCTTGAATACAGTAAATATCTAAGAAATCAAAACTTTCGACGGTTCACATAAACGAAGTTTCGACTTCTTTGTCAATTGCTATCAATAAAAATCTCACTAAATCATGAGTGCTCGCAATAACTTTTTGCTCCCATTTAAACGATGTAAGTAAATATAAAATTTTCCCACATGATTCTTTCCTACTAGGCCCAATACGAGGCAAACATAGACCCATCAAAGGTTTGTTCACCAATTACGGGGAGGAAGCAAAAATGGTCACATAGCAAATATTGATAGTAACTACTACAAAATCAACACTGAAGAAGCGTCACTGAGTGCCATTAAAAAAAATCTGTAAACACATTGAGCAAACTTGAGGATTTTGTTTGGTAGCGGGGGCATTAATCTCGGTTAAGACAGAGGCGGGGAATTAAGAATCAAGCTTATGCTGAAAAATGTAAAACTAATACTGAATCAGGCTTGAAGATCAAATAATATTAAAATTTTACACACTCAAATAGATGATAAAAAACACTTGTTGTGTTAGAATTGATCAACAGATATACAATATAAGATAGGACTAATAAGAGAAAACTGACATAAAGGATTTGCATACTCTATATTCATTAATAATTGATAGATACAGAAAAGTCATTGGTGGCAATAACGACCCTAATCCAAATGCAGAATTCCTGATATTGGTTTGAACTTTTCGCCTGCTTTCTTTTATTTTTATATATCCCTATCCATGCTTGCAATACAACCAGAGGTTTATTGGTTTTCCAGCATTTCTAGTCTGTCGAGGATCCAATTTAAAAACATATATTGTTGTTAAGTGCTATATAACATAACAACAATTTTGAAACATTTGTTGTGATGAACACCTATCATTCTCAAGTTAGGACATTTTTGTTGAATTATGAGAAGGAACAAATACAATTCCGAAACGTCAATAAATTCTAAAAGTTAACTTCGTCGTTGTTTCGACTCAATTTTCTTTTTAAACCTCGCCACAACGAAAAAAAAAAGGCCCGAAGATAACCTTTAACGCCCCGTATATTATTCAATAAATGGAAGGCCTTTCGCATTTGAAAGATATGCCCGGTTGCAGTATCGGCCTTATGAGGGGGCGAGGCTGGACGATCGCCTAAGGCAACAGACCAGGAAGAGCGGCGGACTTTCCTGCTCAGCGGTTTTTCTTGGGGGTAGAAGGGCGGTGATTAAAAATTTCGCCCAGTGCGCCATACTTGCTGAGGCCGACCCTGCCTAGTGGGCCTCATCTAATGTTCCACAGATTTTTTCCGCAAAAATACTACGGTTTGGCTAACTTTGTGTTATATGAAAGATAACAATTTTCAATGTACAGAGTGAGACACCAGACTTTGAAAAATCGCATTCTCTGTTCAGTTTAGAAACTTTTTCATCCTTTTCTTTTTTTGAATTGTTGTAATTGGATACCGAATTCAATTTTCCGGCAAGAAATAGTTAGTTACGCACTGTATTAAGAAAAGAGTAACATAGCATCTGATTGCATGGAAACAGTTAGATTTATCGCTATTTGATTCGTCTAGTATAGTCAACTTACATAAAATTCTGATGCCAAAATTTCAATGAAATACCCCCAAAAATGTCAGAACTATAGCCAAAATTGGGAAAAAAACATTGAAACATTGTCACTCTGTGTATTGAATACTAACTACTTTTTATAAGACAAATTTAGCCAAATGGCAATATTTTTGCAGGGAAATATATAAAATTCGGCCCATTGTGTGGGGACCTCCTATAAGACCGATTTTAGCAAGTTTGACACCGTGGGTGAAATTTCAATCACCGTCTCCCGTCCCAGGAAAAACTGCCAACCAGGAAATTCCCCCGACTAACCTCTCAAACCCCCTTCCCCCAATAAGGCCGATACTAACTACTTGTTATCAAAATTAACTCATTTGATATCAACCTAACAATTCAAAAACTACATACACTTTCTTTAAACGGACATTTTCGGCATGTTCAAGGCTTACCCAACCTACAATTCAGTACAAATTTTGATCTAAAAGAGAAATCACTTTTATAAGACCCGAAAAGTCCTTTTGGCGGTTTCACATGAAGCTTCATAAAATCATGCGCAACCATCTACTGCAATTCCTTTTCCAGACGTAGTTTTTATTAGAAACCTCCAACTTAGTGCCGTCGCGACGCTTTACCGATGCTGAGGCACAGATTAAAGGACGCTCTATTACCAACAGGTGTCTCACACACGCGATTCAGAAATTTTGTGACGATGTGATTAGACTATTCAGACGACAATATTAATAAAAATGTTTAACATTTGTGTGGTTTTTGGGGTCGGAATTTTGCTTTTCAGTAAGTTTCGATAAATCAACTCATGGAAGTGACTTTATGAAATAAGTTTCAGCACTATTGGGATCATCGTGTGTAAAAATCAATCAACTAATAGTTCCCGAAATAGCGTCCCCGAGAATGGGACCTGTTATACTAGATTGCGACTATTCCCTGGAGTTTCCAAAGGATGAAGGACTGGTAGTTAAGTGGTTTTTCAACGAAAAAATCTATCCGGTTTATCAGTGGATTCCTGACGCAAAACCTCAAGAACTGGGTATGCCTCTGGGAAGTAATTTTTCCCTCTAAGTTGTTTAGTTTCGACAGGAATTCTTAAGGGTCGTCTCGATTTGAGCCACAAAATTTCTGAAGATCGCTATAAAAAGCATCGGGCCTTGAAGATTGAGAAGCTGAGTCCGGAACTGGCGGGAAATTACACTTGTTCGGTGTCCACTTTCAGCAGTGAGGACAGCCAAACTAAGCAGATGCTCGTTTTTGGTAAGGAATATATTAAAAAATATAATAAAAATAAAATTGTATATTAAAGCAATTTTATTATGTAACAAATTTCGAGCATTGGTTAATAAATAAGTATTTCTTTCATTATAAATATATACTTAAATAATAATTCATAACTTACATCTAGAGTGGCAGTCGCGTCCGTGTATGTAAATTTAATTATAAAATTTCGAGTATATAATACCGTATCAAAAGAAATAAATACAAATTGGCTAAAACGGTAGATAAATTCGGAATTTGTGATATCTCACGGGCAGCAAAATTTTTCTAATCTTGCGAAGTTAGTGGTTCCAAAATGAGGAAAAATCATCGTTTGTGTCTAATTTCCAATTCCCCTGTTTTGCAAATATATTTCTTTTAAACAGAGGCACCACTTTCACATACATTTTAAACACACTTTTTATTTTTAGGGCATTTTCTTCATTTGCCAACACGGTATTTTTGAACACTTTATCCATAATACGACACTTAAAAATATTTACAAAAAGGAGTAATAAACTATTCACCTCCAGGTATCTCAAAAATCAGGAATAAGAGAATGTTCCCGGATGCTCTGTATATTAAACACGATTAAGACCCAGGAAAGACCATTCTAATCGCTTTACCACTAATTCTCTTCTCTTTCTTTTGATTTGTAGGTGCTTTTCCCTGCCATGACGGACACTTTGCCCCGTTTCAACTCAATTCACTTCGAAACTCTAAGTAAACATTAACTCTATTATATGCTAACAATGATACATAAGGCAGAAGCATTGTTACACATACTAGATACTAACCAAATTAGTAGAAATTTGATATCAAAATATCTCTTTAAGTTTAATGTGTAAAAAGAGGCAATCAACACTATTTATCTACTCTTCAAGATGGTTTAGTCAAATTACGATGTAATCACGACTGCAGATTCTAAATTTTTAGAAACTCTGGAATTAAGGCCACATACAAATTTTGTATATCGAAAACAAAAACGTTTTAACGGCTAATTGCATGGAGCTTTCGTCATATTTTGGGGAATACCTAGTTAAATAGCAACCCGGATTGCCAATTCAGAATTTGCAACAAGACCGTTTCTGGCAAACTTCAAAATATTGTTAAAAATAATCTCAAAAAGTCCCTAAGTCAATGATCAAGTTAGTTTTGCATTAAATCTCCTGCGCTAATTCCAATATTTGGATATAAACTGACAAAACTGCACAAATATTTCCAGGCACACGCGCCTCTTAACGCAATAATAAATACTAAAATAACTCAACAATACATTTTATACAAAAATCAGTCTATTTTAGCAACAGCTTCGGAATAAGGCCCCGTTTTGCTGAACGCCATCGCAATCCCGTTTTTATCCCCTGATTGAATTTTGGGGATGAGATGGGGTGCCCCCCAAAAAACCCCAATGGCCAATACATGCAGCGACCAGTACAACTTGCTGTACACAATCACGCTGCCATAAAATTCGAGCAAAACAAACGGGAAAGTGATGTAAGCCAATGTGAATCGGGTAACTGTAAAGGTAAGCAAATCGTAGACGAGTTTCGATTCATTGGAAGACAAAAAGTAGGGTCGCAAGTGGCGCCGCATTGTTCTGGAGGCGAATGTGAACAAGACACCACTTAAGAAAGTGAGGTAGTATCCTGGATAGAATCCATGCCAAATGGCGCTTAAAGCAAAAGTAGCGAAAGTGGAGTATTTGTTCACTCTTTTGTAAACTATAAAACGCAGCCATAAATTGGTTCCGCGATTCCAGGCATCAATACTATCTTTCAAACTCGTACCGAACTCAAACCGGAAAATATCCACGTTGGATAAGCCGTTCCAGGAACTCCCGTTCCAACCCAAACCTGCATTATTGCAAATGGCGTCTGCAAGAGTCCAAGCGAAGTAATACTTGGTTCTCATTAGAGAGGTAGCCACAGTTAGGTACCAAAATTTGTCGCCGAATGTTGTGCTATTTACAAACTCGTCAGCCTTTACTCTTGATATGGGGAATTTAGGGAGGAACAGTACGTAAACTAATGCACATCCAGTAGCTACAATTAATTTTTTGAATACAGCTCTTATTGGGCTTGGCTCGTGAACCACAACGCCTTTGGAACACATTGTAGATTTTCTATGGTGAACTAGGGAATGACCTTCAATGAAGTCTATGTAGTCTTTGTAGAAGATTACTGGACCAGCCATGAGAGACGGAAACATGAGGCTGTAACTAATATATAAAAAAAAAAATTATAAGACGCTTAAACTAAAAACAAACCGAAAATTTACCTAAAAAATTCCAATAAAGAAGGAATCTTAGTTACAGCGTAATATTTTTGAGATTCGGTCATTTCCTCTTCAGTTTTTGCCAAGCCATCATGTAAACTGAAAGCCAGACTACTCATTTTCTGTGTTATGACCATCAGAGGCCCACTTATGTCCAACCCAAAGGAACTATCTTCGTATAGCTGACGGTGCAAGTGGACCAGGGACAAATATATCATCGCTGTTAATAATATTGTACCATGCATTATATTCGGACTTTGCGTTAAGAGTACCTGAAAATTAATGTCGCAGAGATATTGAAAATACTAAATTTTCAATCTTACTACATAACATACTGCGGGAAGTCCTGCTAGGTGCAAAGCTTGGTAACCAAAACAGAAATACGACATCCACATACCAAAAATGAGGCCGAATCCATGCCTGACCTTGGGACTTACTTTTGCTGGTTGAAAAGCAGTTCTTCAAAAACGAATTTCATCACATGGGAAAATAGAAAATTTAAAAATCAATTACCTGTATAAACTGGCTATCACCAAAGCTACCAATTGGCTAACAACAAAATTGAGTTGATCCACATTAAGTCCTGTCTGTGAGCTTAGTCCTTCCAGCAACCTGCTCCCTTGGTAATGTTCTAAACTATCAGTCATGATTATTGTTGCAATTACAGACGGATCAGTCCCCTAATAAAATGATGTTCGATTGCGTGATGTGGGGAAGTTTTCTGCGGAAGCCTACTTGACTCTTTTAATGCACCTGGAAAAAAACTGGTACTTTTTATTAAAAAAAAACACTCAAAACGAGAGAGTTTCACTTCCTACTTCATAGATCTGGAAGACGTCCAAGAAAACAAATTGCCGATAGCTTGAATGTTGTCCAAAAAGCCAAATCAAATCATATAACGTCGATTCGGAACTAAATTAGAAATACCTTTATTGAAATTCACGTCTCGTTGAGTTACATCATCCATCTACACTCTTACTGATCTAGTTAAATGCGAATGTTACAGACGATGTCGTATGCGGCGGCTAATAAAAAACGTGTTATTCGATGTATACCATCAAACACATTTTCATATGGAGCATATTAATAAATCTATGAGAAAAACCACTGACACAGACTTTGCAACTTAACCGCCTTATTAGCAATTAGAAAACATTAGTTTAATGGATTTTACTTCTGAATTGCAATTTAATTAATTGTTAGAGGTTTTTAGTCTATAAATACATTTTGAAAATTGTTGTTGATAACTAGGCAGACCACCACACCAAACGCAACTCACATGCGCTACACAAAGAAAGTAAATTCCTAAAATTTCACAAATAATAATTTAATCAATGACTCACCTTGAGGCACCTAGAAAAACCGACAAGTTCTATGATTTTAAATAAGTCGTAGCTGGTCGCTGAACGCAAAACACTAAATAATAGTTAGTTAAAAGTAGATCTAGTTACATTATGCAAATTGGCCATTTACTTACTACCAAAATGTATAGGTCATTTTTTCATGAGTTTGAGATTATCATCCTTTACTTTCTACAATTAAAAAAACTCAATTGACTATTTCTTTAATTATTTTTAGCGTATTTAATTAAAAGCTAATATTTTTAGGTGCTTTATTAAGAGGAATTATCTCATCTTAATCACCATGGTCAGCCTCGAAATAATGTGGTCAGTGTTGCAAGTGAGTGACCTTTGCTTGAGTTTTAATTAATTATAGAACGGATATTAATAGATGGGGGTTAGAGTTGTTAGGTGTCCGGGATATTGGAAATTGATTTGCATTTCTCAGTGCTATTTTCAGGAAAAGTACCAAGATATGTCCAAATTGAAAAACTATTGTTTTTTGAATTCTTAATTGAAAATGCAAGAAATAATACCATTTTGTAGATTTTCCTTTATACCATATGTATATATTCTAGAAAAAATAACTTTTATGAAAGATCAATTTTTGATTTGTTTCTAGAGGAAGCAGTCTTTCAAAATTCTTTTGATTTATGAATTCCGGTTACAGTACTTCCAAGATATAAGACTGCAAAAATGATAAACAGTTTTGGTATATCTATTTTTTTTGTGACCAGTTTATATTGCTGCAAGTTTCAGCGTTGTGCAACATGGGAAGACATAAAAGAAGAACCGGTTTCTTCAAGTTGCTATAGACAAAACAGGGCTTAGGTTCCAGATTATTTTTTCATATTTATCGCTTAAAACGAAAATATACAACACTAGGAAACTTTCAGTTTTTATTGCATCAAGAAAAAAACTGATGGAAAGCTACAAGATTTAACATAGAACGGAACAAAAAAACCCAAATGTCCCTTAAAGTTGCTTTAGTACAGAGGTATCCTAACAACCTTTTTTATACACTTTAGCTGGTATTTCAGTGACTCACAAATAATCAGGAAAATGTTGGTCATGATTAACAAATAGTTATATTTGCCTGATTTTTTTGCACCCCTAGTAAGTGAATGTTTTCTTTAAACAGTGTTTTAAGAGAACAATACAATGGTACCAATGACCTGTAAAAACCTTATCGCGCTGTGAATTTCTCAAATTACAAGTTAACCGGCAAAAATAAATCTATACACTTTTATGCTGGAACATTAAATAAATTAGGATGTTTTTCCCAAATATATTAAAGGTTGATACCTTAAAGTAAGTGTGAATGCTGATGCCACTATAAAGCCTTAGAAATAACATTATAAAAAAAAAATAACCGGCTTTTGCATGCCTGAAATAAATCACGTTTTATCAAAAAACTCTATAAACAATAATAAAACAAATTAAAAATAACAACTAACCTGTAGTAAGTTACAGAATTAACATTGTCCCAAAATTCTGAAGAAAATCGAAGTGTTATGTACGTGTCAATATCATCTGAATAAGAATCTAACGTATTTAATGCACTTTTATCACAGAAAATCAGCAGATCCCTATTAACTAATAAATTTAAATAAGAATTTGAAAAGTAAAAATTTGTAATATCTAAAAATAAACACACAGCTGTCAGTATCATCGTCTCACAAACAATCCGTCAACATTCAATCAGCTGATTACGATTCGGCCAATGAGGTGAAAAATACTGAATCCAATGTTGTCATGTCTTTTACGAATACAGAATTAAAAGAAAATGAAACTGAAAATTAATGTATCTGTATTTAAATGTGTGAATGTGAACCAACCAGTTGATATCAGTTGCATGCAAGTATTGCAAAAATGTGTACTCCTGATTAAATGAAAATAAACAATAATAACATATTAATATATCTTCATCAAGATGCATATTTATCAGTTAAAATGTAAACCTAAACAATAACTTTATTGGTGATTAACTTGTTGGGTCAACTTATGATGTGATGGGTCATCTTATCATCTTAAACATATTGTGCAAAATTATTTAAGAAATGCTTATAGTATGTATATATTCTATTATTGTTATTACGGCTCTATTTATCTTTTTAGTTCCAGAAAAAGCGTTTGAACTAAAATACCCACCTTTATGGTACCGCAGCGAAAAGGAGTCGAAAATCTTGTGTTATGCAGAAGAAGTTTTTCCTAAGCCTCACATGAGACTCTATTTAAATAATAGGTGCATTGTTAAATTTTAAATTTTTCATTGTTTTTTCAAAATAATATATAATTCCTTGCAGCGAAGTTGAAAATTCTACAGTGAGGTACCAAGAACGACACAGCGGTCTATTTGATGTAGAGATATTTACTAATGCCGTGAACTTGGTGGATGGTACTACAATTTTGTGCGAATTAAACGTGGCGTTAATGAATTATACCACGAAGAAGGAGGCCATTTATTATGAAGGTGCGTCTTTCATGTTTAGTTCCATTTCACAGAAATATATGCAGTTGGATGTAAAATTCTAAACGGATCTTTCTTACAGGAAACGTCGTACCATCAAGAAGTACGTGGATCTGTGGTTCTCTCATCTGGTCTTCATTATTTGCAATTATATGTTGGATATCTCACAAATTGATATTTCGTACTTTTCTGGATAGGATTAGGTGAAATATAAATTAAAGGTGTTTACGCTTAAATCAGAAAGTGTGTCAAAGAGTGGTACTTGTTAGTTACATGCATTTTGTAACATACTACTTGAAGGTAATGTTTTATAGTCCTACCCAAGGGATTATATATGTTAACAACAGTAGAGAAGTGTAATTAAGTGTCTTTTTGTATCTGCGACTACCAAAAGGGAGCAATTATATTAAATGTATTTATTGCGAACCCGTTTTTATTTGTTATAACACTACAAGCAGACTCAAATACGCGCCCCTTCTGAAGTGACCCCAGAATCACACCCCCAATTGAACTCAATTACCTCTCAATTTCGTCACTCGGGTGAATCGCCTTGGGGTATTTATTCGACGCAATTAGAGACCAATTAAGTAACTGTTAGAAAACGCAAGTGCTCATTTAGCACCCTTAGTTCGTCATAACGTGTTTTAATTTAATATTTGGTTTGTTACTACCAAAAGTTGGGTCTTAGCAATGGTTTCATAAATAATATATTAGAGTTTGCTATTAGATTAGCTAAATAAGCAAGAGATTAAATATTTAAAAAAATTGTAGTAATAATAATAATTATGATTCTGCAATAATTGGGAGTCCCAAATCAGATATACTTAATGACATGAAGTAAAACTGGCAATATTCATCCGATTTAACGGTCTGTAAAAAGCTTTAGTGGCGACATCTTCGGTGGGTAGAATAAAGTTTTAGATGATTACCTATACGAAATCTGTACACAATGATTCAGGCTCACACAGAGGTCAGGCGGAATACTTTAAGTAGTCTATCAGAGTCCAGGATAGTTACGTTGATAATATTGTATGTAAACAAACGCTTGTGGTGGTTATCTACGAAGTGATAATTTGTGAAATTATAAGTTAAACCTCAGATAATAATGAATACCGAACACTTTGAACAAGTAAGTAATTTCAAAAAGTTAATTATACGAGATAATACCAGGTATGTTTACTTCTAGTGCCAAAACATCAATTGTTTTCCTATCATGTG
Organism: Euwallacea fornicatus; assembly: GCF_040115645.1. NCBI lineage: Eukaryota > Metazoa > Arthropoda > Insecta > Coleoptera > Curculionidae > Euwallacea > Euwallacea fornicatus. The sequence continues at coordinate 2,983,058 of NC_089556.1, forward strand.
ATTTTTCTGAAAAACCTAATTTGTTAACTCATAAACATGCATACCTTACTATATATATATATATACTAATTTTGAGTACAAAAGTTTGCGCTAACTTGTTAGGAATTCTTGCTAACTGGTAGGTGGAGCCATAGCTGGGTTAGGAATGACTGTAAATAAAGTAATTTATAATTACCTAACGAGATATCGAAGACGGTTACCATGGAGATAACTGTCAAAGGAAGTGCCATCCCTAACGCTATAGTCCAAGACGCCTCGCATTTTTGTTTTTGGTTCATTCTTAATTTAGAAAAGTTTATTTTAAATCAGGTCTGACCTTTGCAAGTCTGGCTTCCTGGGCAAAACTTTTAATCACTGCCCCTCTTACGCCCCAAAAAAAACCTCCAACCAGAAATGTCCATCGTCCTAATTGACTTTCCTGTAAGCTAATATCTGTAAAATCGTTTAAATAGAGCCTCAGTATTGGTTAGATTCTTGGTATGTACAGAAATTAACTTGACATTAACAACGCGTTAATAATTTGATTCTAAAGTTACTTTAATAATGTATCGTTTAGGTGACGGTAAGTGACTTATTGCTTTGACGTTATGGGTTTTCCCTTACAGGATGTAAGACAGCATATCTCTAGCTGTTCGAAGGAAATTTCTAACGAAGTGGGAAACTACTTAGGCATGACCTTTGATCCCAAAGCTTTAGATCTGATTGCGGAGCTCATTTACAAAAAGCTCAGTGTATATGGAGCCGACTTAGAGGCTTTCCAAAAGTATCTTAAATTGAATTTTTTTTTAAATTTAAATGTGACCAAATAGTTTTTAGGCATTCTAAAAGATCAACAATAAACACTGATGATGTGAAACTCCTCGTCAGGCGGAATGAATCTTTGGTAAAATTTATGACTCAGTCTTTATTAATAATGAAGAGATTTTTTTCTACTGGTTTTAGACCAAAATGGTAAATGAGAAAATCCAGTCTCTCGAGAACAAGGGCCCTTCGGAAATCAAAGAAAAAATCAAGGCGGTTACGCAGTAATTGAGATTAAGTATTCTGCTGCCTGTGCTAAGCGTTTCTAATAGCAAGTCAAGGAAGTGAGAGTTTAAAAAAGGATTAAAAACTATGTAACTTTTTTTGCTTCTAAGAAATTAAAGCTATTGGCAGTTGTTTTGATCGCAATGTTGGCCCCTTGAAATATATTAGGTTAAGCTTTTCAGACAGGCGATTTGAGATGCAGCTGGATGAAAATATTAAAAAAGAACAAATGAGTTTATCGTATCTCTTATGGTTTCTGAGATCCCAATGATGACCTTCGAATCTGAATAACTTTGCATATATATATATATATATATATATATATATATATATATATATAGAGTAAAAGGCAGTAAAAGACCCAACAAATGAAATGAATATTTGTATATAATGTTAAGTAGTTTATACACCAATAAAAAGTGCCTATATTATAAGCAGTAAAAGTTTCATGAAATCATTAGTTAAAAAGCAGTTCAAAAATAAATACTGGGAACTTTGAACAAAGCGAATAGTCAGAACAGGTAAGCACTTTCGAAATGCAATGTGAATTATATGAGAAAGTATCAAATATAGTAGAAGGAATCAATGCTTTCATCACAGATATAGCGATGAATCGACTATATGGGTATGTCTGACTATGTAAAACTTTCTCTAACGAACAGACGTTTTATCTGACTTGACGGCCCCGACAAGTAGAATGCTCTCTAGAGTGTTTAAAAATAAATGTAGTACATAGTTATAACACTATAAATAAAGCTGCGGTATTTCCCCGGAGTGCACCGAGTGATTATATCGCATTATGGGATTCCTCTATGCATATTGTTATGGTTGGCGAGCGGCAGCCTCAGGTAAAAAATAAGCAAAAAAAGAGTTTATCGTGGGCGCTCAACTGGGTGAATTATTGCTTCCTTTTATGCATATCGGATATTCTGGTATGTTTATTTATTGTTAATGTTTGCATGTTTGTAAGAAGATTTTGGAATCTTCTCGTCATCTATATCTATAGTTATATCAGAAGCGATATGAAATGAACGTTTTCAAATTGTTTAGCGTTGAAACATTGATTTTTTAGTTGCCAAATTGTTGTTTTCTTGGTTTATTTAAGGTAATAAATAGTGTTTATGTTAAGAGCGAGTTTACTGGAATCATTCAAACCCCCGGAGCCGTAACAATATAACAGATGCTTACCTGTATCGTTTCCTTAACTACACTCTTTAATCATTCATTTTTAAAATTATTTAAGTCAGTGTAAGTGTTGTGCTCATACATTCTTTTCAGGAATTACCCTTTCCAGTAATTTGCATTATATAAATATCCTTTGATTCTTGTTCTTTGGCAGAAATTATGAGTGTGCGATAATATTGATTTTCCTTCACCATATTACCAAGAATATTTAAAGAAATAGACAATAATAATTGAATATTACGCATTGGAATTAGGGAATTCAGTTCCGAAATCCCGGCCGTAAATGTTAATGTCGGCATCCTGGTCCCGAAAATGTGTGGAATGTGGAACAAACAACAAGTGCGGAATCAGAGAGGGCATTTAGTACACCAGGCTCTGGCAACGAAAATACATATTTTTGGGGTCCCCTAAGGGTCAAATTCCTGATATCTCCCAGTTGAGCTGGTGCATAAAGTTTCCATTAACGTGGCAATAGAAGTCTTCAGTTTGTTCCTCAGTTCCCATTGAAACTGCAAAGGGCCAAAGTATTACTGCGCGGTTAACTTTGACTGTAAGTTAGTTTCCTTCGAACTGAGCTTTACTATTGGTTAGATTTTTTGCATCTATGGAAACTAGCTTAAAGTTACCAATACATTAATAATTCAATTTTAAAGTTACTGGCATTAGAATGATTTGACGCGTATGTAATAAAGGAAAACTCATTCTTGTTCTTACCTTATCTGTTTTCTCTTCCAGAAAGTAACCCCAAAGATCTCAAATTGTTGCAGATAGATTTATGACAAAGTAGAAAACCACTTAGGCGTGACTTTCAATCACAAAGCTTTAGCTCGGATTTACTTACAAAAATCGCAGTTTATGTGAGGGCGGCTTAGAAGCTTTCCAAAAATATTTTAAATCAACATTTATGTAAAAGTGACCATAAAGATTTTTAGGAGCATTAAAAGAGTAACGATAATCACCGATGACGTAAAACTCCTTGCAAGGCAAAACAATTATTTGTTAAATTCATGATCCGAAGTCTGTATTAATAATGAGGTCATTTTTTCCTGCCGATTCTAGGCCAAACTGGTAAGTAAAGAAATTAAGTTTATCGAGGGTAACGGCAATTCGGAAATCAAGTAAAAAACCAAGGCCTATACCCAGTAATTAAGATTAAGTGTTGCGTTCCCTTCGTTAAGCGTTTCTAATAGAAAGTCGGGGGAGTGATGATTAAACAAGGATTAAAAAAACATTTTTTTTATTTCCAACAATCTAAAGCTGTTGGGAATAACAGTGACAATATTGACCCCTTTAGAAAATATAAAATTAACCTTTTCAGACGGTGGTTTGAGGTGAAAGAAACATGAAAATATCGGAAACCAGAGGATTAATTAACCTTACCCACTATTCGGTTCAACTTTCAAAGCCATCACCGGAAAATTATATCCTACTGAGATAGAAGGCAGGAAAAAGTATATTTCTTGGGATAAAGTTGGAACTTTGTCTGTCCAATAAAAGTTGCTTGATAACTTGCTAACTATGAAATAAATTGATAGTAGTGTGGTAAAGAAAGGAACAGAAAATATAAGAAATGTCCAATATGGGTAGGATTTTAATAATGTCGGAAGTCCCATGATAAAAACAAGTTTGAGCGACTTAAATAAAAGACAGAGAATCGTTACTTTGAATTAACAATAAAGTTCAATCTCAAAAGTCGACTATCGTCCTGTTTTTCCATAAAACTGCTGAATTCAGGGTTTCAATATTGCAGATTGCAGACCCAGTAAATGAAATTTCGCAATGCTACTGGGAGGATTAGGGTGTTGTCTCGGCCAAAAATCTTGCCAAAAGACCACATTTTATTGCTTAATATATGGAGAGAAGTAGACTTTGCGGCAAAAAATACTAAATAATCTGTTTTATTAGTAAAATACTCTTTGGTACACATATTTACATTACTCTTAAATGATTTGTCTAAAAAATGATTTCAGAAATATTTAATAGATTGTAGGTATTTATTTCTATTTAGATTTCTATTCTTAACTTAGTAGTCTCAAGCACATAGCTGCGGGTGCATACAAGTTCTCTATATCACATTAATCTATGAAACGAGTATTTGTACATAATATTAGGTAGTTATATACTAATGAAAAGTACGTATATTAGATGAGGAGAATGACACCAAAGATACCACCCACGGAGAAATAGGTAGTATTTGAGTTTTACGTTTTAGAAGTTGTTTTTTTCCAAGCAACTAGGTGGTTTATTAAAAGAAACTCTACCGTTGGTTAAATATGAAACATGAAAAATGCAGGCGCAAATAATCGAAGAAAAGACTGGAACTTAGCAGAGTTCTTCCAGTTGTTAAATTTTGAAAACTCGCGCCCCAAATCGCTCTATAAAACAGAGCAGTTGAAATGCATGTAATGTGGAAGGAGGATGAACTGTTCCCAAATTCATAGATGAAGATAATTAATTTCTTTCCGTTTTTATGAAATGAATTATCCATATAACTAGAAAATTCAGAACATTGTGTGGAGCCAGAACTGCAAATGAAATATCGAGAGTACATGTACAAATACAATACATTTAAAAATTTCACCCTGTAGATATTTACTATTATTTGGCAATATCGAGGATTCTACAAGGGAACCTACACGGTCTTCAAAATTTGGGATAAAAGTCTCATACATTTTGGGAACAATGGAAAAAAGTTCGAAATACATTTGAAATTGAAATATTTGAGAAACGGAAGCCTTAACACTTCCTATTTATACAAGAAGCTGACCTGGCATTTGGCCAAGGAATATGAATATATTTTTTTGCCATGAATTAGGGAACGCCCTGTATACTGGGGCTGAAAATTACAGAATTTGTGCAAATTTGCTTTTTTTGAGACAATACTATGAAAATATTTAAAAAGTGTCGTTTTGGCGTTTATTGGACGAATTAGACAAAACTAATTTTTATTTTATATACGGACCTGGAATTATTATTTCACCTTTCAAAAGCCCCTTTTCGTCCGACATCAACAATATTTAATATGTCTAGTTCTTAAGGAATTAACGACGTCTTTTCTCCAATTAGGGCGAAGAATATCTTCGTTAGGACTCTGAATTTTGTAATATTTAAACAGGAATTTTAAAGAGCTGAAAAATACTGAACTTAAACGTAATTGCCCAGCCCTTTACAGCCGGACACAATTAGAGGAGATACAATTTGAGACGATATCAGCTTCTCTAAGTGTTTGCTTCAACAATTGTATCTGTGGTGGCCTTCGGGAAAGTTTTGTTACGTCTACATTTTATGATATATTGGAAGTCTCAAAACATATCTGGCGTTGAATGTGTACACAGATAAGAAGTTTAGGTCCGCATTTATAACCAGAGGTTTTCCTGATTGTATCCCTACTTCAACTAGTTGTAACTGTGAGTTTTCAATCTTAGATTACACTGCTTGAGTGGTACGTAAACAGGAAATCACATCGGGCGAGCTTAATTAACCAATCCTAATTATTATGGCCTTAATTGAAACACGGAAAATTGACCAACTGAAACAGCGCAATTCTACCAATTTAGTTAGCCAATAATCTATCGAGATTCCAAACCACACACATGTCACAAACAGAGAACCCTATTAGGTGGAGTGAATTAACCTATTGAAAGCGTACTTACAAGTCCAATGCAACACAATATACAGGGAGACTCGTATTAGTAGGCTAATCCGCTAATGGAGATCTCTTATGCGATAACAATTAGACTTTCGTTATGGCACTTTTTTCTTTGTCGTTTTATACTCATTACACCGGGTGTTGAAGTTAATAAAGAAAACTGCATTTCTTAATAACTTGGCTGTTTACTAACATATTTTAATGAAATTTTGTAGTGATGTATAGGGGACCATTTCCTATGATTTCTGTAAAAAATCGAAGAAGCAATGGAGAAATTAGGGATCGCGTACACGTTTTTCTCCCAACGATTTTTTGCGTACGCCAATGTTGTATTGGTTAGGTTATTCAATTTAGTTCTTTCTTTATCTGTATTTTTTCATTCTTAAAAAAAATTTGATTCACAGCTTATTTTGGGAAATATTTTAATTTATTGCTGAACAAGTGGCTTCCATTTTTTTTATGTCGAGAACGTAGTTTCAAAATACACACGATTGCCCTTTCAGTAATTGGTATACGTGGCACTTGTTAATGTTTTCATTTTCAATTTGAAATTAATAAAAAAATGGAAGTCACATATTGGGAGCAATAAGCTGAAATATTTTATAAAGTAAGCTGCAAAGTAAAATTTTATAAGAATGAAGAAATCCAGATAAAGAAACGACTAAATTAAATATATAAGCAAATGCACCATTGGCGTGCGCAAAAAAAAAGTTCGGAGGAAAATGACTCTCTATTTATCCCATTGCTTCTTCAAATTTGTTTAGCCAACTCATAGAAAATATGCGCATAATTAAACTACATCACTGCAAAATTTCATTACATTGTGCTAAGAAAGAGTCACGTTATGCACAAAAGTAATGTTTCGTACTAATTTTAACACCCCGTGTAGTGAGTATAAAGCGCCAAAGAAAAAATTCCATAAGGAAAGTCTAATTATTTTCTCATAAGGAATCTCCAATTAGTGAATTGGCCTACTAACAGGAGACACCCTGTATACAAATAATGTCTGGAAAATCATTGAAAGGGATTGCATTTTTCTGCACATTTTTTTGATTCTCTCAAAAACGTATATGAAATTGTTTCCTACCTCTGAGCACATATCTGCCATTTCTCTAAACCCAGTGACTTTTAACTCTGACCAATCAGCAGCAATTCCTCTCCAGCACTCAAGACAGCAAACATAAAGACATCCAAAAAATTTACAAAATTTTTACAGTAATTGACTCTGAAACTTTCTTACGTCATAGCTAAAACACTTACTATCTTAAATATCTCACAAACTTATAAAGTCATTTGAACCGTATCGAATTCGGGGAGGGTGCACAAGAGTGCACCACCCTTTGAGGAGGACTCCCGGGGGTGGTACCTGCAGGGTGCGCGATGGCCAAAGCTGATTGATGGTGCTTGGTGTGAAGTCATAAAGGGTGGAGTTCCTGTTGGCCCACTGAAGAATATGTGCAGGTGCTCGGAGTGGCTTCAAGGACTTGAGCGTGAGTGTTGAAATGCTGCGAAAAAAGCTATGGTTAGATGTTGCAATTGAAGTTTCGATGCCTGCCATTGGGAGATTTCATTATGTTCCTCTTGAAGATGAATTCGTGAATGCTGAAAGAAAGTTTTCGCTAATACTACTGAGGTTGGCCGGAGATAAAAACAATTATGAATCACAGCTAAATACGGGAATAAAAGCTACATATCACATTCAGGGACATAAATATAAAACTCGGAATTTTATTGGAACTTGTTATAAAAAAGAAATCAATTTGGGGCTGGTGCTTACCAAGCAATAAAGTGCAAAAAACGGATTTGTGGCCATGCTGGGAAAGATATGGGAGTTCCTCAGACGAAAAGTATAAAAGTATTTAAAATTGCAAACCTTTCATATGTAGGGCCTTTTTAAACCCGAGCATGGACTTTGAAAATGCTTAGAAAGTTGTACATAACTTCGCCGAAACCTTCATCGACCTAGTACAAAATTGAAATTTTATTACACATAATACTGAAAAGACGGTTTAGGATACGAGATAGTCATGTCATGAAGCTATAGTGGATATGGCCCGTTTTCGAAGCACAATAGCTCTAATAATTCCGCATGCTTTCGTTGGAAGAATGCTGAGAGAGCAGGGCTTTCTAAATGAATTATGCCCTGCGTGATATGCTGAAAAGAGAATAAATGGCTGATTCTCTCACCTGACTAGGTTTACTTCTAAAAGCAGGTTGGTATTTTCGCCTGACCGATCTAGGGCAGCAGACGCAGAGGATCCTCAAGAAAGCTCTGGAAATAAAAAAATTTGAACTAAGAGGAACACACACACCTCGGATATTGCACAAAAGGCGTTATGTGCATAGTATACCTTCATTAAGAATGTAGGCACACTCCCGAGAGGAAGGACATACATATTGAGTAAGTTTGAAGTGATTTAGCATGAAAGTTTCAGCAGCAGTGGCGCAAGAGTAGGTGAGTTTATAATTATTATTACAAGTGAATAATTATGTACGAGTATCTGAGGAATTTTACAAACTGGCTTACCTCTCCGTGTCTCAATATTTTCTGTGCAGCCAGTGAATCATATGTTAATTTATCACTTTTTAAAAAGTTTTTAAAGTTAGACTTTCCAACTGGTCAAGTTTCCCGTTTCCTAAAGAAATATGGAGGTAATAACGTAACACTTGATATTTTGCATTTATTGCTCTAAAATACATTTTTGGCGGTGGCTGAAAATGACACAAAATTGAAAATCTAGAATTGCTCAAAAATCTTCAAGTAAGCAATGGAGAAACGTTAGTCAACCTCGTGGAAAGGCCGGTGGGTTTGAAGGGTTCAAACATTTTTACAGGGTGTCTCTTAATGGGTGGTAAAAAGTGAAATGGGTGAACCATGGGCTTATTTCTAGATAAAAACTTCATGTAAAGGCGCATCGTAAATTACTTCCAGTTTGATTTATAGAGTGTCGAGGTTTCATTTTTTTTTCAATTTTCGTTATTTCTCTCTTGTTTGTAAAGATAATTAACTCAATATTGATAGTAACAATTATTTTAGCATTACGAACAAACTGAAATAACAATTGTTTGAAATACTCTACAGGTAGTTACCTTTTTTGTGGTCGCTCTTAATATTTTACATCAGAACTTTTTTTATGACATTTTTGGATTTTATTCATTAATTTCATTTAATCCTATACGTCTTTTATTGACTTTTTAGCCTCTTCAGATTTTTAATTAGGAATAATAGTTTGAGTGACATTCGTAAAAATGTCTAATCACGTTCGCCCTGATTGACCTAAGAATACGATAAAATGACAAGGTAGTGAAGTGTTGAAAAATTGTAAATGCTTATCTAACTATTAGAAATACCCTTGGAACTTATCATAGAGTTCGGCAGTTCATGAGAAGAAGGGCAGAATTTTGTATGTATTTCGGCAGGAGAAGGATGTTTTCGGCAATTACTTTGATTATAATCAAAATTAGTTGTTTTAATTTTTGCAAATATCTCTTAAACTATTGTTCCTAATAAAAAACTGAAAAGGCAAAAAGTTAATAAAAGACATAGGGGACTAAGTGAAGTTAATGGATAAAATGTTAAAATGTTACAAAAAAGCTCTAATTTAAATATTGAGAGTGACCACGAAAAAAGTAACTGCGTATTTAGTGTTTTAAATAAATGTTATTTCAGTTTGTCCGTAATGTTAAAATGAGTATTACTATCAATTTCGAGTTAATTATCTTTACAAACAACCGGAAAAAAATTTAATGTAACTCCCGGAAATCGAAATGGAAGCAATTTAAAACGTGCCTTTATATGAAACTTTTGTCTTAAAATAAGCTCATGATTCACCCATTTCATTTTTTAACCTCCATTAAGAAAGGCCCTGTATATTTGGATAATCTACCAGAACAGTACATATCTCGGACGTGCCACAATACTAAATCACGATCCATCGAAAGGGAATTTCAAATATCTTTGTGAAAAAGATAACTTCACGCCAGACTCTCAGAGATTGACGAAATCTGGTGAGGAAACTTAAAAAGTTCTAAGAACACTGCAGAAGTATTCGGAGAATCACAGTAAAGCTTTAGCGATTCATACCAAATCTTCCAGCATGGATTTCAAGCTCATCGGAGAACAGTTTGATTTTGAATTTACCGAAGATGGAGTTTTTAAAGAAATACCGAAATCTCTTAAAAAAAAAAATCCGTGGTGTTCTATCAAGTTGCAAAGTTTAAGGACATATTTTCACTTTGTGTGTGAATGTATCTTCCGAACTAGGAACTACGACAAGAAAGCTAAAAACACGTACAAACAAGACCAAGAATTTGGCATTATTAGAGCGTTTGGGGAGGTCCACGCTTTGCAATAATGAACGAAACGTTTTTTTTTTGTTTTCAAGATGATTCGGTGAAAATTCAGGACTTCAAGTAATCCCTTCCAGGTTACTCATTATATTCGAAATACGAAAATTATTTTAGAAAAAAAATGCAATACCTGGAATAAGGCAAAATTTAACATTTTATGAGGGTGAGAATTACCCCAAATGTGCCTCTTCTCGAGATTGAATGTTTTCAACACACGCAATTTCGAGTTTCCCAAGAATCGAATCAAAACCTTCAGTAATTCATCACTGAAAACTGGCATATTTTCGTATTTCTGTAATAAAATATTTTATGTTAGCTCAGCTTGAAGAAGCATTGATCTCTCACTAACTGACATTTAATAAAACAAAACTGAGAATCAGACGGAAAAACAATCATAAATGAGTTGGTTAAATTCCGAAAATCAAACTGGTGATTAACGAATTTAATTCCTCAAATCTGTAACAGTCAGAGCTCCCCAAATTACGATGTAATAATAAATTGATCAGCGGTTAATCGCCAAGATTTGGGGATGAGAACACAAGAATCGCTGACGTGAAAAATAATTCATCTAATAAATCCTCTTTGAATGTCTTAGTTGGAGATAAGTTTCAAATTTAATTTATCACCGATGTCAGATTAGTTGCATTGTCATGAAATTTATAACATTATGTTAAACAGGAATGTGATATCATCGCATACGGGCGCTTGAAATCGGCGAAGAATGAGATCATCCGCTCTTTGATAGATTGGAAGATTCATCAATATCTCAATGATATACGCAGGTAAATTTCTGGACAAACCTCGAGCAATTACTCACAACAAAACTGGCAATATGTCATATAAACTACATGCCCTGTTTGTCCTGATATAACTTGAGACTAATGTAGACACCTCACTGTTACGAAATATGTATGAAGTACATATTTCATTTGAGATGCAGCTATTAGCTCGTAAATAGTACGGAATATTACACTTGTAGTATTCTTTGTACCCCGAGGCGCTTTTCCTCGGATGAAGTGCTCTAAAATGCGAATAGCGTATCCAATTTCAACATTCATTGCCTGCTATCTAATTTGGGCAAAACTCTGTTCCAGATATTATATATTTTTCCAGGCATAAATTATGCTGAATCAGGCGCTCTTGTTCCGGGGATTCGCTGATGATGATTTCCGAGTAGCTCAGGGAGTATTGCTGATGGTAGCTGGAGCTGGGTTATATCTGCAACATTTGATTTTAAAATTTTCTCGGTAATTCATTTGCTTTTTATGGTTTTCCTACGAGCGCGCCGTAAAGTGGTTTTACTTGATGCATTTGCGAGTCGAAAGCAGGACTTTACCGCACACGTGCGGTAAAAAGTTTTGCCACACGCAAATACATATGTGTGAGTGTCAAAAGTTTTTCTGTGAGTGTGACATTAATGCGCGTGCGGTAAATTTGTTTACAACACGTGTGCGTGTAAGAACTTGCACGCTCAAATTGAGCTGAACTTAGGGGAGGTAAAGTTTTTTGATGTTTTTGCGCTTTCTTTGTCTGTCAATATTTAGACATATTTTGATACGCATCGTTTACATGAGGCTCTTTTATTGACTTAGCTACGAAATTACTTTGATACTCATTTCCGATACTGCGTTTTCAGTACTCCAGCTTCTGGATGGAGGTTTCCAAGGTATATAAGATTCAAATCAACCGACCTAGGGAAAAAACCTTTCCTACAAAATTAAAGTATCCAAAGGAGGCAGAAATTTTACAAGTTTGGGCGTCCATATCTCAGGAGCCAGAAGAGAAATTGCACTGAAAAGCTCTGTAAGCTTGCGCTGTAACAATTTATTGTACCAAGGTACTTCGTAAACACACCGACAAACTTTTAGAGGATGTAGAGGTCATAAAAACAAATATTTAGAGTAGATAAAATTAGATCCGAAGTTGCTTTGTTTTCAAAATACAGAATGTATAATTTCTTTTTTTTTTTTTTAATGTTTCAAAACAGCTTGAGATGAGGACATGAAATTAGGGACACGCCGTGGCGGACTAAATCTGCATATTTTGAAGTAGGCAGCACATTTCTACCTACATAGCGCATCCCTAATTTCATGTTGTTATGCCAAGCCGTTTTTGAAATATTCAAAAATTTTACAAAAAAAATGAAATTATGCCCTCTGTGTTTTTGAAAACGAAGCAATTTCGGACCTAACTTCATTCGATCTAAATATATGTTTTTATGAGCTCTACATCCGCTGAAAGTTTATTGGTGTGTTTGTGAATCACCCTGTATGTGTGGGAAAAATGATATGGGAAAAGTGTTTAAAAGTGAAAATTTTTCAAAATGATATTTCTAACAATCTCGAATGGGTCGGTATGGAAAACGTATAAATCAAACTGACTCGATTAAGATAAGGTTAAACGCAAATAACCTAAATTCAAAGTTCTCGACTTGAACTCAATCTAACTCCAGTTTGCTGGATGATTATATCACAATGATTACACAACTGGGACAACTCCCTGAAGCAGCGACAATGTAAACTCTATTTTTAAATGGAATATTCCATGTTAATACCATTCAGAACTACGGCAGGATAATCCATCGTTAAGATATCATTGAAAATAACTTTTTCAATTTTGAATGTGTTGAAAATTATTGAGAGTTCCTCAGACCGTCTATCCAATGCTTTAAAGCCTTATGACAATCCAGGGTCAATGTAGGATTGAAGTTAGTAGGCTTAACCGAAAATACAGGGCATGATGACTTTTGAAACGTTTTTCAAAATTTCCGAAGCAACCGGAAGTGTCGCTGACTATTTAAATCCACATTTGAAAGTACCGTTAAGAAATATAGTCAAAAATGCATTTTTAAGGCTTCATGATCTCAATTAGGACATTCTGGTTAATATAGGATCCTAATCAATCGATATAAGGAAATAGAATTGCGGAGATTAAGGCCGAAATAGAACGCATTTTCTTGATATCTGAATAGCGAGTGGACGATGCTTTAGTTTCTTTGAGGTAATTTACCATTGTCCGTGATCTCGATTGAATTTTTGACCCATTAGATGAAGGTGGATAAGCGATTCGCGTTTCTAAGTATGACTCTTCATCATCATGTTCTCCCTCACTTGCAGAGATGCGGTATGATAATTTGCCTTGAAATGTGAAAATTGTCACTTTGCCTGATTTTATCACATCAAATTCTCTCTGAAGGGATTTCCCCGTCGAGCTATGCTCTGGCGGTTTTAATGTCTTTACTTAATCTCACTTTCCCTTCCTCCCAGTTCGAATATTGGCATCTTGTTAATACTTGCAAAGGTCCAAAATACCCAGTTAGTGAACAGTGTCAAATATTAAACCATCTGATAAGAACTGCGAGTTTTAACAAGCCATAGTTTTGAACAACTTTGAATAACTGAATAAGTTTTCATTTTAATTAGGCGCCCACCTACGCCCCAACACCCCTCGAGGGGAAACTTTCAGCAGTTCCTGCTAAAAGAGATAAAGTCGGAAACGTTATTTAACTGCCGAAAGTTATCTGCACCTTAAATCGCAATGACTCTTAAGGCGCAATCCATGTTTTATCAGGACGAAATATTCATAAATTATGATTAAATCCCTGGTATCAAGAGCTTGTCGAAACTTCGGACTTGTGTACTAAATTACCTCGCCCTCGACTCCATCGAGTTTAGCTAGTTCCTGAAGTAGCAAAAACGATGTTTTGGCGTTAGCACTTCGGGGGCAAATGGATACATAAATAATTAGGATATTAGGCCATATCTGTAACCTTAAAGTCCATTCGAGGTTACGAGCCAGATAGTTTTGAACGATTTTCATTGATCAAGCGAGACTAAGGGGATAATCTAGTTAGTTGGGATAGAGCATTGAGATCCCCAGACTAAATTGATTTATTAAATTCACGTCCAGCTTCATAAAGGGAGACTTCCTGAGACGAGTAAAAATATATTAAATATTTCTTGTTGGTAGCTTATAATGAATTTACCACAGAGACAGCTTCCAAATTAGTATTAATCTAAGGTGTTATGAAAATGAAATTTAGACGTATATTTAAAAGAAAGGGAGTGTAACAGGAAAAGTTTGAAAACATTAATTACGTTTATTATGATAAAATGCGCCTTAAAGTACGGTCGTCTTTGTTTTAACAACAAACTTTCGACTTATCTCAAACTCTTTCCTGAGAGCCCCGTATAAAAACTTTGGAAGCCTTAAGTATATCAAATCAGCATAGCCTGCGATCCTTTCGTCTCTCAAATTAGATTTGACCGAAACATCAACAAAACTTTCCAATATACAATTTTGAAGGGTGTAGTAATATGCATAAGAAAACGGCGAGGTTAAGAAGGAACTAGCTTATTGCCTTCAGTCTCCAAGAGCCCTTCGGAATAATTTTGTTTCCTTTTTTTATGTCGTTTCATATCGAACCTTAAACGGGTGCACAATTTCCCTCCCTAATGCCTGCAAGGTACAGTTTCAAATACGAGAAAAACAGAGGACTTGTGGGAATCCTCAACAATAGTTTCCGCTGATGGTTCGGTCCAGACCAGAAAATCCGAAATTAACATTTATCCTGCTAGAGCAGGACTAAAAAGAAATCCCTCGTTTTATTCATAAGGATTAGGGAAAGCTTTTTTACTATTTTTATAGGGGTCGGCAACTGGATTAATGGATATTTGCTTATTGACCCTTTTTCCGTTTATCGACAGTTAAATGAGCAATTTTGCCGCTGATTGAACACGCTGGGAATAATCTTGCAACGGTTCATATTATGGACTGAATAGGAACTTTTTTACTTTGTCTTTTTTCGAGGAATTTTATGGGATTTTTTGGATACATCGATAATATGTGGCCCCAACCCCTCTCGAGGTAACTTGGGGGTGTTTAACTCTTCTCAAGTTCGTTCTCAATAAAAGGGCGTCTCATTCTTCTGGCTACATAGAGTTTTCGACTTGCTGTTAATGGTACAACTCCGTGAAAGTTCTACTCATTATGTAAGTTAGCCTAGTTGCATTAAAAATGTAACTACTTTTGAGGGGTAAATAACAAAAGGTACAATGCCACCTGAACCTTCCAGACTTATAAATTACATGTTGGGAAAAGTAGCACTCGAACTAACAAAACTTTGCGACAGATACACTTAATCGGAGTTGATTTCATTGTTCAGGTGGTGAGCTCTTAGAGAAAATAATTAATAACTCTACGAAACGGAAAGAGACGAAAGAGACAAATGAACCGCGTATAGAATTGCGGATTAAGCTACATTTTTCTTAATTACAGGAAATGGTCCCTCCTTTATTGATATTTCGATAAAAGATAGCCGACAGTACATTATTTCCTGCAGTAATTAAACTTAAGGAATTTTATGTCTTCCTGGTTCATCTAGCTTCTTTACTTTTAGGCCATTAATCACGTGCACTCCAGAAATGCCAGGAAAACTGGTTTTTATGGAACAATTATATCGCGAACACTAAACGAGAATATCTCTATCAGGAACAAAAAATTAAAGGTAGTAACGACAGAGATTAATTTTTTCGGCGTATTTTCCGCCCAATTAGATATTGTGTGAAACCACCAAACAACTTCAATCCGGAATCCAATTTTCTGCGGATAATCCAAATTTTTGACTAACTGAACACATGACTGGAAGTGACCCTGAGTGCCTAATCTAAATTTTGCTGGGAGTGTTTAGACGTTTTTACTAGTCAAGAGTGACGCCACTTATATTTTATGTGGAGATCAATTGCTGGGAGTTTTCACTATCTTGCAGCAATCCAAAATTTCTTCCAATCTATACCTAATTGGAAGTAATAGAAGTTTGTTACTGGAACATTTTTGGAAGTTTCGGTTTTCCCAGACTGTCTCCAAATGCATTAGAAACCAGAACATAATTTTCTGAAATTTATTACAGCCCGAATTGAAAAAGGTTTAATTAACTCGGTGACCCAAATTTTTTTCTATTCTTAATAGAAATCGCAGGAAAATGTTTAAACGATTTTCTCATCTGGATGGCAATTTGTTTCCTTCTGTACCGACGTTTGCCAAAAAGTTTTTTGAAATTTTTCGACTGACACGGGAGACCCTAAGTATCTTTTTAGGACCAACCCCCAGAACTAACCCGATATGACTCAAAGTTTGTAATAGTCTCGACTTACCCCCGTAATATTGAAATTCCGTTTAGTTACGTCCTTAACAGGTGCTTTGCAGGACATGATTTTTGTAATTATTTTTTTAGGAGTCATGAACATAAAAAACGCTAAGATAATGATCATCAGAACTTTCACTTGATGAGTCCTTTTAAAATTCCTGTCCTATGATTTTTCTAGTTTAATATAAATTCTTTTAGCGTTTGTTCTATCATACCTGTTGTTTTTAAATAATTACAGGAGCATTTTTGAATATCAAATTCATGGTAAATGATCACTGATTTCGAAAACTGGTTTTTCGTTTTTTACTCATTTTTGTATAATCCAAAATCTCGCGCTTTCCACAAACCACTGGAATTTTCCGAATACATATTTTTTTGGGTCGAGGTAGCATTGAGTGCGCACGAATATGGATCAACTTTAAAATTTCCGATTACTCGGTGATTTTATGTGAGGCATTTACAGCGTTTCCATTTAAAAATTAACACCCTCAGTTGGTTTTGCACAAAGGAAATTAGGCCTAGACCAAACGAAACGTCAATAGAGATATCGATGGGAATGCTTAGAATCTCAGACCCTTATAATGTGGATTTTACCCTCCACACTTCAGCTAACCCAATTTAAAAAACGGTTAATAGCACACTTCATCTTGGTGCGTATCCCCCTCAGAATCGCTCGGTGATATAAGAGTATTAGTGTGTATATCTCGTCATAATAAGAAAAACGTTTAAAAGTTATTAGATAAACATTGATTTTTAAAGAAAATAATGCTTCATGCGTTGTATATTCTTTTCTTTGCATTTCACTTTTGCGTTTTGTTAGACAGTTACGCAGAACTCAAATAAGCAATTAAAATCACTTTCAATGAGTTTTAGTTCGAATTTCGATAAAAATACAATTTTAAAAATCGAATTAATTGGAAAAATATATGAATTAAATCGTGTATGAAACACTATTATTAGAGTTCAAATGAGGGACTAACTCTGCCCTATCAAAGAGACTCCATGTTGGGCAATAAAAAATTTATTGCGGAATTTACGAGGAATCTTTATTGGGTCGTTAGTGGTAAGTAATCATCTGTCAGATTGCTTACCATTTAGGGGTAGGAAATATATTTGAGCATTAATAACTTTCCACTCCGACTGGATTTATGTAGCTATTTTGATACATGTTTATGCGGCTGTTAATTTGAATGTGCTGACCATTTTGGCCAATTTGGTATTTTGAGAGACTCCTACGTATTAGAGAGAACAATAACCGGTTCAAAAACTCGACATTTGAATAGTACTGAAATTTGAGCGCGTTTAATGAATATTAATTTATTGTCGATTGTTAGTTCTAAGTGTTTTGTGTCGTCTTCTGTCCGTTTGCTATTACGATAATGTCCGGGATTTTGCTTTAATTTGGCGATTTTACAATAGCGATTGGTTTTGGTGGTATGTGATGCTACCCTCCATTGAGTATTGTTCATTAATTTTTTACCCCTCCCTCAGTCGTGTGGACGCTCGCAATAAGTGTAGTACCGTCAGCGATGTTTTATCTATATATTTTTTGTCGTTTGAGCCATATACATATACAAGGTGGATGCAAGTTGAATTTTAGGTACACAACACTACATAAACACGAAAAAAATGAGCAAAATCTTTACGTAATATTTCCCCAAAATCTCAAAAACTACCGAATCATACGAGCATGAAGAATACTAAAAAGAAGTACGAAATTTTAAGTTATAAATTTTCTAGCAGGTCGATAGATCGTAATGGACTAATAAGATGGCGAGATCGCCAGACCTAAATCCATGTGATTTTTATCTGTGGATTTATATGAGACGTTTGGTTCACAACTGAAATTTAGACAGTGGCAGAGATGCGTAGACGGATAGAAGACGTTGCAGAAATAATTCGATGAAAAAGATCTCTTCTAACAGCATGTACAGAGTCGTGCGTAAGGCGAGCGACAATTTAGGTAAATGAAGTCAATTGCGACAATTTCGAACGCTTTTCGTAGTCAGCCCTGAAGCGAATAATAAAGATTTTGTTAGTTATTCGAGCTTTTATACGCTCACATTTCACTTGTTTTCGAGATCTCGAAAAAATGTTAAGTAATATTTGTGCTTAGTTTTTTTGAGGTCGGTGTTTGTCTAAAAAGGAAGACCCCTATTTAAGATTCACCCTGTATATTAGGGCTATTTCTTTTTTCAATTCTGGCAAACCAACAAAAAAAAGAGGGCCAGTAAAGTACGTGCTATTATACCTAAAAATAAGTTATGTATCTCAACTGCTTTTCGACGTAGCCACCGAGAACCTTACTAAACTTATAACGGATAACAAGATTTTCTTTGCTCTGAGCATACCAAGTTCCCGCCTATTAATTAAGCCAATTTTACGCCTCCCCATTTCAATTCTTCGTTTGTGTTGAATCATTGTTTCCCTAATTACATATTTATCCTCGCCAAGAAGTGAAAGTCACTTGGTATCATCTCGGGGCTGTACGGTGGATGGTCAAACACTACTCATCTTTGGTCTGCACTGCTCCATCGGGCATGCATCGTCATGAAGTACGACTACTCATGAGGATCACTTGCCTCTTTTTTTGTTTTGTATGGTTCTTTTTAGACATTTAAGAGTTTTACAGTACAATGCTGCAATTATTTGGTTTATTCCCTTGATATGATCAGACAGAGCATGAATGGTACTGATCGAAACCTGCGTAACTATGGCAATTGACTATTTACAACCAACTAAATGTAATTTTAAAAATAATACCCCTCGTATCATGACAGCATAGAATATAAAAGAGGGGTGAAAGCGGTGGTCCCTAAGGGAGTCCTTCTTCAGGAAAAAAAGTAAAGAGAGCGGCATCACTTCGCACTTCTTTCGCTTCTAGTTGTCTGTTTTCCAATACATTTTTTATGATGTAAAGTAGATATTTTGGTATGTGTCGTTCGTATAATTTAAACTGAGGACCACTGTGCTAGATGCTATCTAAGACCTTGTTAATGTTTATAAATAGACTTGCTGATCTGGTACCACCTAGACAGGTTCTATGCATGCGGTTCGACAAAAACGTACCATTTTCGATATACAGGGTGGCAAAGATTCACATTTTTTTATGTTTTGCGAAGATAAATTCAAAAGTTTTTATAATTTTGTTTTCGTTTAGACTTATTTTTATTTTCAGAAATTAGATTACTTGTTATGAATCGTTTTATATAATTGATAAGGAGGATGTTTTTCCTTACTTCATTTGCATTCTTTGCTTGCATCGATATATATTTTCGCAAATTCTACGAAAACAGTGAAAGATATGAAAGTACTGTAAGAGGCCAAAACGCAACGAAATTGGAAAATAAATTTAAATTTGTTATTTATATAAAGTGTTTTAGAAGAAGATACGAAGCATCGAATAGTACGTGACCAAAAAAACGCAATTTTCTGCATATGGCGACCCACGATTTTCAAATCTTATTGCAGAGAGTCTTGAAGAAAGTTGGTGTATCGAATTTCGAAAATTTAGCTGAAGGCATACGCAAGAGACCGCAAAATATAAGAAAAAAATGTGAAACTTGCCCACCGTATGTATAAAAAATAGTGCGTTTTGCACCATGGGTCTATTAGGATTTTTTAATTATTTTATAGAGTATTATCGCCTTCTAAAACATCTCCACGATGATATGTTACACCCTGTATTGGAACGCGTTTTCCGATGAACTCTTGAAGTCTGCTTTTTATCATGTATTCAAAAACTTCGCTTAGCACCGGGAGTGAGTGGGTATGTACATATACTAAGAAAACATAGATTCACCGTCTAGGTAAGGGATAGTAAAACGAAGGCAGTCGTTCAGGGGATTATCCGGGAAAGGGTGATTCGCTTTCCTTACCTTTACTTTTGGTTTATGTAATGCCGTTACTCCGCCTTTGGTATTGTTGATAGTGTAGCCTTGTTTGCAAATACAGGGTGATTCAAAATTCAGTGCAAAGTATTTAGAAGCGTATTTTCGAGGTGAAAATAAAACTTTTTTCCTATATACATGGGTTCGCACATGCTCAATTTTCGATATACAGGTTGATAAAATATTGTCATCATCAAAATTTATTGTAAACTATGACGACGTAGTTTGACAATTCTACGGGTTTTCTGTCGTTTTTTTTTTACAATTTGGTTTAGCCGAAAGTTAGCACGTTTCGTCTCGTTTTCAAAATTTTAAACTTGTTTCGATCACATTATTGCCAAGTTACAATAAATTGGCTATTTTTTGTTAATTTCGTTATTTTTGTAATAATCTGTTTTTTACCCGCATCGTTCTTAAGAATTTTAGATTTCAATAAATTTAAGAGAAAACGCTTATGAGCGTCAAACCTCGCGGCCATATCCAGCTATGAATTTTGATAACGACAATACTTTAACACCCTATATATCGAAACCTAAGCAGTCGCGGACCAACACTTAGAAGAAAGAAAGTCTTATTTTAACCTCAAAATTGCGTTCTTAAACTCTTCATACTGAACTTTGAATCACCCCGTATATTGCCAAGTTCAGGTCGGTGTCTGTCCCAATTTGGTCTGGGTTTTCAAATGTTTTTGTGGTATAGTTTGCTGATTTCGAAGTAAACCCATTGTAAAGCGAACAGCCCAGATTTGTGATTATTTATTTTGCTTGGCCAAGGGGTTGTGTTCGAGAGACAAACACCTTATTTTAAAATTTTGATTTGAAACTGAGCCTGAATCTGATGATTTCCAGGTGTGCTCCCGATAAAACTACCTTGAACAAATAAAAGATGGGTTCAAATTAGACCTACTATTACACCTTCGATTTTCCTTAAGGATTTTCAGCCTGGAAAGACTAGAACTTCAATTTGATTCTAAAGAAAGGCATCCGACGTTCTTCCCTCTCGGAGCCCATAGATCAATGAAAGCAATCACAGTGGAAAACTGACTAAAATAGAAGCGACGATGAGGATTTCCGAAAGCTCCCCGAAACTCGGAGCAATTTTTCTCTTAAATACTATTCAAGAAGGCAATTTAACCCAGCAGAGCTTTCCGTCGAAGCCGGGTCTGTATATAAACGTAATACGAGGAGTTAGCTTTTAAGTAATACGAAGTGCGTCGCTTCTTGCCGGACAAATTGGGCCAAATAGGACGTTTTGTCTTTCGTAAACTCGAAGGAAACCCCGCAACCCGGCATTGTGGACTTCGGAAGCCCTTTTAATGTCTGTCCCTTTTACTTTGTCCTATTATCCCTTTGAGAACTAACTAGTTGTGCTAAG
The DNA here is from genome assembly GCF_040115645.1 of Euwallacea fornicatus. NCBI lineage: Eukaryota > Metazoa > Arthropoda > Insecta > Coleoptera > Curculionidae > Euwallacea > Euwallacea fornicatus. The sequence continues at coordinate 3,004,677 of NC_089556.1, forward strand.
AAGATCGACGAAATCTCCAACGCGAGCGCCACAAATTGGTTGTATGCGGATTTAACTATATTGGGTTTAACCACAAAGCTTGTTGTATTCCCTTATTACGGGAACTTTATTTAATTTATTGAAAAGTCACGTAAATATTTGGAACATTCAGGGGTTTAACGCAATGTGAAAAACTTTACGGCCAATTAAGGTAAATAAGATTTTGTGGACAAAGCTCGGAAAAGTCATTAATACTAATAATTGAGTTAACGCGATTGCACATGCAGTGCCGGAAGCGTGATAAACTCGGACCCCAATAAGCACATTCTTATGAAAATTTCCATGGATAAAAGTAAATGGATAAAAATCAAATAGCAGTTTGAGATGTCCCGCGACTCCGGTCTATGCCATACACTCATCAAGTCACGATTTAAATTTGTAACCAAACCATTCAGGCAGCTGGTGATATGGCCCATCCTCTAGAAAATCTTTCAGTTTTCCTCTGGAGGGCCCGACATTTGCAAACGCTTGCACGATTTTTCGGCCATAACGCCTCACACAACAGTAGTGGTCATGTAATAGGTTTCTAACCATTGAAAATGAGATTCGCTAAATGAATTGAAGAAACTGGGAGCTCAACGAGGAATCAACTTGCATTTATACTATACGGGAAACTAACTATCGTTTGGCAGTGGATCATTTAGTAAATACGAATTTCTGCGGGAGCTTTTAGGCTTAGCGGCCGGCGTGCGCTAAGAGACAGGAATCATTAATTGTGTCTATTTTGAGTGTAAATGACTCAAGAGCGTGACGAAAACCCCGTAGTTTTATACCGCTCTTTGTCGAAGCAAATTTTTGTCTTAGATAACATTGATATTTGCAATTCACCCTCGCTAGCTGCACAAAGGAATTGAGAAGCCTGTAACGCAAATCCAGACTGAAGGAGCGCAAATCTACTTCAGTATATAAATGCATGTAGATGCAGGATACACGTACCAAAAAAGCTGTCCAGGACGCTAGACAATGTGACCGCGTGAAGGGTGAATTGGCGAGCTGAAGCAATGACTAATAGATTAGAACTCATGCCATATGCAGAAGGCATAGAGAAATTTCATCCATTATTAACCCAGTTAATACCTAGCACTACAAATGGGGGGTGGAAACGTCAGCAGCTAAATAAGTTGCATTATTTACTTCAACAGGAGTTGCATCCCTATAATAAATGGCCGTGTTTAACATACAAGAGTACGCAATCAGTTTCCTGCCCTCTTCCAGTTCCAAATTCGCGGAACGTGGAATATTTGCAATTCTAAATTTGCGGTTGTTAATTAAGCTTTTGACACAACGTACAGGGTAAGAAACATTCCTGATTGGAGTGTTAAGCACACGTATTTACCTAACTGGAACATCTGTCGTGTAAATAAGTCCCCCTGAATGAGCGGTCTTGGCTTCTGCAAACAGGGCTCAATCTCAGGTTGTTACGACAGGATGCACAAAGCCCTGATTTTACCAAAGATTAGTATAATTAAATCATTCTCTGCTCAGCTAAAATTATATTCGATAAAGTGTTATTTTGCGTCAGGAAAGGCGAGCACAAAACTCGATTGGCGAAGGCCTTTGAAAAATTGATATTTGATTTATTATAGCTATTTAAGCATCTCGCAGTAGATTAATGGAGTTTTCATGTAGAGCCAAATTATATGCATAATAGTATAATTCGCAACTAAAATACAACAGATTAATAAACGATTACATTATAAAGGTCGAGTTCTCAATTCGGGCAGGGTTCCAAATTTTTTTCGCCCTTCCAAATTCCAAAGCCAAACGGGCGCCATCCACTGTCTCTCTAATAAAACTTCTGGCTATAAATTTGAAATAGTAGAATAGATTATTATTATTCTACCAAAAGTATCATACAATAAAAATTAGTTTGCTCCATTAGGTTTGATTGTTTTGTTAAAGCCAATTTAGAGAATATGGTTCTTTTATAGGTTTTCCCTATGGGTATTTACCAGTTACCGGCGTAGCTAAATCATTATAATTGGCCGCAAATTTAACGCTATTTTGGGTACTTTTTGTGGAATTTACAGCCGGAAGTTTGTGCTAGGCACTTAGAATCGAATTAAGTGCGGAACTTTATATATCATTTAGAGCGATTTCAGCATTGATTATTCAGCGTATGTGGGCCTAAAACCTGATTTTTATAAGCTAGAATAATCAACCCGAGTTCTTCATAATTTTAGAGAGGCTGTTAGTAATTCCCGGATATTAGTAATGCTCTAGAAACTTCCAGAGGTCTGTTTTATTTTTAGACCTGAGAGAGAAAGCACGATTCGTTTCAAATTAAACAAACAAATTGATTGTACTTGTTAGATTGAAATTAAATTCTTTAACCACCCGCCTAATCAGATATCGAATCGGAATTAAATAGTTAATCCTAAAGTTGTAGTTAAGAATCTTAACTGAGTATCTCATCCGTTGGAGTAGTAGACCATGCATAGTATATACATTTCAGTACATCTTCTGGATACGAGGAACCGCGTATTCATTGTTCACATGCGATTTCTGCAAAAATTGCAATTGCTGCCAGGAGAAGGTGGATAAGAGGTGTTGTCTAATATATGCAAAGAACTTTAGAAGGTGATATTTTGGCAGAAAATAGTCCCATTATTTTTTAGAGGTATAAGCATTTCGTACGTCTGAACATATGCACGAAAATGTCCATTTTCTTAGCTATTCTCCTCCGAAAGGGGGGGATGAAACTGGCATTTTAAATATTTTTACAAATTCGAAAAAAATATATCAATTAACCTTGCAGAGTAAAGTCACTTATGTGGGAATGTTTTACAGAATTTTGTTTAATTTATCCAATAAAAATAAATAAATTTTTAATAAATTTCCGATTTATTCTGATACCGTGAAAGTATTTTATTATTTTGACCAATTACTATGCATGCAGTAAAACCATTTTAAACAAATACTGATTTTAAATACAATATTTAAAATAAATCATTTTCGTCGTAATAAAAAACTGAAGGGGGTTGCGCATTTCCGCCTTTTCTAATGTAAAAAAAAGTCGAAGAAAACGCTTTAAAATATCTCTACAAGGGCAGGTCCTCAGGAAAACGGAATACTCCCGTAGATCCTGTTGACCTATATCTAGTTTTCGTTAAAATATCACTTCCTTGAGATCTCCACATGCATTAGGGAACACCCTGTATATGTATATTCGTACCTTCTCTACATTCCCTTTATATACTTTTGAGTATACTTATACGAAGTTGCACATACTCGACACATGAATGGTAGGCACCTTTGCCATGTGGAAAATAACCGCTTGAAATGTCTTGAAAATGGTTTTAAGAGAACCGAAGTTCCTGTGATTTTGAGAATACACTGAAATTTAGGACGACAGAAGGGCGTAATCCTAGGTAATGTAACACTGTAGATTTTTCTAGTTATTTTAATGTGTAGCACGCCATGTGTATTATTAATTACTTTTCAAATTGTAATTAAATATCTGAAAACAATTTTTGTATAGAAATTTCGGTTCCAGTTAATTCAAGTTAATTAATCCATACAGGGCGTTAAGTCACAGTGAATAGATTGCGAAACCACTAAGTAAAATTTGTAAACACGGAATAAGATGTTGAAGGGTTATCAGAAATGCATGTCTCTTTCAGTATTAGGAAATTAGATGAATGACAATTCTAACAAAAATCACGGCAAAGAAAAGGAATTACATAGATTTATGTACAAGAAAGATGCAGAAAGAAGGCAAAGGACCTATGGTTTGACTACAGAAGAATCATGTAACTTAATGAATGACCACAATTATTATCCCAGTTTCTCACTCCAATCAACTGACTTTATGCCATACTTATTCTGGAAACTTCCCACAAGTACTCGGGGAATTTACAAAACATTCGTCTACTCAATCTCAAAAACTAAAGGAGACTTCACAACCACGTTTACATCAACTTGTCGAGGCAGGATTCGGGGGATGGCCCCTATTTGGGGTTTATTCATTCCAATCTGGAAAAGTCCTACAAAATCTAAATTCCAATTCCCCAATTCCAACATGACTGGATTTTTAATCTATACCATATAATATACTATTGTATGGTTCGGAGCTCTCTACAAAACATTTTAATATCGTCAAACATGTATGATCTCTTATTACGCCTTTATGTACGCCGTGGCGCCTAAAATTGAAATTTTATTCGATAATATAGAAAGGGAGCAGAATTACAAAACAGCGGAAAATCGAGGCATAAAATTTTCCCTGGATTGAAAACGGCGCGAAAACTTATGGAATATTTGATGTTCTAAAGCTTATTACGTGCCGTGTGAAATGGGATTTTTATATTTTGTTTACTCTCGGGGACAACGTAAAGCGAATTATGGTCCCTTTTCCCGTTTTATTGAGAAAATTATTTGAAAAGCAGTAATCAAGTGTGCTCTTATCCCCACGTAATCTTACCGTCGGAAATCCCTGCTCCAACAGGCATAGATCACAGGATTCATGCTGGAATTGATCCAGCCCAGCCAGGTTACCACAGCTAGAACGATCTTCTCATGCCAGATGCATTGCAGGCAGAATCCAGAGAGCAAGTTTACCACGAAGAAGGGCAACCAACACACTGTAAACACTCCCATTACGATGCCTAAAGTCTTGGCAGCTTTCTTTTCTTTCGCGAACTTAGCCAACTTTCTACTCAGTGAAAAGTTCTTACTGTGAGTACCCAAGCGAGTAGAAGGGATCCTATTGAAACCATTATTGGCCAAAGCAGTGAGGGGTTCATCCTCGGCAGTACTATACAAATTCCTATTCTCATTCTGCGGCGTTTTGCAAGTACCCCCTCTATGAATTCTCAAAGTTAGCTCCAACTCCCCTGCTCCAATCAGTATTTGCTTGGTGCCCAATCTAAGGCTTTTCGTCTGAGCTACCGCGGCCCTGTATATTCTATAATAAGTGAAAACCATAACAAATAAAGGTAGATAGAAGGAAATTGTAGAGGAGAATATCAGATAGCCCAAATGCTCGGTGAACGGGCATTTGTACTGTGGAATAGGCCCAGTTCTCACAGCCCTCCACCAAACTATAGCCGGAAATGAAATTGCGCTGGAACACACCCAAACTGCAGCTATCAACACTACTGACCTCAACCTGGTCATTCTCATTGGGTATGCTATAGGGTCCGTAATAGCCCAGTATCTATCAAGGCTAATAACGCACAAATTCAAAATGGAAGCAGTGGAAAAAAGTACATCTAGAGACCTCCATATATCGCACCAATCCGGCCCGAAGAACCAGGTATGTCCGAGCACCTCATAGAGCGCACTAAAGGGCATCACTACCAGCCCCACCAGGCAATCGGCCACTGCTAGTGATGTTATGAAATAATTCGTAGGAGTGTGCAGGTATCTTTCTCGCACTACCGCCATTATCACTAGAGTGTTTCCGAACACTGTGCACACTGAAAACAGGAGTAACAAAGACACAACCACTGCCCGGTCCTGGATAAGTTCTGTCCATTTTTCCCAGGCCTCGTTTTCGGGGTTGGTGACGTTGAAGGTCAGGTTTTCGAAGCTCAGGTTTTGCCAGTCCATGGGAAAGTAGATGTCGCTGTTGTTCATGCTGGCGGAGGGGTTGCAAAGGGGTGGTCTTCTCTGAAACAAAGAGTTTTCACGTAAGGAAAACGACTAAGGTGCTTTGCCTAATATATGAAGGGTAAATGTGAAGAAAGTCAATAATGATGATAAACTCTGGATCTAGATTAAAAACTCACCTTCCCTGGGAAGCACCAAAGAAAACATAGGAGGTGGTCGAAGAAAAGCGAGGAAAATCTGGAAAAATTCGGTTTTTGAGTAGTTTTGTGCAATAGAGGATATTTAGTGATTGGCTTGGTTCGAGTTAGTTTATATTAGTTGAACTGGATAAACACCTGCAAGCAGAAATAATGGAAATTACACCATCTGTTTGCCCTAAAAACTATATAATAAGTTTCCCTAGGGGACTTCTAGTTAAATAATAAAAGAGAACGTGTGAACAATTTATTATCAGAATATCTATTATTCAAGGAACACATGTTACCAAAGTATATTTGAGTATTCAACATGTTACGAACTATAATAGAATTACCGTAGCACGGAGAATGGATGAACGGAAGAAATATGAACAATATGGAAAAACAAGGTTTTCTGAATCAATCATGGAATATATCACGGCATGATAAGTGAAGTAAAAATTCGTCAATGTGATACAAACTTTATGAAATTGTCTGCTGTAGAACGAGAGATTTAAATAACAGGCAGAAGTTATGGAAAAGTAAGCACTACTCCGGAAACATGTCGTAATAGAATATAAAAACGAATTTCCAGTTGAGTATGGAACATGCAGAATTATTTGCTGTATAATGAAGAATGTGTTCCATTGATGAAATAGATATGAAAAATATTTTGTTAGAAAAGAATGAATCGGGATCTCGATCAATCAAGGATCACATCTTCTTGTGTAATATTAAAAAAAACCTCTAAGTGGTAAAGACTGGATGGAGAGTATGTATGGTACATTGAAGGAAGGGATATTGAATATTTGGGAAAGTAATCTCATCCCTCAAAAGAAGTATATTATGTTGTAATACGCTGCATAAAAAATCGATCTATCCTCAGGTTCACGTGAGCCATATGTAATTATTATTTGCTGCAGAATGACGAAAGTATTATAGGAAAGGAAATGGGAAATTTGAAAAAATAAGATTTGTTTATGCGCGATGCATCAACATCAATCGTTGAATACATCGTAATATAAATATATTCCATATGTTTGAGGCGTATTGTTCATTTTTCTTTTATTTTGTTTGCCAATAACGCCTCAAACACAAGTAGGGGTTGTTTGAGCGATGAAATTGCACAGTCTTCTCAGTTACAAATGGCTGAAAACAACATTCACTCGTTACTAAGGGTTCGTTTAACTTACCACTAAAAAAAGATCGTAATATGTTATACTAAAAAATCATTTTGCGTTGAAAAGTCAAGATTTATAACTCAAAATAATTTTCTGATGAAGGAGGAAGAATGTAATTTATTCGTTTAAAAATTTGATTTTGCCATAATCAATCAGAATTTTGATTAGTGAAAGAATATGGTATCTGATTTTTAAAAAATTTAAATCCTCAACGTAGTAGGTATTAAGGATGGGAAAGTACTATCGACATTGAGGTACTGTATGCAAAAAAATAAGGTTTGGTATGTGTTATTTGACTAATACGGTTTGATCAGAGTTTATCAGAATCCAACTCATACCTTTACAGGGAAACCTACGTTTACATCCGACATCCTCAGTGTAAAAAGAGCTATATGGAATTGTTCCATGCTCTAACATGAAGAATGTGGTACATTGGTGGAAAAATATCGGTTTTTCAGAATGAACCAAAATCTGAATTATTAAAGAAACATTATAATAAAGCAGATAAAGAAACAAATTCTCAATATAGTAAGAAAGTAAGTTGTAGATTGAATTCGTATATCAAGTCGTATTCAAAATCTGCATTCTTAAATACAAATAATTTGTCCCCGCGTCGACTGAATCAGGCAAGATGTTGTGTCATGAATATACATTGGATACGAAAAGTCTGGAGGCACTGAAATATCTGAAAAAATATATAATTTATTAACAAACATTTTATATAAAAATTGAAGGAGTTTATAAATTTTACCATTCTGCGGTATTCATAGACACACAACGAAGTAGCAGTGAGTTAAACTTATGTTTTTTCTTGTAGAACGTCAAAGTTCGTAAGACATTTTCTGATTCATTCCCGCAATCTCAACACATTTCGTGTAAAATGTTCTACGGCTAATTCTAGTGCTCCAGTAGCGATTGCAGGTATGAAGAAAACCAAACAAACTTGTTCGTACTGGATTAAGTGCTCAAAATGTGCAGATGCCGCAAATCTGATCATCTAGAAAGATAGTTCTAAATGGCATTAATAAGGGCGATAATGGCATATCTTCTTTTCCTCTAATCTATCTAGTAATTAGCTTGCTTATTATGTAGTTCGGACAGGACGTGGAGATAAAAATAGATTGCCCCCCTCGATCACCAGATTTGACGCCCGTTGACTATTTTCCACGGAGCCACATAAAACGTAGGGTATATGTCACGAAATTCACAGATTTAAATGAGCTGAGAAGAAAAATCATTGATGAATGCAGTCTCATTAAGGTTGAAATGCCGGAACATGTTATTGAGAAATTCTATTACAATTTAGCTCATTAGCAAGCAGTTCAGGAGGCACATTTTGGGCAATGAAAATAAGTTAATTTGGTCAGCCATAGGACATGTTGAATGAAATGTGTTCGGAATGCGAGGGTTAACCATAAAATGTTATAAAAAGTTTCCAATTTCCTAAGAACAAACATAACTTCAATTTCCTGCTGGTTTGTGAAGAAGCTTGTACACTTCGGAATACCGCAGATTGGTGGAATTTTTAAGGGTCCCAAAATGTTTGATAGAGCATTTTTTAATAAACTACATGTATATTTTTCGAGATATTTCAAGATTGTCGGACTTTTCGTATATGGTGTATAAAATAATGTATTATATTACGAGAATGATAAGGAACGTATTACAAACGAAACGAAAGCTTCAACTGAGCCCCAGGCGAGGTCAGTAATGGTGCCGGCCTTTCCAGTTGGGTACAATATTTTTTCCACGCCCTTCTGCCGTTTGACGATAAATTTATTGAGTTTTTAATTCTGGAAATCTCCAGAGATGACAATTGATTTGTTCGTATTCCGAAATCCGGAAACAACGCACGTGGTTGTCATTCCCAGAAAACGCGAATCAGGTACTAGTTGTGTACGTAATATTACATGACAGTTCATTGCATAGCATTTGCCTGCAATTGCCGATTTTTTGCCGTAGATCGTTGTAACGGCATTCGCGATTTGCTGATAGAGAATTGGAAAAGTTTTATCGCTAATTAAAAAGTAGCGTTTACTATAGTGAAACAATACGAAAGCAGTGGTACAAAAATTGCCTCGAATGCAGAATGTGCTTCTCTGAAATGGAGATACATGGCACGAATATGGTGAAATTTATTGAAAAATTTGCATAAGTAAATAGCGCGTAATAGGCTCAAAACAACATTCGCTCAATAAAGATATGGCCGAGATCCTAGGAGAGAGCTCCTCTGGTTTCTCGGCCTAATAAAATTTCTATGAGGGTTTACCAGGACTAAACATATTACTCAGGATGCATTTCGGAGGCAATATCTGAAAACCCACGAGCGGTTTCCTGTAGCTACAAGACCCTAATAAAGTGTCTCTCTGCTATTGAGAAACCCTCATAAAAGGTTGCAAAATTAAAATATAAATTAAGGCTATTATAGAAAACCTCAGAAAGGATTACAAAAGGACGAAAGCCACGAAAAATCTCCGCAAAAATCGCTGTCCCTATTTTTCACGATATTTCGCCGAAATTTATAACGACAAATGCCACATTATTTATACCTAGTTGGCGGTAGTGTCATGAAAATTACTCTAATTGTTTTGCTTTCCTTTCTTCTCTTCCTTCCATTCTATATAGTTGGCCACATGCGGCTTTAATCAATTTTAAATCCGACGCTCCTGATATTATATGCCGTTGATGTCATGCGGGAAATTTATAACCTTGGTCTACTCGACGTCTGGTAAAATTTTTATCCAAAATACATTATCAAATAAGCTAAATTTAGTGGTGTCACAAAATGGGCCATTTTAAAGCTCGTTTAAATTAATTAGGGACCCTTCAGAGGGCATTGTAAAGCTCCTGCCCGCCATCAGTCTGAGTAATAGAGCATTCAGAGTTTCATTGTTAACCCTCTATACATACTTTTTTTATGAATTTCATTATATATCTCGCCTTTTATCGAAACCCCCGATTTATAACGGCAGAGTTATCGGAATATCGTAGGCCAGATAGTAAACATACAAGGTCGCTTAATGGCAACAATATTTCATCGCTTCCTGACACGACCAGATCAGTTTTCTGGAATGCGTCCAAAGTTCGAATCTCGACTTCGTCATGGATTTATCCGTGGAAAGTTTTCATAAAACGTTCGTTTTTATGGATTTTTCACAGGCATCGAAAAAGCAATTTAAATTAAAAGTTGGAGCTAGGAACGATGCAAGGGTGGTAGGTAATTAAAGTTATGCAAATTTGTTTGGAGCTTTCCGGTGACCAGGGTGTTTCTCATTATTTTTAGATTTGGTTATTTTGGAATGGGTCATTCTTCGTTTGAATTTCCCCCGTCCATTGTATATGTAGGATTTGTAATTGATGTAATCAGTCAATTGGAAAAGACTCTTTAAGATTGGAAGTTTTAGCGTTTACGCAGAAGTAGGTGCAGTCAATGTGAAGTTGGTAATAAAATCACGAAATGGAAATTTGCAAGCAAATCTGCTTTGCGGGTATTTCACTGATTGCAATTGATTACTACAGATAGACATAGAACGAAATTGAGTGTAAACAGCTACAGACTGATTTTTGATTTTGAAATGTGAGTCAAAATCAACATATGGAATAAATGGATAAAAAGTTGCCCATTTTTAGACAGAAATTATTTACTTTCAATAACAATAAATAAATATTTTTTGTTGAAACATGAGTCAGCACAATATTCATTTATTCCATATGTTGGCTTTGTCTCATCTTTCAAATGTAAATCTCATTTATTGCTTCATTTCTTCAATTATTTGTTTTATTTTGAAGGCATTTATACTCAATTTCATATTTTAACTATTTCTATTAGTCAAGTGCAAGCAATTGAGTAACCATAAAGCAGTTTTAATTGCAATTTTCCGTCGTTTCATTTTATTACTTTATGCTCATTGTGCCTAGTTGTACGTACGTACGCTGCATTTTCAAAAAAATCCAACGAATTCTATAGCAACTAAAGGGTTTCATTTGTACGAATTTACGCCTCTTAGCCCCAAAGTTCCGTCCGGAAGAGCAAACGATTAACTGCCTTTCCGGTGATAAATTTTTGAATTAAACTTCTCAAATATAACTCTTCGGATAGAAAAATGGGTTTTACAAAAATCTTAATTCTCGTCATAATTCAGGGACAACGGTGGCTCATTTATTTGGCTGTACCCTGTCTAACCCGAAAATTTCACAAGCAAAATCGCCTAGTTCCGCAGTGGTAAATGTGTTAAATAAACATGTCAAAAGTAGGTCCTTGATTAGAAAAGTGAAATTTTGACAATTTCTTGTGTAAATAATTCAAATGCAGATTTGGAAACGAAAGAAATTTAAACTTCTAATTTTAGTGAGGCATTCGAGCTTTGAGACGTAAACGGACAGTAGGGCACTAAATGAAATTTTGGGGGGATTAAAGGGGGTCTTGTTCCTGTAATATTAACTTCTGTTACTAAAAAAAAAATAAATCTATTAATACCTAAAATCTTTCCTAATATCTGTTCGGCCCTTGTATATAACATTGTGTTGCTCGTTCGGTTCTATCGATGGGACTTTCAATTATAAACACTCACAATGCTATAGCCAAACTCCACCCTCTTCTTCATCTCAAACCTTAAAATAAACGAAGCGAACAGCAAAAATACCCCTTTATTTAGTGGATTTTCAGTTTATTCTACGACAAAGAGTGCCATTGCATAAAATGTTCCTATAGGAGTTTCCATTCAAATAACTTTTGCGTCCACGACGTGGCTTCCCGAGTTTAACGAAACAAACTAAAAGCGAAATGGTGTGGCATTTCAAAGTGAAACAATTTATTAAAAAAAATTCAAGCTGGTGTTGGGAAACACATGGTCACGAAAGGCTCTTTTTTGCGATATATTTCTCTGGTCGTTAGGGTTAATGTAAAATAGAGCGTTCTCTTTCTGTCCGTGAGACGTTCAGGTTCCCCAAAGAGGATTCTCGCACGTCTGATTTTAGCTGCTTGTCGTCGGTAATATCCTCTCTGCTATAAACACGAGTATATTACATTCCGCTATCCATTACCGACACCAAACACTAACTGAATTGTGGAATCCTCTTGTTTAATTCTGCTCTTCACAGAACAAGATCTGGTTAATTTATCATTTATGCAAAGGAGGATTTGGTATCTGGAGAGATAATTTTAATTATCTGAACGTTGTTTATAAGTGTTTATTATGCGCATACTAGTTTGATGTACCGATAAGGCCATTTCAAATAACAGAAATTTTATTAATAAATTGGTAGTTGCATATAATGAGGCTAATAAACGTGCCACGCTGTTTCAGCTAAATTTAACAAACATAATCTAATTATTACAACAATAGCCGGTCTATTAAATATTATCTAACAAGAACGAATCACTTTAAAGCTTTGTAGCAAGATTATTCGATTTCAGTTGCAGTCGTAAAACATTTTATTTATTCAGCCACATAGGTAATGATGACATTACTGATTTTTTAAAATTTTGGAAGTATCACATTGCTCTCCTGTGATTCGCGTCCCGGTTTCCCTGCGTGATTTTCTCCCTTGCTCCCTGCCGCGTATTAGATTTGATTGTGTATTAATATGTATGTAATGTACATTGATACATATTTATTTATAAAAATGTATAATGAAATTGGTACTATTACAAGCACTGATCGAAATTTTAGGTCCTTCTCGATGCTACTGGGAATTTCTCCGTCCTACGAAGGTACTTTATTAAATGTATTTCAGCCAAAGTGGAATAAAACACATTTTTTAATTGTTATTCAGAACTTCGTCCTTTAAAATCAAACAGCAAATTATTCTCGACGAAAATTTTCATAACTCGAGATTTTGTTCAAATATATTATACTTCACAAGCAACATAATTTCTCGGTAGCAATTAAACATTTCTCATCTCATGTTGTAATATACTATTACTTTCATGGTCTAATGTCTTTCTTAGGATTTGCAAGAAAGTGTAATTGACTTCCGACAGACTTATTTGGGTCAATGCTGCATTAATAACAGCTTCATAGATGATTTATTCGGGAATATTCAATGGAGGTCACGTTTGGTGGCATTATTAAGAGTGGATCTTGCTAATGTATAATATGATAATCTATGACTGCAGGTACGCCAATTTATTTTTAACACCAAAAAATTCATATTTTCCTTTATTGTTTAGTCATGGAGAACTCCAGTGAGCGAATATCGAAAAATATGATAGAGGTAATGGGTTATCTAAAATTGAAATTGATTTGTTATTCGGAGCGATGAAGACTAGGAGTTTTACAATTTTTAATCTCCCTTTGTACCATGCACAGATTCGTTTTTCATTTATTCGATAAATTAAGTTTGATTCTGTTTCCTCTTTTATTTTCATAAATTTTAATTTAGAATATAGTGACTCAGAGGTGTATATAGGCTGAAATCGGGAAATATGTTAGACAGAATTAAAATCGAAGTTGTTTTAATGTTTAGGGCTATGAAGGCTGGGAATTTCATAATTAGTATCTTCAAGATAAATTAAATGTTTTTCCGCGTCACTTTCGTTTAGTGTTTAATCATACAGACCTCTTGAGGAACAATAATTAAGAAACGTTTGTGTGGTAATGAGTTTAACAAGAACCTGGCGAGATTGCTTTATTACATAGGATGATAAAGACTAGAAATTTAACCATTATGTATTTTCTTCTACACTTTGTCAAGATTTGATCCTGATTTGCTTGATAAGTAAATGGTGGGTTACATGGTTTTCTCTCATATTTTTCTTACTATGACAGATACTTATTACCTCATTGTCAATCAGAAAGAAGCTTGGTTAATTATGACGCTATAATCTATTAAAAGTTAAGATCTTGTTAATGCTTTTATTTTCTACTAGATGATTTACTAGAATCCATGATTAACTCACTTAATGCAATCAACGAAATATATTGTGCTTCTATAATATCATTACATATTTTGTAGAGTAGATCTATTATAACAAATCTCTTGGTAAAGAGTCAGTATATATCGGAGGCAATTTACTGCAATGTTCAAGCTCGCGTAACATATTTTGGCTTTTCCAAAGGACTTCGATCGACTGGATCATAAATATTCTCATCCCTAAGCTTCAAAGCTTTGGTTATTCTGAACCCGTTTTAAAATGCATTGCATCGTATCTGACTGGAAACAGAGTGCACAGCTACCTCTGAAGGGTTCTGTTTTGGAATTTCTCTTGTTCAACGTATTCATGAATAACATATCTTGTATCTTTGATGTCGATTTACATCTTACACCAACAACATTAAGCTTCTTTGGAGAGTTGAAATAATAAAAAAAATATGGGCTACTGAAGACCAATCTTAACCCCATTTTCAACTAGTGTAACGACAATAATCTCAATAATATTTTCTTGCATGTCAATGAATAAAATATCATGTTGGAGGCATCCAGGATGCTGAGATTTTGGGTGAGAAGTGCAAGAAAGCATGGGGAGGCGACCAAACTGTTATAATGTTAAACCTCAAATATGCGGGCACTCTTCTTTCAATTATAATGTGCATATTAAGGTGACTGAAATATCGTAATGTTAATACTTATGGTATGTACCCATCCAAGATTTTCCCCAATGAGATGTTGCTCGACAAATTTTCAATTATTAACATTACGTAAATTATTAAATAACAAATTGGGTTGCTTGGATCTGTTGAGTTAACTTAATTTCAACGTGCTCCGGGCAAATCCTACTCGTAGATGGTCAAATTTCCTTTATTTGTGTGCTCTAAACCGAACTAATGTTCTCAAATTTTCGCTGCGTTACTCTGTGTATAACTTATATGATAAATCGAGTAACTTGGATATGTTTGCAATATCTCTGAACTCATTTAAACGCCATTTGAGGCACCGAAGTCTAGACTAGTACTTTTGTCATTGTGTTTTTATGCTATCTGTGTTAGGACTAATGTTAATTTAATTGCTGTATCGAGTCACAATGATATGTTTTTGCTACTTTGAAATAAATAAATAATCACTTTTTTAAAATGCAACCTATCAAATCACATTCTTATTTTCCTTCAGCATTGGGGGTTTTGAATATGTCCCATTGTAGGTTCCGCTTGTAGTTAAAATATCTCCCAGATCTAGACGTTGACAGACGAAAGTTATTCTGGAATTCGCAGAAGTTGGTGATATTTCTCAACTGAACATGGGAAAATCGAAATTGCCCGAAAACGATCAAATTTGCTGTACCTGTTTTTGACACTTTCGAATTCTGCGCGTCGATATCTCGAGAATTTATTCAGGACCAGTCTTAAAAAATCTGCACATACCGGGCTGTAACAGCTCATTTAGTCACCCTTTGATAAATGTTTTCGACATTTCGAAGGGCACTAAAGTGAAGGTGCCTCAAACTGCATTTTCACAGCTCCAAAACTCAATTGATGTATCCCGACTCCTGGCCTCAAAAGCAAATCGTATATTAAATTTGAAATTATAACTAAAATTTCTAGAGCAATTTCGGCATATAAAGTGCAAATTTGGTCTCATAAATATACTTTAGACTCCACAAATCACACCTGCAATCCATTTCAATGCCCTAATAGAATTGTGCTGATTTTCAATCTTAACTGCATACGATAGAAAATGCCGGGTAAGTGAATTACAGAGGTAATGCCTTTTAAAATTCTGTTCCCGGCAGATCAATTTATGTCTCCATTGTTTGAAGCAAAACGGCTTATTCTAGACGGTAGCTGAATGCAAGTAGGAAAAAATTGAAAAATCGGTCTCTTGAAAGGATGGATATCCCAATAATTTTCATATAGGCAGGTAACGCGAGGAAAATACAAATAGGACCGGAAGCAGCAAATAAGATTAAAGTTTTTATTATACCCTCGTGTATATTTATCGGTGTCACGTAACGTTTATCGATAAACGTTCCGTTTAAGTTGGAAACCCCATTTGTTTGCAACACGTCAAATACAGTTAAAAGTGTATTCGAAATCCAAACAGGAAAACTCTAGCCTGACGGAAAAAGGTCCCCGTTAACATATTTATAAACGTTGCCTCCGAATTCCCGCATCGTCAGCTTATTTCCTTGCAAATAGGCCATGAAAAACTTTGCTACATATATTTTCGGTAATGTTGTCATTTCGCATTTTTTCCCTTACTCCACCCCCATTTATCTTTATTAATGCCATCTTTAGTAGCCCTTCGACTAGACAGCCCATCTGGAGCATATCTAACTAACGGGCGCAAACGATAAAAAATCTCTTCCAACAAAGGTTCGAGCACGTAAAGGTTCGAACAAATTCAACGAAATTTGTACAGCGGCAAAAAATTGTTCATATTTATCATCATACGAACATATGCTATCGATAAGTTTTTGGAAAAAAAATAAAAGTTTAGCCGAAATGTGAAAGTATATTTATCGCCTCACTCGTTCTGAGCTTATAAGAAGTAGCCAGTTTCGTTATTCTTTAATTTGTTTTTAGCGTTTGATGTTTTAGCCATAGTTCTGTTGTGAGAGTAATTATAAAAAAAAACTAATAATTTTGTATGTAAAATAACATAATCTCTCAAACATCCCTACAAAAAATTGATATTGCAATTGAAGCAAAGAAGGAACTCATGTCTGACCATAACGGCGTTAGAAACTATGTTTGTTTTACAGAATTTGCTCACAAACCATGACGTGTGCGATCTTTTTCGCTACATACAGATTTCACTGATTTTTTCCTAACATTCACGTCCTCAATGTGTAAACTATTAAAGCAACGTACAGTTTTGCATTTTTAGTTTAAAACAATATTCACCGAGGGCTTGTAATCATTCTAACGGTAAAACGTTCGAAACAATATCCCTTTAGAGGCCCTATTTCAACCTTCCGTAGGAATGCACGAGCCACTGGCGTGGAAAAACCCACAAAGCTGTGATCGTGTCCCATGCCATATGTGACGCTTATTGGACGCCCCTTCGATTAACCAGAAATAGGATGAATTTTGCATGGATTACTATTTTTCATATCTCCCTCTTCTGTGTACCTTTAGAGTAGGTTCATCTCGAATTTCGAAATCCAGGGAAGCAGTTCATAGTCAGAGACTCCTAAAATCACATAGCTTCTAGTTTAGTGTCTCAATATCTCTACATGCATCTCTGAGAAAACAATTGTGTAAAGGAAACCCAGAGTATATCAATTTTCTGGCAAGCACTCAATTTAATAAATAAGGGAAAGAAGGCGCGATGTTCAAAAATGGCTAAAACTCTTTTCTGAAACTTGTCAAGGATTTTCCTCAAATGATAAAAAAGGGACAAAAATGAAATTCCGCGAAAGTGGAGTAGTTTCTAACTTCACGCACATTATTAGACAATTTATCGATGTGTCAGGGGTACGTGGCAGTGACGTTAATATCTTATATATCACTGTCATGAGATGTCAGTGCCAGTTATCGACGTTATAATGACGTACGAAAATGACGTCAAGATGATTATTTAGACGCCTTTCTTAGGTGATGAATATACTTTCAAACTATCATATCACGATGGTTATTTGTTTTGGATAATTTTTTTTTAATGGATCGATGTAATCGTTGTGACAGAATTAATACCGATATTAAAGAATGAAATAGTGCTGTCTACATTTAAAACTTAAAAAACAATTTAAGTATGTTATTATAATCAATTAAGAATAATGCACAAAGCTCTGATCAAAAATCAGTATGCATACGGATGAGAGATATCTATGAAAAGCGGAAAAATGCAGACAGTTCAACGATAGTCACTACTCTGCAGTGACTGGCATTAGGCAAAAGCAGTGATCTAGAAGTGCTGGATGTAGCATTGTCTTTTAGTGCTTGAAATCCTTTTTGGCAATTGAACTAATAATCCATGGAGGCGAAATTGGGAGGAAATGACGTCACCGTGACATTTATACCGTTCCGCAAAAATACCGGCAACACTGTTAGTATCAATTATTTATTTGCAACTTCTCCTATCCAATTATTTACAATTTGCAGCTGCGATCCTCCTTTCTCCTGCTATTTTGAATTACTTTTGGGCTTGGGAGGTCGGGGGAGCCTTCAATATCCTTTTATGCAGGGACTTATAAATCTGACTTATTTCTGCGAGAAAACGATGTCCTAGCGACACTAGCACATGGCGACCTTTCTGCCAGAAAAATGGGACCAATTTCTACGGAATGTCGGCAATAATAATTATTTGCTACGTCCAGTTCTTTCTAGTTTATTGGCTAGGGGGTTCAGGACGCATTTTCATTTCGCATGCATGCGTTTTATTGGGTTGATGCAAAACTAACGACGACGTTTTTCAACAAATTTTATTCAACCTGAACAATAACAAAATTGAACAAAAACCACATTTAAATAATGATTCTGGAGCATATTCACCATCGATTTCAATAACTGCCTCCCATTCGCTTGATAACCGGGCGATTTCACGGACAAAGAAGTCACAATTCCGGGTGACGATCGCCGCTTTGACACCGGTCACCAAGTCATCCAAATCGTCGTAAATTTTGTTTGTTTGGCAGTTTTTCAGGGATCTATCGACGTGGTAGTTCGCAGGGATTTCGGTCGATGAATAGGGCGGATGTGGGAGCGGATTCCACCCCTCATCGCCGATGGATTAGACGACCCAACGTTCAACATGAGAACGTGCATTGTCGTGGTGCAAGACCATATGGTTCTTTTTGAGCGGTAGTTTCGTTTCGATTGCAGCGTGAAGGCGGGCAAGTTAGGACAGGTAGACGACGCTGTTACGTCCGGAATCTGCCATTGTTTTTGCTTATCCCCGTCGTTCCACCAATAAGAAATGATCTATCGGTGGATGTAGCCGCTTCAGTCCCATCAGACACACCACATAGCCTTCTTATAGCGGACGTCTTTCGGCGTTCCTTTGGGTGAAACACCTGGCGATACGTCAAATTTCTTTCTTTTGTTGATGTTTTTAGACAACAACCATGATTCATCACCCATGACGAGATTCTTCAGAGACGGGCGGCTTTGTTGTTGTCGAAGAGTTCGTGCGTGTCCCATCCAGCCAACTTTTCCGAGGTTCTTATGACGGTAGATCGTCGTGGATCGGTTAACTTTAAAGTTTTCTGTTCACCGTTGTGCTGGCCAGGACTTCGTCGTTTCCACGCCCGACAAAAGTGCCTAAATTTTAAAGTCCGATGGTCCGATGTCCCCCTTCCATCTTCATCAGTGAGGTTTACGTCCCTCCATTTGGACTCACTGAACCATCTTACCACCTGGTTTTGGCTAATCTTACCTTCGCCAAAAAGTTCGTCAAGGTGGCGAAATGACTGCGCTGCCTTTCATCCTTCCTCGAAGGGATACAGTATGATATGACAAATATGGTCATAATTTTCCATACTCATTTTCAGTATTGAAACAGGAAAGATTACTTTCCTAAAAAAAATAAGACGTCAACTTTTACAAGAAAAAAAAGCGCAAAAAAATTGTTGTTAATTTTGCCTCGACCCAATATTATTTTACATCTTATTTGAATTTTTGCATCCGCCTCGCTTTTAAAGTTCGGTTACAGGTAAAGTAGCTGTGCCCAACGTTTTAGAACGTAAGACATTATTACCTGGAATTAGAGGTATTTTGTGTGCACATTGGCACCGCCGCAATCTCGAAAGGATTAGGACACGTGTCTTCGTCCACTTATTGTTTCTATTACAAGTATAACGTTGTTTGGTATCAAAATGATGATGGAGAGAGAACCATCTGAAATAGAATGGATATGAAGCATTATTGTGCAAAACTTCCAGGAGCAATACAATAAATTTCGGTCGTATTGCAGCATTTTCTATTCTGCCTGATGAATGTGATTTTCTGCGAAAATAGAGCAGAGGCATCTGTTTTCCTATAAACCCACCGACTAAACAAGAACTTATGAAAACGACCTCCAAATCCTCGATGACAATATAATGAATGAGACGTTAACACTCTGCCCTAAGCAGACGTTTATTTATATACTGGAGATTTGGCAAAAACTCTCAAAAACCATCAGTCTGAGGAAGGACTTATTTCGATTGACTCATTCGATATCAAGGTGAAAAATTACATGTAATGGACTCGCTTATTCCCTTACACAGGTCAGAGAATTGGATTGGATCGTTGCAACTGTGCTTCAAGGGTCAGGCAATTTTTCCTCCGATACTTTTTGGGATAAGTATCCGAGCTATATTTTTCGAAACACACTTAATTGAAGTAACTCTACCTTAATGAAGTCGATATTAGAGGACTCGTCAAAACTGACGACAGCTCAGCCCATTCCAAAAACATCTTACAAGACGTTTTAGTGTGAAGTATTGGCCTGGAATAGCCTGGATTATTCGAGGTCTGTCGATTACCACTACGGGCATCATTAATCAAATGTATTCTGAAAGCCATCTTGGGCGGTTTCGGGAAAGTGCTCCTTTTTATATGATACGTGTTTTAATTTCCAGGGCGGATATTTCTTCATTACGGGGTGAACGTCATGGTAGTAATAAAACGAGCGTGATATCAGGAGTAATGACATCGATGTATTAAAGGAAGCAATTAACCCCAAAAGAACCGAGTGATTAAGGGGTTGGGTGGGTCTGTTGGAAATGTTCTGATTGAACTATAACACTATACTACTGGAATTGCGCGAAAAGAGAAAAAGAAATCAATAGAAACTGAATTTCTTTTCAGATTCTGATTTTTACTAGAATTACAGTACCAGATCTAACAGTTTTACAGAGCCTTTAGGCACTGCAGAGCGAAGGGCTTTGTACGACCACGAAAGCCCCTGCGAATATATCGAAAACCCATGTAGCAATCGGATATCGGACCCTCAGTGGGGTTTTAGTATCTGCTTTCGAGTTAGATACTCTGTACTGATAGAGATTTTTTTCACATATTTAGTTTATTACTGGTCGTGCATGATTTTATGATTTGACTTGAGTTGAAGTCAAGTCATATCGGTCGTTCAGTAAATTATCTATTGAAAAGGATAGAAATACACAAAGAAATCGGAAGATTTCGCAAAATGTATTTTCTAAGGAAGCTTTTTATTTAAATTTTATTGGAACCCTCCGAAGAAAACCTGAACATAACGCGCAAAAGTACAAAAAAACGGCTGAATCGAGTTTGGACCAACCTGAAATTTCTAAGGTAAAGCACTGTAGAAACTTTTTTATGTTCATAAAGATATTTAGAACAGGGAAAGGTTCACTCTGAAGCACGAATTAAACTGATATTTCTAAGAAAAAGTCGCGTTACTTTGGAATCACGGCTCCATAGTTCCCATATATGCTGTTCATTATTCATTTGGACTCATTGTATACGTAAGAATCAAGATATCATCATTTATCGATATATTGCATTAGAAGAGAAAATTAGAGACTCACGCTATGAAATTAAAAAAAAAAATCTAGAAGTAACAAAATTAGAGCAGGCAGCAAAGTG
The DNA here is from genome assembly GCF_040115645.1 of Euwallacea fornicatus. Lineage (NCBI taxonomy): Eukaryota > Metazoa > Arthropoda > Insecta > Coleoptera > Curculionidae > Euwallacea > Euwallacea fornicatus. The sequence continues at coordinate 3,026,052 of NC_089556.1, forward strand.
AATCGGCAAAAAGCAATATTCCTGCTTCGATTTTAGGACTTCAAGGTATGTAGCCACATCCTGTATACCAAAGTTTCGGATACGCAACAACCGTTTCTGTTTTTTTTTTTAACTTTATTTAATATCCACGCTACCCGTTGGATTCACTTTTCTTAAGGGCCACTGTTTCCTTAGTTTAAACCGAAGATTTCGAGGAAAATATCGGTTAAACACGTTTTCAGTAACAACCTTGTTTGATCTACTGTCATTTGACTATTTGATCTACGCTCATTGGCAAATATTGGTAAATACACACCGAAAATATTCAAATCAGAAATGATTTATGTGTTGTGTGTTTCCATTCGCGCTTCCCGAACAGTCGTAAAATAACCTCTTTTTTGGGTAGTAAAGTGCGGATTGGGATTTAAATCATACCCAAAGTGCCGGTATCGGTTGAACCTCAGATTGGAGTTTACGATAGGTTGTAAAACGCAAATGTTTGTTGATTTGAAGTTTAAACCTCATACGGGAGTTTAAACTGATCGCGTAAAATAGGCCCTAAAAATGTGCAAATAGTTATTTTTGTACGATCAGACATAAACGAAGTTTGCGCCGAAATATATCGTACAATTAGTGCCGGAATTAGCACTTTTCGGTTAATTTGACCTTAACGTTTTCGTGTTTACTTGTTTAAAATAAAGTATACAACTTAATCCGAACCCTGGGAACGTTACCATAAATTGTTAGCCCGTGAAAGACCAACATTAATCTTCCTCATTGAGTTACACAAACTGTTTCTCTCCAATTTCAAACTTATTTCTATTTAAGTAAGGTATTAGAAACTCAAGTTTTAACGTCCCTTTCCAGGTTCGCCTGATTGAAATCAATATGTAAGCAAGCTAAAACGACAGTTACATTCGGGCGTAGGCTGCAACTTCCTAAACTTGAGCTGCAAATTGGCACGCTGGAAACCTTATGACCTTTCCAACAGAATCAACAAAAAAATTACTAAACCTATCGCGATTCATCAGAATAGTGCCAACTGGGCACCGAAAAAGTAATCCAGAGATAGGCAAAATAACAAACTAGTTCGGTATCAGCCTCTGAAGTGATTGGTCCACTAGCTGGTTTATCGTCCCGATCTACGACTTACCAAACTCTTACCGACATGGAAATAAATCTGGACCCAAAATCGTTTAGATTTATATGCTTGTTTACCAGAAGGGAAATAAACAGAGTCAGACTTTTGCTCCGGCTTTGTTATTTTTAGTCGTGGATGCATGACTTAATGAGGGGTTTATTCGGTATTAATTTATCGGGAGGTTGTTTAAACGGCGGTTAAAGAATCTTTCAGGGCTTAAATTGATTTTGCGGTGCTTAATAACAAAGCAATTATAATCGAAAATTGAAGTTTCAGAGCGGCATTGAAGCTTGTTAGCGGCTCTTATGGCTGCAAAGTATTTAATTAACACCGATGTCGGCTTCTAGGTGGGATATAGAGGGGCTCGCAGCTTAAATGATGCAGTCCGCATTGGAAGAAACCAGCTTGCGCCAGTGGCAAAATAAATTATTATCAAAAAACAATACACCGGAATTAAATTATTATTAGTGTCCTGAAACCATGTAAGTTAATATTTTGCACACATAACAACATTAATTGGACTTTACTTGCGACTTACAGTTAATCACAAAATTGAGCGAACACGAATATTCGCTCTAAATTTTATCTTTTTCTTTTGTTCATAATAAATATTTTCGTCAAATAATTTTACGCAATTATGGTTTCATTCAAAACACAAATGTTTCAAATAAAGAAAAAAATTAAAATAATATATTGCAGTCAATAGAGCAAGGTAATTTAATAATGTTCGAAAATTCTCACACAAAATTGAGCATGCATAACATGCAAACAACAACAAAAAGTTCAAGAACAGCAACAAAATTGATCGGAATGTTATTGATAAACAATTTGGATTTATCAGTACCCCGTAGGCAATTCAGTTTCGGCACAATTGTCACAGGCCCAAGAAGAATTTTTGAGATGGAAACTCGCCTAATGTGAAATTAATGAATCCGAAAAGAAAATAATTATTAAACTATTTTCACAACAAAAGAGTATGCAAGAAATCGGTGCAATTGCACGCAGAACGCGTTCCACAATTCAGAAAGTCATAAATAAATTTCGATGTGAAGGAACACTTAAGAATAATACCGGAAGAGGAAGAAAAAGAATTCTTAGCGCTAATGATGAACGTTTTATTGTGCGTTAAATTGAACAGGATCCCAAACGAAGTGTTCCCAAATGGACTGCGGGGTGAGCTCAAGAATTGGAGAATCAGCATCCACAGAAACAGTTCGCAGGGTACTTAGGAAAAATAATTATAATGGACGAGTAGCTCGAAAGAAACCATACATCTCCAAAGAAAATGGGCTCAAACGACTAAATTTTGCTCGGGAATACATTAATGAGCCACTGGATTCTTGGAACCAAGTTATTTTTTCTGACGAAACCAAAATGAACTTTTTTGGATCAGGTGAAAAACAAATTATATGGAGAAAACTGAATACAGAACTGAAAAATAAAAATACCGTTGCGACTGTGAAGCACAATGGACAATCTGTGATATTATGGGGGTGTATGTCGGCCAGCTGTACCGGAAAATTGCACTTCATTGACGAAATAATCAATAGACATATTTCTATAAATACATATATTAAGGGAAAATTTGAGAGCCTCGGCTGAAAAAATGAACATGCCAAGGGCTTATTATTTTCAGTAAGATAATGACCCGAAACATACGACGTTAATAATTGGCGTATGGGTCTTATATAATGTGTCGAAATTGCAGAAAATTTCCCCCTTTGGTCCCGACATAAACCCCATCGAAAATCCATGGCAGCTATTAAAGAGCAAAGTCCAAATTACGAAGCCCAAAAATAAAGGATTTTAAAATTTCATTTTTGGTGCATGGGAGGAAATGCCCCTTGATTACGTACTTAAATTAATCCAATCAATGTCGCGACGATTTCAAGTCATTATAGGCCCCCAGGGAAACTCCACAAAATATTGAAGTTGAACTTTATATTTATTTTAAACTAAATTGCGTGTTTATGAATGTGGTGTACGCTGAATTTCGTGTCACAATTTAACAATTTATAACGACAATTTGAAGTGTTTATTCTTCATTTTGAAAAATATTTAAATATTTTTTCATTGTTTATGATCTAAAATATGATAAAAATCAACTTTGACAACAAAAACACCAAAATTCGTTCATCTCAGATGATTATTTAAGGAATTATTTCGTTTTAATGTATGTACGCCCAATTTAGTGAGTAACTGTAAATGTCACGGCTTAAATTATGCAGTTAAGAAACAACGGCGCAAAACGTGTCAATTTTAATTTACGAAGTCGATATTAAGTTAGAAATTTTTCTGAACTCAGTTTGGCATGTCAAAGCAATAATTTAATCGTTCAACGAAATTAAATAAAACTGAATCGTCAAACGATGGTCGGTGAAATAATCTTATTCTAATCCACTACAGAGATGGATACACAGCCAAAGAAGAATGGCCAAAATGGGAAATTGATGTCCACGAACTGTTCAGCACGTCATTGAGCGTTACCGCATTGAAAATAGAATCACGAATAAGTCCCGGGTGGCCCCAAAATAAAATATTTACGAAACGCCAAGAACAATGGATTGCACAAGAAACAACCAATAATCCTAAACAAAGTTCTTCAAAATCGTGTGCGCAGCTGGAAAGGCAATTCGGAAAAAGATGTTCAAAAAAGCATCGAAGACGCATTTTGAGGGAAAAATTACATGCACGGTCTAGGTAATGAACCGTTTATTAGCCAAAAATATAGGGGGGCCCAAGTGGGGTTCTCCGCAGAGCATACTAGTAAAGATTTAAACTTCCGGGATTCAGTAATATTCGCTGATGAAGCCAAAATCAACTTAGATAAAAAATATAAGCGTAAAGGAAGTCTCATAAACCAATACGCGTACATCGATATACTCGTATTAAGACAACATTTTGACCTAAGGGCTTAAAAATTAGGACTTAACAATAATTACTGTTTTTATCCCGATAAAAATGGTTGCTTTATAACTGTCCAAATGTAATTAGAACGCCCGCCCACTCGCCAGATTTAAATCTAATTGAAAACTTGCGGTTGACGTTAAAGAATAAAGTACATAATGACCCAATATCTGTAAAAAAATAAATTAAAATAAAAAATTACCGAAGTTTGGAGTGTCATTACCCCAAAAGAAACAAGAAAGTTGGTAAAATCAATGCCTAGACGCTTCCAGGCAGTCATCGATAGCACAAGAAGGCCGACAAAGTATTAACGATGCCATATTAATTATTACCCTTGTTAATTAAGTAGTCTTGCATTATGCATCATTTATGCTGTGACAATAAAATCCGACATAACTTTATCTAAACAAATTTGTTTCTATTACGTGGCAAAATATAGTTTTCATGCCTTTAGAACAGTCATATTATTTATTTATATTCCTTTTATATTATCTTTGCTTTTACGAGTAGAAACGGGCTATCGACCTTTAGGACTTTCTGCCTTTGAAGGTATTTTAAGTATATTTATATACAATAAATTGAAATATTTAGCTCATTGATAATAACGTTCAAATAGGGTAGGGTTAAGGAATGGGAAGCGGAAATGTTTTGCGAGTCTGGTTATGCTGAGAGGGTCCACTACGATCCAGTTGTAAGGGTTGTTTTTCCATTTTTCCAATATTTGTATCAGTCTCTTTGCTATCTGTATCATGTTTGTGAGTTCATAAAGCGTTCGGTTGCAAAGGTTGTTTAGCAGGTTGTTTGGATGCCTAACATTTGTAGTTAGTTTAAGTATTATTTGTTCTGTAGTTTGTACGCATTGCTTAGTTTTTTTTTTCGTTTATTCTTGGTATACGTCAGTAGTTTAATAGAATTGCTTTATACATTTTAGCTGCTGCTTTTGTGCCAATGCTCTGGCCTTTGCATATCTCTTCTAGTGATTTCTACTCTGGTAATTCTTAAATATTTTTTAGAATTTAGTTTGGAGTCAGTTGTTATTCCTAAGTATTTAATGACGTTCTTTTGGTTTACTAATGTGGCCATCGGCTCTTATTGCAAGAAAGCCCGCTTTGACTTTGTAATTTAAAAGTAAAAGTTAGTTTTCATTAACGTTAGGTGTTAATCTCCATTTGTAGCAGCACGACATTGTTTTGAAAATTTCATTATGCCGTTTAAAACAAAAAAAAAAAATGTTGTGTCCCCGAGGCAAGTTAGCTTCCTTTAGTATCGACTGCATCATTTAAGCTGCGAGACACTGTCGAATTCGTAATCTGGCAATGATCATTGCTGCTTTATTTTGAGTAAAAAATTACTATAAGAGAGCCGCTTTAAATGAGGGAAAAAAGACCGGATGGACGTAAAACTAATCTCGGATTAAATGAGCCACTTCAAGTGATTCAGGTTATTGGTTTCAAAGTTTTGTCGTTGGAAGGCGAGTTACGGAAATTAGCAACCGTTGTCGATGATTAAAAGTGTCCGTTCTTCGCCAGAAACAATTTCCTTTTGCCTGCGAATTTCAAACTTTGGGATTTCAATTGTTCCATTTTCTTGAGCACTTACTGAGAGTAAAATCACAGCTTGATTTTGTCATTATTCATGCCACGGAACGGTAAATGACTGTGTACCATGGCCAAAGTGTTTCAATCTACGGAAAGCATAAAACTACGGTCCATAAAGCAATAAAAAACTAAAACAAAATGGACTCTCTAAAGCAAGTTAGCCAGAATATTACCAGATCATGTGAAACGAAAATGAAAATTTCGTGCATCTACTTATTTAATTCATACATAAAAAGGCTTTCTCCAGGTTTTCTCAGTGAATTTTCTTTGTTTATTTCTCCCTTTCAAGAACAAGCATTATAAATTTTTTACGAAAAATCTCATATTAAAATTACTACTTTTTCGTTATTTATTCAAGATTTATTCAAGTCCAGTTTCACAATTGGAACGAGCGTTTTCCAGGTCGTTTCACTAATCTTTTCTAGAATTTACCGCATGGCAAGGTCTAGTTTTACCATATTTTAAAAGCCCTTACTTGCTGTCGCATCCATTACTCAGGCCTTGCAATAAGGCTTGAACAGCCCTCGATTTGTTCCTTTCGGTGCTACGGAATTCATTTCAGTACTACAGGTGTCTTAACCTGTCGGATGCCTTTTAGGTGAATGTAAGGTCCCTAACCCAGTTTTACTGTACCCTGAATAGATAACTGTATCCTGGCTCAGCAAGACTAATGTTGCATCCTTAAAGACTCTAAGATCAGGATGTGGTCCTAACTTTCACTAAGCAAACCGTTACAAGCAGCAAGAATAAAATTTGTTGCTTAAAAATTTCTAAAAAATGTCATTAATTTTGGTTTGGTTTGGTATAATCCGGGAATTGCATTAAAAGAAAAGACGAAGACAGTTTTTTTAAACTGCCAACATTGACCAGCTTAATTGCCGCATCCTCAGGACATTAAAAATCAATAGGAAAACACGCACAAAATTGTACAGGCATAATACGTAATTTTTACAAGTAACAATTTAAGAGACACATCTTAGACTCTAACTTAAAAATTAATTTTAATTGAATTTACAATCAATTTACAATTAATTACAGTTAAATAAATTTTTCTATTTCTGTTGTTTAGTTCGGGTTCATTCAGATTAGTTCACGCTCACTTCAGGTTATAATCAATGATCAATGATCAAGCCAAAAAGAGTTTTGTCCAATTAGTGTAGTGGGTCGTCGTTTTTAAACTGGGTAAGTATTGATTTCTATCTTAAATTTTAAACTTCATCTTTCTTGTCGCTTAACCCTGTATGCTGATAACTTTATTTGCTAGTGCCCATACCTGAAAACTTACTAAACCGATAATGATATAATAAAAATAATAGGAATAATAAAAATAATAATATGCCGATAAAGTATTTGTAATGGTAATAACATTAATTACTGTTTGCACGACGCTTATAATTCTCTTGCGGCTTCACACGCATTTTCCAGTCTCTGGATATCTTCTTTATTACATCAACGTAATTATGTTTATGTTTAGCAACACTTTAATTGCATCAAAATAAACTACACAAATGAATCTGAAACTTAAGGAAGTGAAAGGCCAAAATGAATCTTCTCTATTCTGTTTCACAAATTGTTTGTTCCCAAATTCAAATTTATTTGTATTTAAGTAAAATATGGGAAAGCCAAGTTTTAACCTCCCTTTTCAGGTTTGCCTACTCCAAACCAATATGTAAGCAAATCAAGAGCATTAGCTATATTTAGAATTAAGGCGCAATTTCCCCAGTTTGAATTGTGAACTGTTATATTGTGATTCGTACATTTTCCATCTAGCCAATAAAAAAAAAACTAAACCCATCATAGTCCTTCCCAATGGACTCGACTAAATCCCGAAATCACTATAGGCAAAATAACAACCTAGTTCAGTATCTCCGAAGTGGTTCGTCCACTATTTGCTTTATCGCCTGGATCTACGACTTACTAGACTCTTATCAACATAGAAATATATCTGGACCTAAAATCATTCAGATTTATGTTCTTGTTTACCAAAAGGGATGTAGAGTGGGACTATTGCTCTGGCTTTGTTATTTTTAGCGGAAGATGGCTCACTTCATCAGAAGTTCACTCGGTACTAATTTGTTGGAAAGTTGTTTGGTGAGCGGCTCAAAGATTCTTACTGGAATTATAGTATTTTGCGGTACTTTAATAGCTAAAAAGTTATAATCGAAAATTGAAATTTCTTAGCGCGGCTTATGGCTACAAAGTATTTAATTAACGCACAGCCTGCATTCAAGATAGTACGTAGCATTTTTAATCTGGCAGCAATTACTATATTCTTTCGAGTTAACGCTATTATATGAGCAGCTGTTTTAAATAGAGGAAAAAAGGACGGAGGAACCTAAAACTAATCTCGGATTAAGTGAACCACTTGAAATGATTCAGAAATTGGTTTAAAAGTTTTGTCATTGGGAGGCGAGTTACGGAAACTAGCAACCGTTGTCGATGATTAAAAGTGTCCGTTCTTCGCCAGAAACAATTTCCTTTTGTCTGCAAATTTCAAACTTCGAAATTTCAATTGTTCCGTTTTCTTGAGCACTTACTGTTAATAAAATCGTGGCTTTATTTTGTTATTACTCAAAATACAAAACGGGAAATCTGTAGAAATAAGTACGGACTCCGTGAACAAAATATTTTAGCCTAAGAGTAGCATAAACAAAAACGTTATTAAATGATGTAAAGAAGCAAAGTGATCCGTTCATAAATTGAATTGTTATTAAATTATATTCAAATTAAGATTCTTAAAGTTATCAACGCCGGTCCGAACCGGGGTTTTTACTCCAGGAGGTTAAACATCTTCGTTTTTCACTAAGCAATTTTTCATGATTTTTGACTCTACAGTCCCCACTTCTGGTGCACGGAGATTTTCCACAAATTCTTTCAATTAATCTTTCTTTTCCACCGCCGCCGTGGAGTAACAATTAATATATATAGACTTTTCCAAAAAAACCTCACATCAGTATTAATACTCCTTCATCATTTATTCAAGTCCGGTCACTATTGAAATGAGATTGATCCAGGTCGTTTTGTGCGAAAGAAAAGTGCAATTCAGTGTTCAATTCGATTGATTACCCAATCTGACACGTGATTGCTTTTTATGCAAGTTCTAAAACAGTAGAGCGGATGCATTTTTCAATCACCAAGCGGCATACACACTTTGATCCGTCTTCAATAAACTATATAATCGTCCGGACATGCCCTGTATGAAGAGTTTTAGATCAGCTTTGTTGACCTAAAAGGAAAAACAGATTTTGCGAAATCTATTTCTTCATGTTCACTCCATTGAAGCATTCCGATAAGGTTAATGATCATGTCTCCCCATCTGCCACCGTATTGCCAATCTCTTTCCTTCTGTGTAAAACTTAAAATAAAAGTTATATCAATCTCTTTTTTACTATCTGACTCTGAATAAATATATAAAATTTTGTACGTCGTTACCAGGCTTGTATCTTTGCCAGGCTTCACTAACTTCCAAAGCTTAGACGCCAGTTGGAATGGTTTTCCTTTCCCCTTTTTCTCTGGGTCTGGGTCATATATCAGTTTTATGATATATCCAGTGGCAGGGTTTCCAAATTCCACATTCCTCTGCTTATAAAAATAGTAAGAGACGGCTGCCTAGAGAATGGACTCCGGTTATACATTTATTTTACTACCCAAATAAATAGTTATTTACGTGTAGAGGGCTGAAAGAAGATTATGCCCGCGGCTGGGTTTTGTTTGGTCAAAGGGGTAATTCTTCTTTCGGCCCGTGCAACGTTTTACGCACAAATGATATTTTGTCCACTTTGCTCTACAAGAGAGAAACAAGACGTACCCGCGATACTCATGATCAACTTTACTCTCCGGCACATTGCCGTATACCAGCTGGCGCTATTTTAACTTAGAAATATAGAGGGTGTTGCAAATTAGTGGGTCAATACGTTACCCACAGAGTCCTTGAACGAAAATAATTAGACTTTTGTTACGCGACTTTTTGCTTTGACGCTTTATACTCACTACAAGGAATGTTGGAGTTTTTTGAATAAATTAACTTTGTTTCAACTTCGGTGTTTCTTGACTGATTTTAATGAAGTTTTGCAGTGATGCACAGTCTGATGCGGAGCACTTTTTCTATAATTTGAAACCGTAAACTAATCGTCACCTTGATAACCTGTTTTATCAGTCAAACGAGAGCGGAGAAAATGCGGGCTAATAGACACATCCCCCCCCCCTCCCAATTTTTACTCACGCCTATGGCGAATGTATTTAATTTTTTAAACTAAATGTTCTTTAATTTAAATTTTTTTATTCTCGTAAAATTTTAATTTATCGTTTACTTTAGACGACGTTCCAGCATAGTGCCTCTGAATGCGTAGTGCCCATTTTTTGCTCATATCAGGGAAGTGTGTATTATTTATTTCTGTACAAAATGTACGTGGTGCCATTGTTGGAAAATCTCGCACACGTGTAGGATAATGAGACAGGTTATCAAGGCGATGATTAGCCTCAGGGTTTCAAATTATTAAACCCTGACTATAGAACAAGTGCGTCTCATCAAATTGTGCATCACTGGGAAATTTCATTAAAATGCATCAAGAAGCACCGAAGTTGTTATCGAAATTTATTTTCTTAACAAAATGAACACTCCGCATAGTGAGTATAGGGCGTCAAAGAAAAAAGTCACATAAGGAAAGTCTATTATTTTCGCTCAAGGGATCTGTGGTTAGCAAATTGGCCTGTGAATTTGCCACACCCTTTATTATGACAGCGCCCGTTAAACGCATAGATGCATGCAAACTCATTGCTCCCGCTCTGAGAACTGAGACGTAAGGAAACATTGATTTGGGCCCATTTGTCCGTCAAAGGTTATACGCGATATATTAGTAATAGTGAAATTCATCGAATTCGGTACTTGTTTCCAATTGGAAGCCCCAGGAAATCCTAATTAAATTCTATTCTATCTGAAAATTACAGTAATATAAATGCTTAACGCAAAACATCGTATGTTAATACCATATAAATGCTAAATTTAATCTAAACCGTAAACTAAAGTTTTATTGCTTGCTTCTTGGCGCGGTTGGCGTCATCTAATAGTTTTACGTTCCCAAAAGTTCGCTCAGACCGAATTTACATTATAATATGAATATGTGCTGGAAACTGAGCGGAATAAGCAAGTTAGCAGAGGAAATGGGATAATTCCAGGATTTATGCAGGTTAGGAGTACCGTTCAAGGACAGGAGCGCTGATTTCATCCACATTGCCAGAGAGGAACTAAAACCGACAACTACTGTATCCTTTTGATGAGACAAATGCTCTCGGGGGCAGTTTCTTTGACTATTGACCTCAAAAGCCGCATTTCGATTCAGAGTATCAGATAGTTTGCGCGTCCCAACAGAACGTTTGGCAATTTCATATAAAAATTAGACGGAGACGCAACGGCGACTAAAGGAAAACTTTTCTAATTTTTCTTTATTGGATAGAACAGATTTAGTCTTAGGTCGAAAGTTTAATAACTGAATAAAATGAAACGTTAACCCTCGTCAATTTTCTCATCTGAAAGTTGTTTGCAAATTTATCGGGTTACCGATCGCTATATGGATGATTGGATTTTGGCCCACAGCTTTGAGTAATTACACACAATAATCCAAAAGCGCTCTTTCACTAACCTCGTTTATTACCTCCACGGAACTTAGATTCCGTATTTTGGTCCTGTAAATGTCTAAATTTTGAAATATATCCACTTCGGAATGCTTATAGTGATTTTTGCGACCATCCATAAGAGCCGCGGTAATTACTATAGGGCAGGCCGAGACGAAAAGCCATTTTTATTTTGCAGACATATTAAAATGGAAATTAGTAGTTGTTTGTGGTAAAAACTCGAAGGGGAAGTTTGCAATTTAAAAAATAATTTGCATACTTCTAGAAACCCAGATAATGTGCTATTACGCGGGATAAGGGTAGATAACAATTGAACGAGGGAGGAGAATATTTCTAAGTTCTGAATCTCGATTGGTTACAGTATTGCTATCATCAGAATCAATTAGGACTATGTATGCCGTTCCACGTGTAAGCTTAATTTAAGGATGCAATAGTTATGAAATCACGACTTGACATATCAGAAAAAGTCACAAACTGTGTCTCTCATCGAACGTTCGTTAGTATGATTTTGTTAGGCATTTTCTACGAAACATGTTTTAAGGAGATTTTCAACAACTGTTCAATTAACGGCGTACAAATTTTATATCTAAGCAGCTATAATTCCCAAATTATTTCAGATATCAGAATAACTTTGATATTTTCAAGAACGATTTTATTCAATAGTTAAACATTAAATAAAATAAGATATTATAAATCTTACATTAAGAAACATGCAAAATTTAATACTTCTGAACATAAACAAGTGAAAATATCGAGGACAACTCCTTAAAAAAAATTAGAAACACATGGCTATTTTAGACATCCTGTATATTTTCCTAGAATTTTCAAACATGCGCAGTATTTCTCTCTGCAATTCTTCTATTTAAAGTTAATAAAAGAGTCCCGTCACATATTTGGGACACGCTGTATTTCTAACTGTTTTACACGATCCGGAATCGCAAGTTACAGAATTGTTGTTTTCCAATCCTAAGTATTTGTTAGGTTTGGTTCTATCACTGTAATGACTAATCGATGTCTCAGGACACATCGAGTCGATTTTAGTTTTTTTTGGACAATTGAAATATTTCCAACGTAATTTTAAAAAGTTCTCGTTCTGTAATTACTCTGTATATTGGAAATACTTTACAATTTTTAAACAAAATCAATTTTGTGTGAAAAGGCATTTCTTGCAGAATCAGTGACGTGCAAAGTTACATTTTTGCGTTAGTTAAAAACTCTTATTAGATTTTTCATATCGTTCAAAATAGACAACATATGGCAAACTTTTTATTTCTTATGGACGTCACATTCCAGTTTCACGATTTCAATTACTTTTCCTTCTTAAGGTTACAGCAATTCGTCATTTGATTTCAGCTAGTGTTAATTTTAAACGTTAAAAATAGAGAGTTTCCGGAAATTCGATGCGAAAGAAGTCTAAAAACTTAATGCGAACTGAAATCTTGAGGACATTAAACTTAATCTACAAAAATCTAAAATAAACGTAAAAAAGTGAAGGGGGATACTGGAAGTTAAAGAAAACTATATCAAGACAGGTTACTGGGAAATTTGGAAAAATCAGCAAAATTTAAGCGTTTCAGATATTTTTTAAGGATATCAGGTCCGTTCAAGTTTCAGAAAAATCGGGAAAAATAATCAAGTTAGTTAAGACGAGTTCGGGATGGGGTAGATGCCATGAAATAACTGAAATTCATCTCTCGACGGACTAACATACCAGTTTTATTAGTTTTCTAAGTCATTAGACCTTTCAGAAGTTCTAGAAGAACTTCCAGAGAAATATTTTCCTGCCTCAATATTATTTGATGTAAATAAAAAATTAATTAATATGTTTCATCCCATTGTTTCCCATTTTACAAAATCATTAAACCTAGAATAAACAAATTTCAGTAGAAAAACGTGATTGAATAATAAAATTTAATTACAACTGAACATGCCCATTAATGAAATAAAATTATACTTCAAATAATCTTTCATGTATTACAAATTTCGATTGTTACATTCGTTTTATAAACATTTAGACTCCACCCATTTCCATTCCCAAATAACGAAGTCGGTGGTGTTGAATATTTTATGTAAAATTCATGTTTAGCCACATAAAAGCTTGAACTAAGAAAACGAAAACATATGGGTCATATGAGAGTATAAATACGTGTGTTCTTGTGACTACAAGAACTTAGTAAGAACTACTCTGTTTATTTAATAGATATTGTCTGCCGGAGGTTATTCAATATTTCATACATAAAGCTAGTCATCTACGTGATTAATTAACCTAATTGGAATCTGCTGCAATAATAAATAAGGAAAAATGAGAGGATTTTATGTAACCCGAGACTCGTTAGTATTTTTCATTAAAAAGTTTGTGACCCGATGGGAAATGTGCGGAAAGTTCTTGTGGGGTTAACTCAATTATTTATGAAACTTGGAATTTCGGACAAAGCACCACATGTGTCTTGAATTAAAAAAAATTATATTAGCTTAAGCGAACTTTCAAGGCCGCTCGAGGCGTATTATTCTTAAGGGTTCTAGATAAAACGGATGGTAGCCCATCTGAAAGTGATGGGACATTTTTACAGCAATATCTTTCTCCTATAATCAGAATTGAAACAAAAGGTTTTGCAGTTAAATAAGGTGCTGGGGGTTTTCAATGGGACCTTCAAACGACCTTCAGGACTTTCAAGGAAATAAAAAAAGGATGGCGGTTTGTTAGTCCCTCAGGAGCAAAAGAGGTGTTGAGTTGTCGCAAACCGGGGATAATTATTTTCATTTATGTGAATTTACTGCCAATCTGCCTAATGACTTTTTTAGCATTTTAAGGAAAAAATCCAGTGAATTTTTCTTTGTAATCTAGAAAATATTTAAGTTTCATTTCCTATAATGAATATATTATTAAACCCAATTAACGCCTATAATGAAATTTCTATTAACCCAGGATGAGACCCATTATGATCCCTCAGTACTCTTCCCCACTAAAGCTCACAATCAGTGATTATCCGGTGGCCTTCATTAATTTTCCAGTTTATCGTGTTTGCCACGAAGCCCATAAATTGGACCTATTCACCACTAATAACAATTCCAATTTATTGCCTAAACTCGACTCATACTTACACATTTTGTCCAGGAATCGAAAACTGCAATATTAGGAAATCACCAACTTTCAAATAGAATTCCAGATTGAGAGGAGTCCATAAACCACTTCTTACCGATAACTTTTATAAAGCGTCTGTCATACTTTATGAAGTTATGACACTCCGCGAAAGCGGTTGTGAAAGTTAATAGCGTTGCGTGAGATTTTCGAAAATTAACCTTTTAGAAGTTTTTTTGAGTTTTAAAGTCAGTTTGCAGTTCGTCAAACTGCACCATAACGAAGCGCACATTAACGAGTAAAATTCGGGCGAAACGGTTGACGGTTCGACGTGGGAGCATTGAAGGCAAACACTGAAACTGGCGACAATGGGGCGCGTGCAATTTTGAAGAATCAGGCGCAAGCGTTCATCGAATTTCGGCAGCTCCAAAAACAGGATAAGTTCCAAAATTGCATCTTTTTCCCCTTCTGGGTCTCAAGTTTTCACAGCCATGTGATTTTAGAATTTAAATACCCAGATCGATTACTGTATCTCAGTGAGATTTGCGGGGCGAAAGATCAGAACAACGTGATATTGAAACTTTTTCAAGTGGGAGTTCGAAGTATGTAGATATGTTTTGTGCGATGTTCAGAAGTTGGCAAGATAAATTATAAACTTCCTACGAACTGCAATTTTACTTCAACTCGGCGAATATGAGAGTTCTTAAAGAAAAGAAATGAGTTTTTTTTTAAGATAAGATGTAGGTGTATCATATTGTAACTATTTGCACATGCATTGCGGAACAGCCTAAAGAAGCGCGGAAAATCTAGCTTTTTTTCCTTTTTAGACAGCGTAGGAATATCACTATATAATATAAAATATACCAAGGTTGATAAAATGAGGGAGATACGGAAAATGATTTTCCTAACGAAATGATGGAAATTCCTAATTTTATTACTGTTAATTTGAAGTTCGATATTTTTTCTTGAAAACGTTTCAGTAAAGAAATCGATAAAATATAAACAACATTAAGCAAACAATCGTCCCGTCAACAATACACTTTTTTCCGAGAGAAAAAAGCGTGCACATGCTAGTTATTAGTTCTTTTTTCCAGAATATCGATATCTCATAAATAAACATTTATATTAATAAAGAACCAGTTAAATTAATTACTTATAATCTTTTGGCCAGACCATGCTATTTTTAGGTAGCGCTTTATGTAAAATACACAGTGTGTAACATTTAACCTGGAATATCGAAATATCTCGAAATCTAAGCATCTAATAAAAAAATGTTTAGTATCAAGCTTGAATCACTCTGAGGGTGATATTCATTTGTGCTAAAGTTGATTTTCTTTCACCACCCTCCCCCCGTGTGTGGGTTAATTTTCTAAACGGTACTGGCAACTGTCTACCAGCTTCTTTGTCGAAAGAGTGGACGCCCGCCCTAGTGGGCCAGGGGATTAAATTTAAACTTGTGAAAAAAACTTTTGCTACTTGAACACTTTCAGTTAGTTTGGAAAATCTCAAACTTTCGATTTTTAAAAGAAAATTCTATATATTCTGAGATTTTTCAAATTATTTTCTCACCACCTAGCGCACTCTTCATTGTTTAAATTCAACGAGGGATGCAAACACGGAAACGATCCATGGAAAATCGACGAATGAAATTTTTAAAAAACCTTAACGTGTTTAGCGCCGAAACATTGGACAACAATGAAATGAAATTTGAAAATGTGCTTTTTCAGAAACACCCTATATGTTCCTTAAGCTGACTCGAAACAAAACAAAAACGTTTGTATTCTGTTGAACTCATCAAGACCATCCGAGCATGGAACAGCTTGGAAGTCATGATTAATGAGGATCTGCTCCTACCGCAATAACTAGAGGATAACATAGAAATTTGTTACGACAGAAGTGTTTCTAATTTTATAAAGAAACAAACATAATCGTTCCATAACTCTTGAAAATTTTTACTATTCAGTAGAAATTGTTATAATTATGTCTCATAATTATGGTTAATAAAAATGTCTCCAAACCGCTTGCGGTAAAACGGCTTTACCGCACGCTTTTGCGAACTGAAAGTAAAACATAACCATCAGTGCCCAATAAAAAGTTTGACTGCACGAGAATCAAAGTGGCATGTGTCAGTGTTAAAACGTTTTGTGGGCATCTGACGTTGACATGCTTGCGGTAAAACTTTTTATCGGAGGCGTCCGTATGTCCGTTTAGTAAATAGGACATCAAATAACACATAGTAAAAAGAGAGTAAGCAGTACATGGTGTGTGGCAGATTTCAGAACTTTTTTTATTTATAAACTTCTGTTCATCAACTAAACAGTCAAAGTTTGGGTGATTTTGTATGTTTGGATTGGTTCTAAAAAACGTGATCGAACAGGCTTAAAAATGACTGCGTACCCCATGTAAAAAACTGTGAGTTTTGGATTTGGCATGGAGTTGGCGAGCTATATGAATCGCTTAAAAATATTAAATTTTGGGAAACACCACGTAACGCGAGAATGCTGCTTGTACCAAGAATTTTTTCTCTAAATTCGAGCTCCAACAACGTGTATGACTTTTTAAATCTGTTACAGATTCTCTTAAATTTTATTTCCCATCGATATTAGGCCTCAAATGAGATGCTACATATTTTTCGCAGGTTTAATAAAACATCATACCTACCATAATTGCCGAACTAATGGACTAATATTTCCATTATTTCTTTATTTTTTTAGAAATTGATCCACCTCAAGAAGTACCTTAAGAAAATATTAGCTAATATTTGTAATTGGTAATAATTTGTTCGGTAACAGCGGGTTGTCCAATTGTAAGGGGTGTTTTTTCAATGTCGAGTTTTGGGAAGGCCCTCGTAGTGGGGAAATTGAACAGCAAAAAATGTTAATTGAACTCGATCTCAAGAAACATATAACATATTAATTTTTTATATACCCTACAGATCCTAAAACCCTAAATCACACCGAATTCGAATCACTTCATACAGAGTGTCCCGTTTTAGATCTTTTTCCTAATTATTAATGATAATAGGAATTATGCATTTTTTTGTGAAGCGGAAATACCAGACAATATTAAGAACTTTTCTGGATAAAATTGAACACACAGTTATTTGCAGTTAGGTTAGAAATGACCCGAATTTTCAATTTTTAAAGAAACACGCGGTATTTTTTTAACATTCTTGAACAAATAATCATTTTTGGCCACAACGAGATCACTATCGATTGTTATTTATTGGAATTTAACACTTTCAATTTAATTTAAAAATAAATAATTAATGCGGAGTTACTTGAATAAACTGCGTACATTTTATTTTTATAAGCTGCAAAAATCTGCTAAAGAGCATTTTTCGATTTTTGAAAATCGAAAAGGCAAACGAGCTAATAAAAATCGAATTTAAACACCGTCCATTATATCGAAAACGAATCAAATTAGTCGTGAATCAATGACACCGTACAGTTTTACTTGAATAATCAACGTGAGAGTGTGGAGTCAGATTTCATTTATCTATTTGAACTGTGTTTGAGCTTAGGAAAAAAGGTAATTGGCGAAAATACAGAAAACCGTGAAAATTACTGCAACGGTTAAGAAACCGTTGATTTTGCTGAGTAACCGACACTACATTGTATTTTTATTTTCCAGGTTTTTGGCGTCGAATCCAGCATGCGCCTGGAACAGTGGTCTAAGATCCCCAAAATAATGGTGGCCAAATACATAGACATTTTATGATAGTTGCACAAGGTGTGTATTCTGATATTCATTTATGTCGACTGTTTCTGAAAGGTTATTTCCCCCAAATTTTTACATTATTTGTAAAATGAAAATTTAATGTTTATTAAGGATTTATAATATTTATGTTCTCTCGTACGTAATAAAACAAAAAAACTGAATATATGTATGAATTCCTTCATAAAAAAATATATAGGAAAAGAAAAAAGGGAAAGATACGAGGGCTATTTCTTTAATTCCGGCGAACTAGCAAAAACAAATGATATCAGCAAAGCATGTTTCGTTATACAATTAAGTTAATTATGTATCCAAACTATTTTTGGGGAGTAGTTGATCTACTACTTCCCAACCACATTTATAACATATGTAACATTAATATTTTTATCTTAACCAACCAGTGAAATTCGTTTGGTGACGACTTAGGTTTGTACAATGGATGGTCCAACAATTCCCTTCCAAAATTCTTAAGCAGTTCGTTAGGCTGTACTGTTGCATGGGGCTTACATAGTCATGAGGTAAGATTACTCCTGAAGACCACATGCCTCTGCTTTTGTTTTCTATATTTCTTTTTAAACGTTTAAAAGTTTCACAGTACAATGCTGCAATAATTGTGATGTAAACGAATCTCACATATGGCGAGAGTTTGGATTGCAGTTGCCATAATCAAAATGTACTCAGATCAAAACTGTGACATCAAATATATAGTTTACTTGTTCGATGTGATTTGGTAGAAAATAAATGATTCTAAAGAAAAACCGCATTTCTGTAGAAACTGAGCATGCACAGATATTGAAACGGAACTTGAAAAAAATAGCCCTTGAATTAAAAAAACATAATCTCCATGCGTTCTTCATAGTCTGTTGGTCGCGTTATGATTTACAATGGGTAAACAACAAAAATTGATTTCGGTCGATAATGGTATTGGTAAAACAGTTATTTGATGAAAATTGCATTTTTGTCGATTGCTGTTCAATTATGCTTAGTTTTTAATTAAAGATTATTTGTATTTTAACCAGTTCATATGAGTTAGGGACACATTATTATTGTACAGGATGGCCTATAAATTCAAAATTTTAAAAATAAACATTATTATAATTTATGGTGAAGAGCGGCAATCAGGTCGTAAGACCATATAAACAAAAACCAGAAAAGTTTGCCTGAATGTGAAAATTCAAAGCCATAACCAGTAGATGTCCTCTAGTCTGTCCATTACGAGAGCGAATTTAACACTTATGTATTTTTCTATCGCAGTGAAAAGAAGAATCGACATCCGTTTTATAAAATTCCCGTATTTAGAGGTCCTAATACTATAAATCCGCTATTATTTAATTCACTGACCTAAGAATTGTCCATTATTATTACGTGCTCGGAATTTCGAAATGTTCAGAAAGGAAACATTTATTGTATAAGTTAACTAGCTAAAATGTCCCTACCAGTAAAGTCAGATAAGGCCCTCCCAATAACTGGGCTATCACCTATCATCTCCAAAGGAGCAAAAGAATGTTAATTTAAATAATATGAGTAACACATTAAACTATTTTACTTATTCACAAGACCCTCATCGTTCATGACTTTGATACGTTTGCCCAGTGAGACTCCCAGTATAGAAATACACATCGCCCAATAAAATCTAAAAATATCTCAAGAACAGAAAATAAAAAAAGATCCTCTGGTCAATGTATTAAACATGATTAAATTTTCATTAATTTCTGAAAAGCCCAGTAAGAAGTAGAAATATTTAGAATAATTACCATTCAAGCTGCGTCAATCCTGGCTTCATAGCCTGCATTTCTGCCGTAGAATAAGAGGAAGAATAATTCAGGTTAGTTCAAGTGAGCACTGAGAAAACTAAAAAGACTAATTTACGATTTTGAATCAATTTGATATATTTGTCATGTTCCATGTTACCTTAATTAATGCTAAAAACAGAATTAATTATATTTTTTCCAAAATCAAATTTAAACCTTTCCGTTACAGAGCCTCCTATCTCATATGTTTTTTAGATCATCAAACTATGTTTACTTCTATCCTTTATTATCGTTAAAGATAAAGTAGCATAGCATGATATTCAAGGTAGAAGCATTGACATATGATTCGTCTTTGACATTAATGACAAACAAGGGTCAAACTCAGCTGGATCAAGCACAATCTTTCTTCTCATTGATTATTTATTATTTTAATGTTCCTAATTTTCTTTAAAAAATATCAGAATATGCGTACACAACTAGTTTTCTGAATTAGTATTTACGTAGGTTTACTAAAACCTAAACCAGTTATTGAAATACCTACTTAAACATACCAAAATTAGCATTGAACTACAGCGATTCACAACCTGATTCCTACCAAGTAAGTTCCCTTTATTGATACAGGGTTATAGGTTTTTGGCAATAATGAGTTACATTCCAAGGATATCAGGAATATGAGGAAATCAATGAAGTTCAAGATTCTACGAATTTAACCAATACATACAAAGGATTCAGTTCCTATAAGCATTTCACGGAATGACCGTCACTGTTTCAATCGCTAACATGCCTACTGTGAGGAAAGTTCGAAGAGAATCTACTGAAGTTAGTAGTTGCCTGAAGTATATGATATTTGGATTTAATGTATTGTTTTGGGTAAGTCAAGAATTGCTTTGTCAATAGATGCAGGGGCAAATATGTAGGTTACTGAATCAGTATCTATGTTAAACTTGCATAAACTCTATTTCCTCCTAAGTATCACCCTCAGTCTATCCTTAAATGACATACATGTATGAAATACCCACCTACTGATTACTGCTTCTACTTGTATTGGTGTTCTTTCTCATTGTTTCTAATAATGAAGCTTGCATATGAATGATTTTATATATAACTCTTTGAAGCACAAGATAAATGTCTGATGATTGATAAAGTTATTAATTTCATAGTTCATAAGCTTTCAGCCAAATTTAATAAATTTTTTTCAAATTTACTTAGGGCGTCCATGATTTTTAATATGAGGGAAATTTTTTTCGGTTTTGGTTTTTGCCTTTCCTTAGAGAATCTTTGGGAGACATATTCTTGCATGTGTGTGGTAGTTAAATAGCTCTTTAACTGGTACATAGATAAAGGATGGTATGAAATGGCAAATACATGTAAGTATCAAATTTTGTTTTTACTGGGAATCTAAGAAAATTTGATAATCCTTCGGGAATATTAATCATTGTTTCATTCATCAATAAATTTGGTTGATTAGTTCTTTTGCCATATTTTTGGCATTTGTGTTATTCCTTTTTTTTTGTTTATGGTTAATCTTGGATTTTTTTCGTTACACTTTTAAATCCCTATTTGAGATATTTTAAAGCATATTTTGTTGCTTTTCCATTATTTTTAAAACCGACTCTGAAAAACTTATACGTCTCCACAATCTTTTCTAACTTAATAAGATATTTGCAAATGTAATATAAATCTCATCATCGCGAATTTGAGACACATAGTGTATACTAATTTAATGTTAGAAGTAATACTACCTATATGTATTTAAACGGATATTTATTGAATTAATTTCTTTTCAGCTTTTAGGCTTAGGCATTTTAACAATCGGAGTGTGGGCGTGGTCAGAAAAAGACATTTTTAATAACATAGGAAAAGTAGCAAATATCGCCCTAGACCCTGCATTCATCTTAATTTGTGTGGGTAAGTAAGCAAGCCTCAATTTAAAAAGCTCATTGTAAAAGCAATAAATCTTATTCTTGCCCTCAAATCTCCTATAATGGAAGTAGGTACTTTTAGTATATTTTTGCCAAGGATGTTAAACCCCGGACTAATGTAGTTTTTATATCCAGTGCCTTGTTCCTTTAACTCGACTTTTTGAGACGACTTTTTTACAGCTGCAATGAACCCTAATTGTTTTCGTTTTTATTTTAGAGTCTTATTGTTATATGTTTTCCTTTTATTCCAGGAACGGTCACTTTTATAATAGGTTTTACTGGCTGTGTAGGTGCTTTGAGAGAGAATACTTGCCTGCTAGCAACTGTAAGTTTTTTTTTAATGTTCAGCTAATTTTCGAGTTGTCTTTTTGAGTATTTGCTCTGATATTCGTTATTTATGTTTTCAGTATGCTATATTTCTCTCTGTGCTTCTCCTTTTCGAAATGACTGCCGGAATTTTGGGGTTCATATTTAAAGACTGGGTAAATGATAATTTATATCAAATCCCCCCTTTTTCATTGTTTAAAAATTCAGATAAAATCTCAAGCAACAATTGGCTTTCAAACCTTTATAATACACTACAGGGAAGACCCGGACCAACAAAACTTAATTGATTGGATTCAAGAGGATTGGGTACGCCTCAGGCACTTGATTTTTTCCAGCAATATTCAGAGTTTTAATTTTAGTTGCAATGTTGCGGAATTGAAGGACCAAAAGACTGGGATCGAAACAACTATTTTAATTGCTCCTCTAGAGTCGTAGGCAGTCGAGAGGCCTGTGGAGTACCATTTTCGTGTTGCAAACGAAAGCCTAATGTACGTTGCCTTATTGTGTTGCTATATGTTTATTGAAGAGATTTTTTCTTTAGGAAATTATAAAGAATAAGCAGTGCGGTTACGATGTGCGGAAGCCTGGATTTGTAAGTATTTTATCGTACTATTTTTTAAACCAAAAACTGTAATATTTCCCAAAAACATGCAGCCTGGCGAGGAAAGGCATATATTTGAAAGAGGTTGTTTGAGAGCCGGTGAAGAATGGATTGAAAGTAATTTAGTGCCCGTTGCGGCAGTTAAAGTAGGAGTTATGATCCTACAGGTAGATGCAAACACATATTTAATTGTTTACTGCACCGCCAAAAATAAATGCATCGTGTCTCCTTGTTCGATTTCAATTCTCCAGAGCATCAGTTTATTAGAAACATCGCTTTATTTGTAGTTTGGCTAAGTTTTCACCCGTTTCAAAGGTAGCTTAAAGGAAATTGAAAACTTAAATTGTTGACCGCAGCCGAAGTCAAATATTGGCAACTTTTGATAAATATTTGTTCGTGTAAAGTTTGTGCTTGTTTGTTGCGAAAAGTTTGCAAGCTTTGTGTGCTTTACACGTCTTTCAGGCTTTCGATGTTACCAAAATTATAAACGAGCGGGGCTGTTTAGAGGCGGTTGAAGATTGGACCGAGAAGAACATGATTACTTTGGCGTCCTATTGTTTCCTACTTTTCTTTCTTCAGGTGAGTATTCCGTTTGAGATGCAGTGGTTTTGGTTGGGAATTTGGGTGGTGAAGCCGAGGTTTTTAAGTAACTCACTAAACTGGTAATTTTGATCCTGTAGTTTCGGTATTTAGAGTTGGGTTTAGTTTCTACAGCGAAGGCGTAAAAAAAGATTATTAATCTTGAGTTATTTGTTATAAAAATATTTATGTAATTATAAGAATTGGTTTTTGGGTTGTGATTCTTTATGTAATGGGAAATGAAATTGCTCAAAGCTTTTGGAATATTTTTTAACGTTTCGCCGCTGATTCCCGCCCTCTTAAATATACGATAAAATTTTAAGCGAAAATCAATAGTAACAAGCATAAAAATAAAACGAAAGTTACCTAAAAATTAATTAGGTGACTTGTAAAAAACGAAAAAATATTTTATTTTTAATATTTTAAATATGTAATGTAAATAATTTATAATAAAAAAACGGATTTGGCATGGAAATTATTTCGAATATGACCGTTTTCAACTTTATAGTGTACCTTTTGCAAGTACCACGCGATTCTTAAGTAGTTTAGAAATCTGCATGCGCTTAGTGGTGTCTGTACTGACCATAACTGTAATAATTAGTACAGGTAGGTATTTGACTTGACTATTATTTAATAAACAAAAGTATCTAAAATTGTTTCCATGAGAGTCAAGGGTCCTCATTTCATTATATGAAGATTATTACATTTTTTAAATCAATCTTTTTAAATTTGTATTACGCATTAAAAGCCTTCTGAAATCCCGTGGAACACAATCTATCAATACCTAATATTTGTGTCACTTACCAAACTTAATGTTTTAGATTCTAGGCATCTGTTTTGCGCAGAATCTTCGCGCAGACATTTTCGCTCAAAAAGCCAAATGGCACTGACATTTAAGGACGCCCACTGCCGTTTAGTATAACTTCATGTACAGGGCAGCGTGGGAACCTTGTCAACTAGTCGAATTGAGGGAGATCCGAATTTCATGATAAAAATAATGGACGCAATCAAAATGAATTTTTTAGATTAAGGAAGGTATTAAGTGAAATAAAAAAGGTCAATTTATTTAATTTCTGTTTGAAGAGGATTCCACTCACTAAACACTCGCATATTACGTGGAAAGAAGAGTTAATTTAATTAAAAAGTCGTGTTAAAAATTGCAGTACATCGTGCATCAATGTACTTTATTTACTTGATTTGTGATTTTTTGTAATAACATTGTTGATTAAGTATTTTAGACCCTTGTCAAAGAGAAACCTTTAGTACATAGTTGTGATTGATCTGAATCTTTTGTAACCATTAAAACTTGCAATTTGTATATGAAATTTACCCTAGGATACATAAGACATATTGATATAATGTAGATAAACTAAAAATTTAGCATTTAA
This sequence comes from Euwallacea fornicatus, assembly GCF_040115645.1. Taxonomy (NCBI): domain Eukaryota; kingdom Metazoa; phylum Arthropoda; class Insecta; order Coleoptera; family Curculionidae; genus Euwallacea; species Euwallacea fornicatus. The sequence goes on from NC_089556.1 coordinate 3,050,672, forward strand.
CTAATTTCTTAACCAAGACTTAGCACAAACGCATTTCTGCTACATTGATATTTATGTTTAGTATTTTATGACAAATTGTATCAAAATTAAGTATTTTTCTAGGAGCTAGTTTAACACTTACGGGTTGAATATCTGCTGAAGATGGCTGCATAAAGTATTATTTTATGAGAGTTATGAAAAAAAGTTGTTTCAGCGGTTGTTTTTATTCTACTTACCTTTGAGAAAGTTAAGCATATCAGGTGGCTGGGCTGCATTAATAATTTTAATTTTGATTAACTATTGTGATATTTTTTATCTAATCTGGCTTTCATGTGGAGCTATTTTTTGGAATATAATTTGAAATGATAGAGTTTTGACGATGTTTTTATGTTGTCTCGGTAAAAAAACCATTAAAGAGGAATCTTAATGTGCCTTTAAATAAAACTATTATATATTAATGCCCTCTTTAAGGTTTTCACATGCTTAGCCTCATTATACATTTTTCACAAAAGATTTAATTTCGGCTTTGATTTTTTCTCTGTTTTCTCACTCAGAATTTCGACACGATTAATTTGACATCATACTTTTTTCCTCTTGTTTTGGAAGTTCTTTCCTTAATTCATTGAAAAATTTGTAGCTTATTTATCTTATTATTTTATCAACTTTGCAAATTATCTTCGAGTCCACCTTAATCGTTTTTATCGCACATTCAGGACACCAAGTCAGGTTTTCTTTAAGGTTCTGGAAAATAATACTCCTCAGAATTCTTAATTCTAAAAACCAGTAGCAAAAACTGTAGTTTTTAAAAAATAATTTAAGGCTAATTCATACAAATAATTTAATGTTTGAAAACTGAATCCGAAATACATTAGAGTATGGTCACATCAGTGATGCTTATAACATATTATTAAAATCGATACCTAAATAAATATAATACTTTAAAGGTAAATGTTAAAACGACGTATACAATACACGAATAAAAAAACAATAATCTACGTTTAAAAGTAAAGCTTCAGTGATAAAAGAACGAAATGCAGAGCTTTTAACGTAGGACAACAATCACTTTGTGCGTCAATATCATACCCCTTAAAAATCTACGATTTAAGAGTAATAAGTAAGGACTGACTGCTGATTGCCTCTGACTAGAAGAAAAGGAGGCATGTCCATAGTTAGAACTTCCAACCAAGACATGTAAAGTGGAGCTGATATGCTTCCTTTTCTGGGCATTGGGAGAGACCTGAAATGCGAGATTTAAAACTTTTGTATAAAGACAATCTTAAGATTTCTTACATTACTACCAAATTGGCATCGCTAGAGTTTTCTAGAAGTAACTCCTTGAGCCTCAACTGGCGATGCGTCTTATCCTGGTGGGCAGTTCGCTCGGCCTCCGATACTTGGCATTCTAGAATACATTTCGAAGAAATATTAAACCCACAGGGCTATTTACTTACCAATAAATTCTTCGTTTCTGCTATTAAATTTATCTATAATATTGTCAAAAAGAGCTATGGTATCTGATTTGGGCTTGTCACTCACAGACACCATCTTTAAGACCGTGTAGTTAAGACGGAATTTGGACAAGAGATTTGCCATGCTAAAACAAAAGTCGATAAAGTAAAAGATGATAAAAAAAGAAGTGATCCCACTTTCTCTCCTCTAAGGCTAAGTCACTACTATTGCTGGCTAAACCAAATACTCGTAGCTTGCAGTTAGACCAGGAATTTCTCGTAGAAACTATGTATGGAAGTAGCATTGTCAAGCCACCATCATCGTAGAGCCACCAAACATCAATGAACCTGTATTTCAGTTAATAACTAAATCAGGAAGTAAAATAGTTATATAACTTAATACCCTTTTCCTTGTTTGCGCCTGAACCTATTCATTTCCTCCACATGCAACAATTCTTCATTGGACATTCCTAAAACTAAGTCAATTTTCACTGCTGAAGCTTTAGCTTTCTTCTCCTTATCGCTTAATTTGATTCCCTTATTTTTTCCTTCATTGGGCACATTGAGGCTCTCAAGACTTCTCACACCACTTTTCCCGCTTTCTTCAGTTGCAGCTATTCCCACATTGTTTAAGCTCAAATTAGAGTCGGAGTGCAATACCAATGCACTCGATGGGGACGTTCTCAATGTAGTGGGTGATTTTGAGGCTCCAATTATTAAATTTTCGCTAGAGGAGCTTTCATCTGTTTCGGTTAGTTTGCTATAGTTGAGTCCGCCCTGGACCCTTAGGATGGCCACTGAGAGGTGATGATCGAAGGCAGCGCTAAAGTAAAAGAAAAAACTTGATTAAACCTTAATGCTATGGTGTTAAGACGACTTACTGAAGTATATTGAAATACGCCACAAGTTCCATTTGTGGACACGTTGTCCAATCATTTTTATACCCCATTAGCAACACATTTGGGGTGAGTTTTCCAATCCCCACAGTTTGCAGCAGAGCTGTGGCTCCATGTTCAAAGTCAGTACCATCGATTGAGGTATAAAATCCCTTGATTTTATTACTTTTCAAAAATGCATAAGCGTCAGAAGCCCTTTGTGTGCTAGGCTTATGTCCTAATTTCCTCTAAATCTGTTTTTGTAAAAAATATTTAAAGCAACATAATCACGTTTATACCTCAATTATATCTCCAATGATCAATAAAGAGTGATTTTTCGTAATTAGATTTGCAAAATCAAGTAAGGAAGGTCTATGTTTAGGTAGTCCACACAGCACCAACACTTGAGGCTTGTAATTTTTCACATGTTCACCTACATTTATGAGCCTTTGAGCGGTTGCAAGGGCTGTTTTGTAAGTTTGGGCCTGGGTGGAAGATCCCCAATTAACATCTATAAAAAAATTAATTTAAATCTTTCCTATAGCTATCTTTATCGGTTTTTGGATGATTTTGAATAATTTGAACCATTTAAGGATTCATAAGAGCATGTTATCAATGCTATTTCTAAAATTAAAAATGTCTACTTACCAGGATTTCGGTACACTACAACCAAATACAATCCCAAAATTACAATGAAGGTAATTAGAGATGTTTTCCAATTGATCAGGAACATGATGACCACGCATGCGATGAAGCCGAACAAGCTGAGCCAGGTGTTATAGTACTATGAGATATTAGAGTTATTCTAATAAAATTAAAGCTGTTAACAGTATTACCTTGAAGGTTGGCCTCCAACCTAAGGGCTTGATTAAACCTGCATGGAAGGTGCAGAAGTTGATCAAAGCATACGAGGCCAGGTAGAAATTTGATATCAGTGGAGCTATTGCATTCAATTCCCCTAAAATAAAAAGAAAGTTTTGTGAGTGTCCTGCAAAATAATAACAAGTAAACTCACCAATTAGCAAGAAGGCTATAGAGACGAAGAAAGTGAGTACGTAACCTCTATAAGGCTCTCCATGTTTTCCGTAACCCTTAGAGAAATAAATCAAGCCTGGATAAATTTGGTCCACTCCTAAGGCTTGAATTAACCGCGGTACAGATAAGAGATTGGTTAAGGCGGTACTTAAGCATGCAGCCCAACAACCCGCATAAATTAAGGGCCACCAATAGGACATCAGGGTCATCATCTACAAGATAAAGTTATATAATATTATGTTGAGAGGGTCCCTTGCGAGTCTTAGAAGCAAAAATTCAATAACTTAAGTCAGTTTACCTGGTAGCTGTTAAACAGTCCATACTTGCAAGAAAAGTTGCTGACGCAGCTTGTGAGATTTCCGCTGATTAAGTCAGTTACATTGCCGCTAGCATCCCTCATTGCTGCAGCTCCGGCGAATACCATGAAAAGGGCATATGAAGTCATGGTGATGAGCAAAGAGAGCAGAGTTCCTTTCGGAATGGCTGTAGCTGGATCCTAAAGACGTCTATGATTGGTTTACTGCGACGTTAAGAGATTAATGTACCTTCAGGTCCCCAGATATATTGGCTCCCGCCTGAATCCCTGTGACTGATGGAAAAAATATGGCAAAAACCTGAAAGAAGTTGTATTCGGAGCCTTCCGAGACTCGCCATTGTGGATACCAGTTATCTGTCCATACAGTGGCTGGAATATTATGGATTCATTTGATTTGATTTTCTTCTCGCTCCTACTCCACCAACGGAAGCTAGTAAACTGACTCACCATTGAAACCAGTGAAGCCTTGAGCTATCTGCTCATCGTTGAGCGGTCCTACGATAGTACCAGCAATGAAATCCACCATAGCTCCAACGATGATTGCTATCAAGAAGTTTTGGGCTTTGCTCTCCCATTCCATCCCAACGGCGCATATCAGAATCATAACTACTGTGGCGGCAGTCCCTGTAACATCATTTTTACTACGTTGACCGCTTGTAAGTCAGGATTAATTTACCAATGACTCTGGCATCATTAATACCACCATCAAAGATCTTGTACCCATACAAATTCAAAAGATCACTCAAGGAATTACAAAATCCTATGGTGTTCATAGATGCAGATACGGCATTTGCGAAAGCAAAAACTATTCCTACTGAAGCTCCAAACTCTGGTCCTAGTGATCTGGATATTATGTAGTAAATCCCACCTAAATGATATTAATAAATAATAATAAGAGGCTATAAATAAGTGTGCCTTAGATTGATCGGATGAATATTAATGTGCGAGCGTCACGACGTAAACAGCTTTTTGGTTAATTAAATGTGTCGTCAATAAGTTGGCCAGCAATTAAAGCTAGTTAGTGTAAAAGTATTAGCTGTCCTCTTTTTTTTAACTGACACTTGAGGTTGATGAGGAGGAAGAGAAATGGGCACGCTGTTTATACATTTTAATTGAATTAGATTAGAGGGGGGGGGGGTCTTCAAATTTCTTCGGAGGATGAGTTATTCTTATGATTGAGTGGAAAAAGTGCTGTGTTATAACGTAAAGAATTTTTTTTTTTGGAAACCGATAAACCTGGATCGCCCATTAACGGATTCATCCAATCATCAGATTAAAATATAACTAAAACCAACAGGATGTGCTTAAATTTTCAAAATATTCAGTTCAAAAGAGAAAAAAGTACACTCAAACACAAGAAATCTTGATTTGCTCCGCACGTTGCTGCCGTCAATTTAGATAAGATCGACGAACTTCCAATTACAAAATTTGAAAAATTGCAATTTTTCACTGTTGCTGGTTTTAAGGTTTCTCATAGTCAGTATGAACAAGATCAATTCTTAAACAGAACTATTCTCTAGCGTGTCGGTAAAACTTTGAATCCCAAAAAAAACATCTATCCAGAAACCAGTGGATGTCAAGTTTCAATGAAAGTTTCTTGACTCAATAATTTTTTTTTAAATTCTGATCTGGCGCTTTTCTTGCGAATAATAATAAATAAGATCATTTTGCACCTCCAAACAATTGCATTAACTGAAAATTAATACCGTATGTGATTAATTTATTTGCCTTATCAGTTTGCTTGAAATACAGCTCCGTGTTGCTTAGGGCTAAATTAGTTGTTAATTTGTTGGCATAGAGGAACAATTCTTTTGTACAAGAAATATCCACACAAAATATTGGTTCTGAGAAATTCGAGACTGTTCTAAAATGGCAAATTTTACAGGATGTTGCATTTGTAATTTGAATGTCATTAGTTTCAGATACAGCTGACAACTCGGAGCTGGCGAAAGTGTTCTTACAAGATCGAATATAAACTACTGTGTGGTCTTAAATCAAATTCGGGTAAGTCATCTTTTTTAATGCTTCAAAATTTTTGATGCAAGACGTTACGTGATCCACCCCATATTCTAATTTATATTCTATTCATTTCTCATGGAACACGAGGATGAATATGGTATACATTGTAATAATATAGGAAAAGTTCGGTGGAAATAAAAGTGAACAACTGAATGAATTGAAAGTAATGACTACAAGGAACATCGTTTGATGATCTTTGCAGCCTTGCATTTTCATTTGAAGATCAGGATTGCCCCTCTGGATTTTATCTTCTTTCTTGCGGGTCAGATTCTTTTGCCAACGTTTAAACGCGACTTGAAGTTTCATCTTTTGATGTATGTAAATCATATTGATGATCACAACCTTGAATTCAATTTCAAACGCAGTTTAAACTGAAGGGATACAACTGGACCTAACAACAACATAACTGTTCAGGTGAAAGCTCTAGGAATCCTTCACGCACACTTATTATTTCAGCAATTTCCGAAATCATTTAATACACAAAATGTATTTTGGAGATCGTTTGACTCCGAAATTCCGTATGTTTTTATTTTTTAATTTCAAGAGCAGTTAGCCATGTCCCAATTTCACCAGTATGTGAAGGTAACTTACCTCCTTTTACTTCACCATTAGTGCAGATGGCTGATAATGACAAGGTAGTGATGACACATACTACTGCTGATATCCCTATGATTACCAACGACAATCCTTAAAAAAAAAAATTAATACACAATTTGAAGCATTTAAAATAAATATTATTATAATGAAAAGAGTTCTAGATATATGTATATAAAAGCTAAATTAAATTATGTAAATTTAAATATTTGGTTTTAATCCTATATTTTGCTATATATTGAGTTATGTACACATAAAAAACTGGTATACGAGAATCACTTAGCGGTATGGTAGATGGGTTATACTCACCGCTCGTTCATTATCAACCGGATTCGTCCAGTTTACACCACTGAAAGCCCAATCTAGCTGGGTTATTATACGAGATTTTCAATACCTACATTACATTTTTATAATCCGGCAAAATGATACCCAATTCTTGCTAGTCGAGATATAAAGATAAACTTAAATAATTATAATTTGTAGTTAAGGAAATGTTACAAACATCACGCAAATAGATGATTATAGAGGTTTTATATCTAGGATATTAAATTTTGCCCCGCTTTGAAAACTATTTAAATGCTCTGTGGCATTTACCTGTTCCTGCTTCTGCAACAATCCAAGATAACCTAAGAAAGAGCATAACTCCAAAAATGTTGAGCATGCAAGGGATGAGTACACCTTGTATCCACCCCAATTTAATACCCTCATGGCTGGTCGATGGCTGATCTTTGGCTTCAGGATTATCACTAGGCTTCTCCTGTAGCTATAAAAGCTCATTACTCACTCGCAAAAATTACTCGCACTGCTACCTTGTTGGAATCTTCAGTTCCATGTAATTCCCCCAAGGAAGGCCGTTTGATGGCCCTTCGTGAATTTCTGTAATTCTCTAATCTAGGTAGAACTTCTTTGGTAATTTGCACGATACTCTTTTTTCTTCTTTTGTCACCCATGAAATAGTCTTTGCTGGGGTGGTCCGATGAACTGAAACGGTGTTTGAATTTCCCGTTTTCTTGCATTTGGAAACCGCCATTCTCGTAGCCTGTCGTCTTGGAGCGTCCCTCATTTTCCATTTTAAATTTGGTGACTGTAAATGATAAAGTTGCTGTAAAGTAATTTGGAGGTACTAGAAAAGCTTTTTATTTGGGGTTTTTAGTAGTTTCAATGGCGCTAAAATTTAGTGCAAATGATGAAGATAATTATTTAAATATCTTTGACGTTAATATGAGGCTGGTTCATCTTAGAAGGAAATGAAAAATCAAAACCACCCACACTACGTCTAAAGCTAGATCTAAAAATTTGGACTCTTTGTTATACTATCGTAAATATATAGTTCTAGTTTAAACAAAATAAGGATGTGGTTGGGGAGGATTGAATGCCTAAAACTTAGACATTGAACATCTTGGACTTTAAGCACAAATATAGCGATGATGAAATCTATATCCTAACGGCATCCCGAACAAACTGATCCCTGAGGAATTCGTTCTACAGAGATTTGTAAATGAAGAATATACCTACTGAAAATACTTCCTGTAGATTGTTATAGCCCATTTGACATTGTATTTTCTTTAGAATTTCGCGCCTCGAACTGAATCTATATAAACTCAATCCTAAGATGTAGGATCTAAAGCAGCTAAAGGATACTTATAATATGTAACTGAAAAATGTATTAAAAGTCATGTCGATGTTTGTCTTTATATTACCGTAAACGCACTTTGAGAGCTGTTCATTTCTAAGAATTCTGGGTTATTTAAAGAAAAACACTGATTAGTGAGGAATGGCAACTAGGGAAACTGGTAGAGTAAGAACACTTGGAACATTCGAATTTGAGGAAGAAAAGATGTTAGTTCTGCTCGGTTTTCACTTAAAAATCTAATGGTTTTTGAAGATATCTAATGCCAAATCCATATCACAAAAACAACCTGATAAACTGAATCGAGGAGCGAGATTCTTGAATATCGAAAGCATAGAGCTCCCCCGGGGAATGGCATTGCTGACATTGCATATGATGATTGCTGATTGACCCATTTTGATGCCATTTCTAAGAAAATATCTATTCCCAAGTGTCGTGAATATGACCCCAAAGGTATTGCATGTATAAAAAAATTTGTGAATCAAGATCTTTGATTTAGAAGAAGACAGAGAGATAATAATCCTGATGCTTTTGTACAGGCACGTAAAACTGTTAACCTATATACTATATAATACGACCCTTTAAATTCATATTATGAATGGTTGGTGAGAGAGCTGCGTTCTGAAACGTATATGAAAATTTGATTTATCAAATGTGATTACGAAATTCTGACTGTTCTATGAGGCAGTTTTTCTTGCACAAGTGTTGATCTTCCCATTTCTCTATAGATTGATGATCGGCAACGTAAGTGTTATGTTTTCTAATTAAGATGTTGTTGAATCACCTCATCCAGATCAATTAACGAATCAGACAGTCTCTTTATTGTCAATTTTCAAAAACCTTGCATACTGCAAAGTTCTTCGCCCTCCAAAACAAGAGCAATAAAGGCAGGAAGTGCAAGAGCGTAAGATTATTATCCACGAAAATAGTGAAATTCTAGGAAAATGAAACTGATGTTCATCCCTTAAAAGCTAAAAGCTCCCGAACTCCCGAAGGGCAATATATTATAGCGCTCCTGGCGACTGGATGTCGCTTTTTCTCTCGTTCTCGATCTAATTATTATTGTTTCCGCAAAATTGGAGGTCAAAATCGGAAACTGGTTATTTTAGGGATACTGAGCAACAACCCTTATTTACATCTAATTAAAATTCCAGTTTTGCTCTAGTTTCCAGGAAGAATTTCTAAAAATAAAAGTGGCTGGAAAATCTTGGGTAAAATGGTTTGAAGGACAATGTATGCCGATGATACATCTCACCTTCAGCGTTTTTCCATCCAGGCACACACCACTGACACCCAACACTTTTTTCACACTTCTGACGACTTTCAGAGCTTTCGCGTTAAGCTTTTAGAACGAACTCGACTATACGGAACTATTTGCGAAGCGAAACTGTTTTCTTTAAAAACACGAGCGCCGAAGATGGTGGATACTAAACAGGGGAGGGGGGTGCTAATGATGCCTCGTGTAGACATGTCGTGAATATGTCAAATTAGTGAGAAGGAAAATTGCTTTTAATTGGCTTTGGCTGTATATACGAATTTCGTCTTAAAATCCGTAAATGTGGATGGACGAAGCTTTTGTGCTAAATGGATTTGAGGAGCGCTTGAGGGTTTTTATAATTTATAAAAGTAACATAAGGGATGCAAAATACAGATTTGTTCTCGTGTATTTACACCAGTGTATTTACACCAGTAGCAGCTCGTTTAGTTTTGTGACATTCAAATTTAATAGTAGTTGTCCACAACCTACATTCATGAGATCAAGTTTGTACGCAGGGAAGTCCCATGGTATCGCCGATCTGCTAGTAACCTGTAAAAGACGTAATCAAAACCTGTGTATTTCCTAATTATAATTTAATTGCATTTTTTACACACTTCTCGTTTATTGGGACTAGTAAAATGGTAAAGTTACGATCATGTCAATGCTATATAATCATTCGGTGTCATCAGTTCCGACCAAATATTGATTTAGAGTACTCGTACTATCATGGGCGTGGTATTGAAATTCGACTCCAATCACTCCAACAACGTGAATTCTTATGCTTTCTTATGATTTGCATTGAATACGCTCCTTTCCAAGTTTTCGTTTTATAAAAAAATTTTACTTACCCAGGTAAAATTAGGTCGAAAATGGGGTCGAAGTTTAGCGTCTTTATTTACAATTCCAACGCAAGAATTGCTTTGAAATAAATTTGCAGTTCCTTAAATAGTGATCTACTTTGGTATTGTACGATTTCTTGTACTTTATCTACCCGTTGTGACGTTTACATGCCATAAAATTTGCGTAGACCTGCAATTATGATCTAAATGAGTGCTTATTGCTATTTGAGTTGTAAATATGGATACATCTATAGCCAGATTATTTATACTTTATATGCAGGTATATATGACAATAAAAAGTCAAACAAGAAAGGAGGAAAAGCGTACAAAATCTCAGAATGGTTCGTTTTTTCTATATTTCTGACTTTCTTGTGTCATTCCCATTCCAGTTTGAACTGGTACCATCGAGCCTCATCAATGTTACAATAAATTCCGGTTTTCAAGTTAAACTTCTCGACTACTCGTTACCATTGCCACAATCCAATTATTTAGTCATAAGATTTAAATGAATTTTTCTTGAAAACTATTTTTGCTCTGTGGATCTATGGATTGTTTATTTTGTTAAAGTTTCATGTAAAGAAGGTTCGATGGTCTGAGGCAATTTCGATCTTACATCTAATCTTGTTGCATCTCCAACAACCCACGGTTTATTTTTGAGTCTTGAAAACTTAGTTGTTCCCCTTGGGACACCGAGGATACCCAATATGTTAATGAATATTATAAACCTATCAATTTCGATGAAAACACATTTATCGAGGTTAAAATTATGTGAATCTTCGTGAGGATGTAATTTTAAAATTATGTACATCACACTGTATTAATTGTCACATCAACTGAGACTGCGTATCATTAACATTACGCAATAGTGGCCTTAAATTTCCGAGAAAATAGCTGTTCACCTCTAGAAGTTATAGACAAAATATTAAGTTTTAAAACGTCAACACTGTGTAGGTATTTCATCAACAACACACTTTTGGTTTCTTTTTTTAATAAAGCATGCTCCCGTAACATGGGAATCTCTATCACCTTTCGAATTGTGTCCAAACATTTTTGTAATACCTTGTATACTATTGAATATCACGAACCTACCAATCACACGAAATACAGACTGTATACACTTCTCTGTAACTCTATAGGTTTTCAAGTAATTAGAGCCTTCATGAGATTATGAGTTTGACAAATGAATGACAATTTTCGTAATCATAACCGGTGAGTAAAAGTATTTCATTCTGTTACTAGGTACATAATGAACGTATCGCCTATCTTCATTTATTAACTCAATTAACAAATGTGATACAAAGGGAACAAAGAAAAGGAAGATGAAGGCGCTCTGGTGACCCAAGAATTCAAACTCTGGATAATTGTTTGAAGATTATTGTTCCATGACTTTTGGATTTTGATGCTTAAAAAACTAACATAGAAAGCATTATTCCATGCTCAAGAATTTAATGCTGGAAAGTTTATCTCCCGATTCTATTGTTTTTTATTATTTATCTACAAATTTCACGGTTTCTAGCTTTGATATAATACTGAGGCCTTTGCAATAATTCTTTCAAGTGTTCAATTATTTCTTTGAGCAATCTAATTTCAGGGGAGGGAAACTTTAAGATCTTGTTAAGTGGAATGCTTTGTTTACCTTCTCTTCTCTTTAATGTTGAGTATTTATTGTAATCTAATTAATGTGAAAACATATTGTGTTAATCTCAAGTGGTTTTTCACTCATCTTTGTTTTGTGTTATTGGCAAGAAAGCAACAATATTCTTTGTTGAACTTTTGGAACACGAATGAAAATCCAATTTTTGCGTTAAAAAATTCCTACGTTACCACAAAAGTTTTACTTACTTCTCCGCTATTATCCACATTTACACACACACGTATCATTAACTATGAACATTAGTAGTTTTCCTAACCAGAAATGAATTTTACTTTATTTATTTGCATTTTACAGACCGACCACGAAACTGCGAAAAACGTAGGTACGAAATCGAGGAATTCATACTTGAACGTGATGATAAGCTAATGATTTTATGTCATTGAGTTTCAATTGTTCTTTATTAAGGTTGGAGTAATTGAAACAACTAATTCATTTTGATTAAAACGTATCATTAAATATAATTGGTTTTTATGCAAAATATTTGAAAAATCTATAATAAACCACTACTCTTTAAAATGCTTTGTGGACAAATCACAACAAAGTTGGATATATTCCTATTCTTCGCATTTCCACGGCATTATGTCAATCAATTTGTTTTTTATTAAATGTTAATTATTTCTTAAATGTAAATTAAACTTCAACCTTTAACAACCAAAGACAACCAATAATGGTTTGTTTGCATTGTGATTTGCCCTCATTTTCGTAGAAGCAAAGACATTAGGAAACACTGTTAGAGCATCATATAGAATTTGTTTTGCCTTAACTTTGCCCGTCTTTAAATGAAGGAAGCTGTTATCAATCATTCAATATGAAAAGTATCGATCGATTCCTTAAGGTTGGCGGCGATACAGACGAAAAATTTACTAATAGAATTTACTAAATAGAATTGATTGATAGAAATATGAATTATAGAAAAAAGGAAAATATAGTGACCGAAGAGAGTTTAAAATAAGTTCATGTAGGAAGATTTGGAATTAATGAACTGTGGATAGTAAGGACTTCCTAGAAAATAAAAGTAGAAACAAAAATTATCGGATATTTTCCATAAAGTGCGAAATTGTCTGGCAACCTTACGAAAAGCCCCCTTATAGGGGGAAGTTGTAGAATCCACACTGGAAACTTCGCGTGCTGCAAAATGTTAGCTTCATTCTTAGATTTAATCAAGACCTATTAAGAACACCTAATAGAACATGAAGTTCTTCATCCAAAGTATTTTTCAATTTTTTTAAACGAGTAGAATTTTTTCACGGCCCCTTATTTTGCTACCTTGTCTAAATCCCTTTATATTCCTTTTTAACACAAATTTATATAACATTTCTGATCTCTAGCGATCTTTTTTCTTATCCAATTTATACCTGAAGAAGTATAAAGCACAACATGACCCAATTGTGTTGAGTCCTGTAGAAAAATAATCCTGCTCATCACTCACAAACAAGATTTCCTATAATAATACACAAATGTTTCCATCACATTTTTCACAACTGTCATTATCCACAAAAAAATCCGATAAGAATTATTTTGATTATTAATTTCTTTGATCCCTTTCCTATGCCGTTACTCACAATTTATTGGTAATTACGTTGATTGTTTATTTAGTTATGCTTTGTTAAGGTATTTTCCAAATCATTATATTCAAACCGTACGAAAATGGCCTGTATATATCGATCTAGTTGAATATTGAAAATTGTTTATTTCCAATTTTTTGCCATAAAATTTAACGTTGTCCTGATAAGATTTAACATTAAAGGTTTGCATTAATCCGAAGTTTTTATTGAGAGTGATGAAAATTGGCCTAAACTGTTCTATTTTTAGTAAGTAGTTTAGCCACAATCTACCTCCCAATAGTCTAAATTTACGCAAATGATTTCAAGTTAAAAAAAATAACAATTTTTAGTCCAAATTAAGGCCAAAAAGTTTTCCATTATTTATAATGGCTATTCAAAATTCAATACCTAAACACGCAACATCAATTATGAACATCTCAAAACATTTTACGTGTTTAATGCGTTTCATAAATCTTTCTGATTCTGAACCACAGCTATATAATTGTTTATGGTTTCGTTCATGGTAGAGAATCAGGAACCGTAAAATATACTGAATATGTTCGGTCACATTTTGCCACTTAGTACAACAATGACCGTAGAAAAAACTTATATAATGTAGTTTTAATATTTATAGCACAGGTAATCAATAGGAAAATTTTGGGTGTTATCAAAGCCGGAAAAAATCACATAAAGCTCGTGTTGAGTGAAGAGCTGAGCAAAAATTGAGGCTCTAAATAGATTTTGTTGTTTCATGAAAACAATAGTAAATTTCAGATCGTTGACGGGCATTTTGAGCCAAGGACTCTCGTTTTATTTTCTTATTAAAGAATAAAGAATATGTTCTCGTTTTTCACTGTCACAAAATATTTCAGAGAAATATTCATGCATCAGCTCTGTCTACTCATGCAACAATAGTCGTTCATTGAAGAATTTTTATAATTAATTTGCGGTTTTAATTGTATCCACCAATATCCTGAAAAAGCACAACAAATCTGTTTAATCCGGTTCAATCAGATTACAACAAACCCGTATTATTGCGTTATTCAATATGATATTTGCCAAGAGTTAATTAGTAGGATTGAACACACTGATGGTAGTTTAATTGCTCCTTGTTTACTGTTTTATTTAGCTTGATACAACAATAATCGTGTGAAATGGTCTTGTCTAGATGTTGAGTTTTAGCGCCCTTTATATATTTAGTCTCAATAATTTACATTTATTTTAATTGTCTAACATAATATCGTATATTTGAAGTATATAATCTTTCAAATAGCGCGATCTTTCTAAATAGTTTCTTTATGACCTTTATAATTTGCTGACCAAATCAGAATCTTGATTACTTTGTGTAAGACCTTAGTCAACAGATCAAAGTATCTACATGAAAATACCCTCTACAAAACATGGAATGTAATAATACTTATCTATTTCTCAACATTTAACAGAAAGCCGTTTTCCTCTATTATTTGAAGGTACAAATCCTGTGTATATGACCCGGGGGGTAGAGAAAAGCTCTTAATCAACAAGCAAAGGATTTTTCGGAGTCCTTTATTGTCCATAAAATTTATATTTGTTCTTCATTCACTTTAGTTTGATGAGAAGTCGCGCAAAATTGTCTAAATTTTTTCAAATTATTTTTCGGTTAAATTTTTATTTCATGATTAATCATATTCTTTCACTATTTTCAGTCAGATTTTCTTTCCTTTTTTTTCACGCATAAATTTCGAAAAAGGAAAAACTTGGACATATGTGACCTGAAATTGGTAAAAGTAAACACTTTACTCGAAGATATGATGCACAAATGTTTATTATTTGTTGCATCACTATTTTTGCGTTTTATGGAATAATCCTAAGACTGATAATATGCAAAAATGCATTTAACGGTTCTATCTGATTTTACTCTCAGATATGAAGGAAGTTTGGTCGTGTATGTGATGCGTAAATTGTTGCAGCTTTTGTCAATGGTATGATATCACCAAACCACTGCTTGTTATCTCATGCAATTCCCATTTTTAAATATTATTGAACGTCCTCGTGGAAAAGGGTTGGCACGAAGTTATCAATAAATTCCTCTTGATTTTACTTTCAAAGTTTGGCAAAATTTGATACTTATTTTATCAAACAAGATATCTCAGAAACATTGGGTGAGACTTTACTAACAAAATCAGCTTTTGCATGGGTACTTTTTGGAATTTGGCGTACAAACAGAAAATCTCTTGTTTTGAAACTCTCTATCTCCTGTTTGTAGAGAACTCGTGAGCATCAAAAGACACAAAATGTATTGCGATATCTTGGTTTTGGATATCAGAGAATTAAAATTTTACGACGAACCAGTGTTTGGCCATTTAAAACTGTATTTGTTTTTGAGTTTATTTTGAGGTATTCGTATTGTATTGCTGGGGTGTTTATTAATGTACTCCTGTACATCTTGTGTGTAATTCCAGCGGGAAATACGCTAAATTTAATACTCAAATTAAAAATTTCCACTAAAAATATACCGATGGTTTATTTTTTTATTTACAACAATAATGTTTCACTATAAATCTCTTTACAATATAAATCTACAAAATACATATTAAACACAGAATTTATAATATTCTTAACACAGTGTTACGAAGTTTCTTAGAAAGTATCACATATCAGACGTTTGCTCATCACTAAGTGTGAAAATATTATGAAAACTTCCACAAGCAGCCAAATCCTCTGTGGAATGTTAACCGGCATATGATTACCAAAATATACACCTTTTAAAACCAAAAACCTAAAGGTTTTCTAAAGCTCCCCCAGTTAGTTTCGCCGCATAAAGGCTCACCACCTGAAATACATTTTACTTTACACAAATATATATATTTTTTTAACCTTCTTACTTTGTAGATAAATATATATTGCTCTTTAGTCTGCACAGCATTCGCTCTATCTCTTCGTATTTTATGAACTATCTTCGGAATATCCACAAGCCTGGTCTTCTCAAACTCCCTTATCGCTATATCACTTGCAATTACCACCCCTAAAGCAAATTGAATCTTCAAGGAATCCACGGGCATCTCCTTAAAACTCACCTGTTCTTCCAGTCCCAGGACTGCAGTGTATGATCACAGGGTTATGGTCAGTTTGAGTTACACCATTTTGCAGTCTATTATTATTCTGCAATCAACAATATGTTACTTTGATAATTAAATTCTGAAACTGTACCTTATTGTCTGAAGTTCCAGATTTCATATAACTTCTGGCTTCGATTATGAAGGCAATTAAAGAATTAGCTTCCATCGGAACCCCCTTGTCTGGCCAGCCCAAGTACCAGAAATGCATGACTTCTCTCCAGCTGTTGGAAACCATGTTCTGAAATACAAGTTTAGGCTCCGTGAATTTGGGTTGGCATGAAATTCAGAAAATTAGAACCTTTAGTTGTAAGCCCGATATGATGTATTTTTCCTTAACTTCTCTTCTTTTTAAGGTCACTTGGAAATCTCCGAACATTCTGCTGCATTCGAGTACTTCAGATAATGGGAGGTAGTCCACACACTTTTCCTATAGAAATTCGCCTATTATGTAAACTATACTTGTTAATGCAATGTTAATAACTCACCAAGCCGTTTTCCACTAAGTGAGTCAACATCAATATAACTTTTGCTTGTTGCTCCCAAACCATTCTCCAAAAATCGTCCACTGTATTTTGCATAGGTCCTTGGGTTGCTATGTAGTACCCCTTAGTGTTGTTTGGGCCCTAAAATGCAAAATTCAAAGATTTTTAAGTGCGGTTGACATGCATTTTCTCTTTGGCTTTCACGCCTACCAGCAAGAATCGCAAGTCTCTTCCTATTTTTGGCTTTCCTGAATGTAATTTTAATTACATTATTAATTTCCTTTCGCTGAAGAGGTACTCAAGTAGGGGCATCGCTTACATAGTAAGACTGTTTAAAAGCTCATTTGTCTCTGTAACTCTGATTATATGTTTTTATGTACGATAATTGAATTTAATTAGTTATATTTTCAAATCCTTAAGAGGAGAATATTTTCTCTCCTATTCAAACCGAAATAAACTTGAGAGGCACAATCTGTTACGAAAAATTAGCAAACTCTGCCAGTTAATTTCAAATCTACAAGGTGATTCGCAACGCTATGAACACAAAACTGCGTGCGTCTAGAGGACTTCAAAACGAGTCGAGTATTCATATAAGTTTTTTACTATGCCTACAGTTGCTGAGCTATTGATATAAAAATTTTTTTAAATCATTTAAAATGTCTCTGTATTTCATCAATTTCTTAACATAGAACCCGAACTAAGTGACCTCAGAGGACCTGGACCTTACCCGATCTGCAAAAATTTTAACTTACCGTCACATAACTTGCATTGATATAATCACTATTAGCATATCCATCAATTGGAGTCAAGTAAACTCTGGTTTCCGGAAGGGGGATCACATTAGCATATCGATTCTTCGTGTCACATCCTTCAGGCAATTCCGAAGTCCTGGCAATAATCTGAGGAATATCTTCAAATTCTGCTTTAATATCTTCAAAGTTCTTCGAAAACTTAGCCAGAGCTGGGAAGTTTAAGGGATGAGTTGGAGCAACCTAGAAATGCAATTTGCAATAGGTTATTCGATTAAGAAGTACCTAGTTATGGAATACCTACTGGATCATCAAAAGCAGGATTTCCAAAGGATCTCTTTGACATTCTGGCGCCTCCTTTTCTTCTAATACTGTTGTAGACCGATAAATTATCAATGCTGTAGTCGTCAAGAGTGACAGGTCTACATCTTGGACCATAGTTGAGACGTTTTTGACGCTTCTTCATGATATACTGCAAAATTTTTTCATAACCAAAACCCGTTTTTGTGAAAAAAAGTAACTTACCAACAATCCAGCTAGAAGGATTAAACAAACAGCACCCACACATGAAATCACAATAGCAGCTATCTTCCCTTTATTTCTCCCTTCTTCATCGTCACTAGTAACGTTATGCTCCGTTGTAGGGTTTGTTGTAGGGTCATCTAGTGCAGTAGTGTCATTCACAAGTGCAACGATGACGTTACTGGGAATTGGACTGGAAAACGATGGTGTAATTGCATGTCTAATGTTTTAGTATTAATAAAAACCTGCTGGAAACTTCAAGTTCAGGAACACTTGGAGCCTTCCTGGGAATTAGGTAATCATTGGAAGTACTCGATATTTTATAAGGTAGGCTAGAGTCCAGGGTATCAGAAAAATGAGTGGTGTCATCATAGTCTGGTTCATTCACATGGATAAAGGAAAACTCCGTGGTTGTAGGTGTTGACTCAGAAGGTTCTGTTTCAATTGGGTATATGGGAGAAGCTTCAATATTATCTGTAGTTGTAGAAATGATAGAGGTAGTGATGACCAGTGGTTCAGTTGCCATCTCATTAACAACAACATTTACTGTATTTAACGTTGTTTGATCAGTGATATTTTCGGTAACATCTTTCTTGATAATATTTCCATCAACGATAGTAGCTTCTTCCACTTTATCAGTACTTACAGTAGTAATATCTATTTCATTTTTTCTATAGCTTTCAGTTTTAATTTCGTTTTTGTCAGAGTTTACTCCAGCATTCGACATATTCCGAATGATCTGTTCTGCCACTATAGAATCTTCCAGACTTTTCGAAGTCCTAATCTCATTATCAGAGGTAGATATCACCAGCTCAAATATTGTAGTTGTTAAAGGCAATTCTTCAGTTGTATCTAAGGTTGTTGTTTCAAATGTTGTGGTAGTTTGTGGTATCAAAGTAGTAGTTTCCTGCGTTGTAGTTTCGGTGAGTAAATCAATATTTTTAGCAGCCTCGTTAGTTCTCTCAGCAATGTTTGTATAATTTTTTATTAATTCCAGTTTTTCTGTAGCAGGTTCTGTCGTGAGATCTTCATTAGGAATGATAGCCTTAGGGGTAGTTGAAGTAGTAGTTGATTGATTAGTTGTTGATATAAGTTTCTCAGTAGTTGTTGAATGGAGTATAGTGGTAGTTCCCAGTAACACGATCTTGGTTACATTTTTTGGGCTCACTATAGTCTCGGATCCAATATTGTTGTCCACAACCACATGCGGAGTAGTTGCCTCTTTAACACTCTTTCTTGTAGGAATAATAGGTAATTTCACAGTAGTAATCCTTGGGGTAACCCGCTCATCAACATCCCCTTTGACGCCATCGCCATACGTCAGAGTTTCATTATAAACATTCTTATACTTCACTTTTTTTGTCTGTTCAATATTCAAATCTTTGTGTATAGAATTCTTGGAAACTGTCTCGTTATTTACAATAGTTTTTGTCTTTTCAAATTCAAAGCTGGATCTTTCTGGGAGTTTCTTCATCAAAACTTCAAGATCCTCATCGTGATCTTCATCTTCATCATCTTCGTCGTGCGGCTCATCATCAAACTCATTTTCATCTAGTTTTTGATAGTTACCATGAAAACTTTCAACGGTTTGTTTAAATTTCTGGTCAAATAATTTCGTAGTAGGTGTTGTTAGATCAGAATTGTTGTCAAATGTGGGATGACGATTTATTTGTGACGATTTATCCACTGTGCTCCCAGTCACCGTATTTGACACTTGTGTTATGGTGAAATTGTCATCTTTGATGTGAATTTCTGAAGACCAGAATTTGGAAGCATTATAATTCTTATTCCTTTCTTTATCATCAAGTTTCACAGCATCTTCTTTAGGACCGTTGCTAATAGATTTATGGACATCGTTACCGTTCCCGTAATTGCTGAGTTTAAGGGGAAATCCTTCGAAGATATTAGCATTGTTTGTGAGCTTAGATTTAGGTTCTAAAGTTTCAGTCTTTGGATTCGTTTTTACAATTTTGTTCAGGTCTCGGTTGTTAATTTCTGTGACATTTTGTGATGGAGTTGTGGAGGGAGGTGGGGCTTCTCTAATCTGCCGTAAGGCACGTTCTTCAGTTGAGGTATAAGCTACTAGTACTAAGAGTAAGCCTGGAATTGAAAAAAAGATACATTTTTAACAAATTTTCATTGTTACAAAATAAGTTTTATTCTTTCTTGATATAATGGTGAATATAATTTTGTCATCTTACTACGAATACCTAAGTGGGTTCAATTTCAAATCGGAAACGCGACGAATCGCCAATTATATTATAATCATGTGCTAATTACTTTGTGCACTTGCATAAAACAATAGCCCTGTTAACTTGAATGAATGTAAAAAAATTTATATGTAAGTAATTACAATTCTGTTTTTTTTTTCAAATTTTGTGTTAAAATGTACTAAGAGATTATATTTTTGCTGTGAAAAGTGATTCAAATGTTTCTACTTTTGTATAGAAGGCGCTTTGAACATGAAAATGTTGTTTCTCAAAAGATTTTTAAGCTTTTGCCGTTCAAAATATGATAAAAAAACACTGCTACTCTGAAATTTTTGACAGAATCACTCCTAGAGATGTTCATTTATTTAACTGAACAATGATAAATCAATTGAAGATATGGGTGGAATAAACATTTTAATTTTAATTAATTTAAAAAACTCATTAATAACGAAGAAAAATCAAATATTTTCATAATTTGCAACAATGCAAATGCAGGATATGATTTCTGTATCTGAAATATTTTAGAGTATTCGGTTTTCTTTGCCGGTCATCATTCAATGTATTTATCGCGAAAGAATTAAAACGGTTGAGGCCGCTGATAATGAGTTGCAAATTGGTGAAAAATGAATTAAATTCGCATTCTTATAATTTATTAACAATATATACAAATATCTTAACATTAGGTATTAACATAAAATAATGTTTATTTTAAGTTCGTACACGAACGAGATGAAGCCCCACATTCGGGTGTCAAGTTGCGCCGCTTTACAACAGTTAAATGACCGAAAATACTTAACGACACACAAGGTGTTAAATATTCCCATTCGTGCCAAAGTTTAGCTCATAAATTGTAGTTTTTGAAATATTCAAGTTGCATATTATGTTTTACGATCTGCGTAGATGGAGAAATAATTTTTTTTTTACGCACACAGTACATCACTGACTGTTAATTTCTTCAGCATTTTTTGCATTTGTATTATTAAACATATTAGGTTAAATAGGATATTTACGTCACACTGTTTATAAATATAAAATCTTCGAAGGAAAATAATTATTGTAACAAAGATAATTTTTAGCTCCTTGTTCTATCACCAAAAACTCGACTTTCTTTAATAGATCATCCGGTATAATTGCCGACTTGCGGAAACCCTAGTCACCGGGAGAAAATTTTACTAAAAAAGAGCAAATAAGTGGAAAATGTCGAAAATATAACTTTAATTTTTATCACATAAGGCAGTATGTCAAACGCAACCCTCCCACCTTTACCTGTTATTACATGTAGCGTAACTCCCATAATGCAGCATGGTTGCAGTTACTGGTTTACCTGAAACATAAAATTACGTAAATAGCCATTGGAGTAAGAAATTGATAAAAAAAAAAAGTTACATGTGTACGTGTTTTCGCATTAGTTGCCGCAATGCAGACAAAGATTTAATATGCATTGAATAGTTTCTGCATTTGTCCTTGTCGGCTTCATACTATTTACTTTACATAGGCTCTGACATACTTTCCCTAAGACATTTATTGTTCCTGCTTAATTGGATTAGGATTGGCTGTTAAAGGTTGGTTTCATGCAAATAATTCAAGCCGCAGTTGTACGGAAATCTGTTTCTACGCATTCATTGAGTAGAGATGCAGGAAACACCAATTAAAGTACATACGAGATGGAACAATTACAAATTCTGTAGATGGTTCTTTCATGCTCCAAGAGTACTTAGTAAAAATTTCTTGTAGCGAGTGTTAAAACCAGAATTTCAATTTCAATAAATTATTTCAGTCACGTTATCTTTCAAGTGATCACCAACTGTTAGCATTGTTTACGAGGAAACTGAAACATAGCCCCAAGCTGTTCGTGACCATGTAAAGTTTTTATTATTCAGTTTATTAACCGGTTTGAGAGAGGTATTCTATTTATCTCAGCCACTTCATCTTCTGGTAGAAGCCATTGCCCAAGTATGTTTATCTAACAAGGAATTTTCAGATTTTTGTTCAATGCAGACCTTTAATTTTTAAATGTTTCGAAAGGGGCATTTTCATGAACAATCGAGTGATATTTAACTTCGCCTTTGATCTACTAGTGAATGTTCGATGATTATACATTTTACGGTTCAAGAATCTCTCATTCTCCTTCTATTTACGTACTATTTATTGCAATAATGGAAATGGTGAATTGACAGTTTACTATTCTGGGCGAAGGCACAATAATTGAGCTTTTTCACTATCTTTTTGCGTAGGAAATGGTTCTTTAATAATGCATTCTCATGATTTCTTTATTACAATAACTCGTTTGGTATTTTTAATGGCAAAGAGCACTCTTCGATCCTCCTTAAAATCCAGTAAAATCTTTGTAACAGTTCTTCCGCAATGTGCCAATCCACAACCCCAATGTAACCGTGGTTAGTTATATCACAAAAAAAGTCAATTTTATTAATAATTAGATTTAAATTAGCGTAGTAACTCGCAATGATTCTCTTTTAAATGGAAATAGCTCATTTAGCTCGATTTCATAGTTAAAATTTTGGATGGTTACGTGGCAGTAATATGAGTAGAAAAAGCTTTTGTAAATGAAATTGTGTCATTTGTGATTAATTCGCGTCAAACTACGAATTATTCCTGTCTGCCTACTCATCAAATAATCCCGCATTTTGTAACTGTTGATGTTAAAATGGCAAAATTACCGTTAGGGTTTCGTTTTTATCGGCTTTAAATGGCAATTTAGTTTAAAGCAATATGGTATATACTTTATAAACTACTGTATGAACGCTCCACATAACATGGCGTGTAACAAGATGTCACAACCTTAAGGATCTTACGTTAATTTAAAAATTGTTACCATTTTACGGCTAGAAGTGGCGAGGTTTTTTCACTTGAAATAATGTTGTAAAAGAAGGAAATTTGAGCAATTAGAGCATAAAAAGATAGAAATTAGAGCATAAACGTTGAGCTCCACAATTTGATAATTTAAAATAAGCTGCTTTATTGACTTGAATTAAAATTTGTCTCTTCTTTGTAATTTGAGTACGTTCGCTTTCATATGTGATTTTCTCATTTAGTTTTTCATTTTTTTTAATTTGTTTAATAACGGTACCTTGATTTTCTGTCCTGATCCATTTCCTTCCTTTGTTAATTTCCTTGTTTATTATTTTACTAATTTTTTTTAAATTTCAGTTCCCCGCATTCAAAGCCAACATAGAACCCAAAATATTCGCATTTCTGCACGATTCCGTAACTTTTATGAAAATTTCCATAGCGGAAGAGGTAGATTTTACTTTCTGCTAATTTTCAAATTTCCATTGTTGATGTCTTCAAAAATTCGTGCACTCAAACTCGCCAAAAATTCATCGTCTCGACACGAACTATAAGATACCAAACAAGATAAAAAGCTTTCGTTATTTGAAGTAAACCTACATACGTATCTTCTGGCTGCGAGGGATCTATCAATCGCAATGGAGACTCAGCATCAATTCTGTCTACCACTTAAAACTTAATTTATGCTGTGCTAATTGGTTAACTTAAATTCATGGGCATCTATTGTAAAAGGTATCTGCGAAGTATGTATTGTAAAAATATCTCATTAACATTAAATGTCTCTGGTATGAATAATAATCATTGTTAATGATTCAAAAAATTGCTTCAAAAACACCATTTAATACTCTGTTTAATATTTTTGCTGAATGTTTCTGAAATTCTTCAGTTTCCTAGTCTGGGGCTAGTGCTCGTTTTAAATTAATATATTCCCATTCGTGCAACAATATCATCAATTGGGTCCTTTTCTCGTTCAATCCTATTATTTATTTTTTCCGTCACCGTTTCAGCATCAACAGTTTGCTCTTGCTCTTCTATTTCGAGCAGTAAATGTTATTTTGCTTTAAACTGGGAAGGACCAACGAGAATGAGAAATTTTCTTTATCTGATATAATTGACAAAATGACAATTAGGAACGGAAACATTATACTCCTATAGAGCACGTTTCCATGAATCTTATCTCATGTTTGTTAAATGCATTGGTAATACGTTAGTCACACGATCCGGTTATTTTCAATCCGCCTACCTACGGTCTGGCAAATCCCCCATTGTTTTCAGTTAGTTGGAATAACTAAACGCTATGGAACAATGGGCCTTGGATCAAGATGTTTAATAATCGATTACACGTTCCTAAAGATTTTTCAAAAATAAGAAATCCGTATTTCGCAATTCTAGTATATTCTTCACTAACCACTATTAAATTGTACCTAATTATGAATCAAAATTACATAACCCAAAACCATCGTAATACCTTATTAAAATTGCACTTCATTTGCTATAGGTGGGACCAAAGTAAGGTATAATATTTTACGGTCAAGTAAACACTTACGCTATTAAAATGGTGTTTACCATGAAATTGGCATATTTTTTGTTAAATAGGCGTCCCCATTATTTCATAAGCCACTCTTGCACTGAAGTTATTCAAATATAGATTTCAATAACAAGAGTTTTTTTTATTAATGGCAAAAAGCCTGTTTTATTGCGCAGATCTGCATTGGCTCATGAATGTTGTTAGGAAAATCTTATGCGGTTTAGTTGGCACGACCTTTGATCAGTTTGGTACGTAGACACAAACGTTGAAGCTTGAAAAAATTCAAATTTTTTGCTGAAATTTTAATATAAACGGTCTCTCTTCGTCTCTATAAAAAAAATACCTCTCTCTCCTAGACGACCGGTTATTAGATTAAATCAGCCGAGATTCTACTTGGACTTGATTAAAAAACACCTAGAGTGTCGGATTATTGACATTTAGCCCGACCAGTTAAGCCAATTTAGTTCATAGACTGATACACAGAGAACTTGGCTACAAATTTTATTTTGTTGCTAACTGAAACCAGACAGACCAACTAAATGGTCCGCCACCAGAACATCACCGCTGCAGGCTTTCTCTTCCTTCTTAGTGTTCACATTGCGTGCGTTTTTCGTCAGAAACCATCATTTCTTTATTATTTCTACTTCCTGAAAGAAATTTCACGCAATTTAGCGAACCATAAATTGCGTTTATAAATGTTTGGTAACCTTTTTCCTCAAGTTGTTCACCTCTAGCAATTAAGTGATAAACACAGAGTTAATTGCGCAAATTTTGTATCGTTTTGTTCTGAATTGACATGTTAATCGGTCGCAAATAATCCAAGTTGTAAGCTTTAGGTATATGTGGCAATGCAATTTGAAAACTTACTAAACCGTTGTGTTCTTCTACAGATACTGTGAAATGCACTTCCGTTTGGTTGGCCAAACAGAGCAAATGAGCGTGGTTAATGATGCGTTTCAAATAGGCCGATTGTTTGTTTTTTTTTGTTATTGCTAATTTGGACTAGTTTAGCGCTAGTTAGAATGGCCGAAATGTTTAGGCAGTTAGGTATACCTAAGTAGGCACGCGAGGATTACCATTATTACCAGACAAAGAATAATTAGGAGCACGAGGTTATTGGACCTTTCCTATTTTCAAAGAACTGTCTATTTACTTTACTCTCTACTGCTGGCATCGGATTAATACTCACTTTTAAATAAGGGTCAGTTTTGGAGAATTAACTCTAAGGTGTCTACAAGTTAAGTGAATAAAGCCGGGGTTGTTACGTGGATGTTACTTTATATACAGTGCGTACATAAAGTATGGAAGAAATTCAATTAAAAATCGGGTGTTTGTTTTTTGGAAGAACACTGAGACGCGTCGATTCTTATTTTTTGTTGTGGTCTTATTGATAGTAAATGCGTGTATACAAGGTGACCCAAAAACAAGTTACGACCACCAACTTCATTTTTTCAAATCGAAATACTTACTTTTTATCTCATTTTTGAATTCTGCATCGAATTCTAAGTATATTTTATGTGACGTGTCCTATACCTAATCCCAATAGTTATTGAGAAATTTACGTCTCAACATATCAGTGACAAAGACCATGATTATGGCAACTATCAATAGATTTTCAGGAAACATAATATTTAATAAGTAGGAACAATAAGTATTTACGAAATTAAATGTTCAAATTGAAATCCTTTTTGTGTCTGGCAGCATTCCAGACGCTGGATAAATTCATGCTGAACCATATTCATTGTTTCTGGACTTAAATTAGCACATTCTCTTCTGATTCTAGTTTTTAAGTCCTCAATCGTTTCAAGTCTAGTTTTCTACACAACATTTTTTAGATGATCCCGCAAAAAATAGTCTAAAGGATAAATGTCCTGAGACGTTGGTCGCCGCTCATTAGATCCACGTCATCCAATTCATCTATTCGGAAATGCTACATTGAGATATTTTCTTACCTGAGCTGCAAAATGCGATGGTGCACCATCTTGCTGGAACCATAAATTTTTGTTATACGTCATCGGGTTATTAGAACTGGGAGGTGAAGCTCTTGAACTGGCGATTAGATGTTGTAAACATTTAAGGTATCTTGGACTGTTCAAAGTCTGTTCAAAAAAGTAGGGCCCAATGATATGATTTTTGACTATCCCTGTCCACGCATTAATTTTTTCGAGATATTCGGTATGGTGTTCTCCCATCCATCTGAAAATTTTCTTTGCCCGATAGCGGTAGTTTTGTCTATTAACTTCGTTGATTAATGTAAATCTTGATTCAATTGAAAATATAACTATAATAAGAAATTATGGCACATATCCATTAGGATTTCACATAATTGGATTCGTCGATCTGGATCGTCTTCATTTAAGTCGTGTACAAGATGTATTTTATACCGATGCCACTTTTCTGATTTGAAAATCTTGAAAGCAGGTGAAGTAGGAATATCGTAATCGCGATTGACCAGCTAAAAGCTGCTATGTGGATTTTCTTCTACAACTAGCAAAACGTATAGTTTTTTATCCTCATTGATCGCAGAACGTCCAGCCTTCAGCTTATCTTCCACCGAATCGGTATCTCAAAACTTTCTTTCAACTTTGCTATCGATTGGTTTATTGGTCTATCCGGATATTTGTTATTAAATTTAATTAATTTTTAAAAATAATTGATTTAATAATTAAGTTATTAAATAAACCAAACACCTCTTGTTGTGTTCGCACTCTATCATCATATCCAATCATCGTAAGAATTTCCATTCTTTCTGGTATGAATAAATCCATTGTAATATAACTTTTAATTAAAATTAAACCTTCTTGACGTCAAATCAAACCTAACAAACATGCAAATTTAAATATTATTGGAACGTTTTGTATTAAATGAATAAAAATACCTCATCTATAGAAATAAATAAACAAATCTGCCGAATAAATTATCGTCTTGGTTATTGATATGTTCAGATGTAAATTTCTCGATAACTGTTGAGTTTAGGTATACGATATGCTACATAAAATGTATTTAGAATTGGATGCATAAATCAAAAATAAAATAAAAAATAAGTATTTCTATTTGAAAAAATTAAGTTGGTAGTCGTAACTTATTTTTGGAACATCCTGTATACATGCATTTATCATAAAAAAAACGCAAGAAAAAGTAAGAATCAATGTGTCCCAGCGTTTTTCCAAAAAAAACCCACACTTGATTTTTAATTGAATTTATTCCATACTTTATGGACATTGGATAAACTCTATAAGGCTAAATACGCTCGATAATGTGAGCTGCAGTTTTAGTCTGTGTAAATTGGCGCTTAGCATTGTCTTCCAATGCCTGCGCCTGTAATTTACACTAGAGAATGACTTGGTGCATTCTCTAATAGTAACAACGCCTTTATTGGAAGCCTCTAGGTTTTTTTTAGGAAATATCTTACCTACAAATAAAATAATCCTCATATTATGAATATGTAGAATATTTGCGATTACGAATTCGTTGTCCTACCTCGGGGACAAAGCGCTTGTGGAACCGTTTCAGGAGTATACTACCAGTTATCCAAGCGATTTTTGAACAGTCATAATCAATAGTGACATTACTATTTTCAAATGAACGCGAATTTTTTGCTTTTCCTATTATCATTAGCTTTATTTAGTGTGCCGTGAGGAGTTATTTACGTAATGGACCGTACATGTCGCTTACGTTACCGAGCATCTCCTGTATTCAGAATGGAAACTGGAATAAATTGTGAAGATTCAGGGTAAACTCAAAAATCTTGTTATCCTTTAGTACCTATTACAATGTCAAACTTGCAGAAAAAAAATTGGGACATTGGTAAAATCTTTCTCTGTTGCAGAATATCTGTGGTCGTCTCGTCCAACACGGTTCTCCTATGGGTACTTCTGCGATTTCTGCAATTCATTTACGAATTTTACTATCTATGCAATATATTGAGACGATTATTACACTTTGTCTTAGGAATTTCCTTGCTGCAGGTCTATTTCGGTTTTAGGATTTTTCTCATCTTTCTTGCTGTTTGTGATTTCTTACACTGTTAAATTCAGTTCCACTTCTTTGATTTCTACATAATCAAGTTGCAAATTTTACTATTCATGCACAAACGTAAATAATTTTCACTAGGAAATTCTTTGATGTAGAAAGCCAATTTCGGTTATTACAATTCTAGGAAAGTTATTGACCAATAGGTTTCCATTCAATTTAGGGCGAGCATTCTACAAATTCAGAAATCTTGTTTCTGTTCAGTACCTATCTTAATGTCAAAATATGAAAAAAGGGTCAATAAGTAAAGTGAAAAATATCTGAAAGATTTAAGAAAAATCAGGTATTTAGAGAAGAAAATGGGAATAAATTGCCAGTACGCGTTCATGCATATACCAACTCGAAAATATTATTATTCAGTTTCAAATGTAAAAATATGTAGAGAACAATAAAACACTAATTACGAAGGACGCAATGAACAAGATTAGAAATACTGGGAAAATTTGTAGAAAATCGAATGTTTAAAGACATTTGAGTATTTATTTATATTTGATTATTTAGTTTTCGTTAGTTTATTCTAGCAAGCCGAAAATAGTGCCATTCATTGAAACCAATGTCAAATATAAAAAAGTAGATATGAAAATTAGGGAGGATATCGATCAATCAGCTAGATAAAAAAATACTTATAGAAGATCTAGAATAAACCGAATTTTTAGAGAAGAATGAATAAATTGTGACGAATCACTTTAATTCATGTCAGGAAACTGAAAACAATATTATTATTCAGAAAAAATTTCTGCTCAAGAGGACCCTTATGCCATGTTAATTTTTCGCAAAGTTCTAAGTCTGTTAGTTTTTGAAATTTTTTGGAATTTGTTGCTTGTAAGTACCGCTTTTCAAAGTTGTATCTCCATGAAATTTCAACTTGCAAAACTTCTAATTTCTCAATGTTGCGGAGGATGAAAATGCGAGTCGAAACGACAAAAAAGGAAAAGTAATTACATGATTCTGCAGAAGTGCATTGTATTGAAAATGTAAAGTTATATGCAAATCTAAAATTTCCCAGACTTGTTTCATAAATGTAAAATTACGTAATGACTGATCTCTTAGTGTTGAAAAATCGCACCGAGCAGTCATACAAACACATATAAAGGTAATAACAAACGTGGGAATTTTGAACCTAATTGCTGATTTTTTAATATAAAATGTATTGTTTTTTTCCGGAGTTTGTCTAGTATGTTCTCTTTAAAATGAGGCCAAGTTCAGATGAAAATATCACGTTGTAAACTGATAACCTACATTGAATGATATCATGTTATTATTTTTTCTGGAAATGCCTTTAAGAGTCATATGTGGTTTTCAATATACATATATGTTGGAGATTTATTAGTTCTTAAGCTTAGAAATGTAAAATTTGAGTTAGCAATAAGATTGAGGAGCAGACTGACAGGTTTATCTTGAAGATAATGCACTGTCGAACGAGGTCACTATTACAGATGCAATTAAGGGCCATGTGTGGAATTTGATCCGTGGAAAACCAGGACAAGCAGGTACCATTCCCTTCAGCCGAGAGGACCACGAGGAATGGGAAAAGTCAAAAAGGCAGTAAATAGAAAGAAGGGCAAAGTAGCGGTCGAGTAATAGTAAATTCGTTAGCCTTGTCTTATCATTATTTAATATAATAAAATATTAAAATTATTAATGATGGAGATAATTCCTAACGTTACCATGACATATATATAGTTTCATATTTGTTAAGAAAATTAAAAAATGCCTGACATTAAGGTACCTTAAAATTCCCTTATTTCTCTAGTGATTTACCATTAATTCGGTTCTCCATAGGTTAATTTTGTAAGTGTTTTCCAATTTGACCTTTCTTACATATAAATAATAAAAGAAAAAGAAAAAAGACTAATTTGAGCAGGTATTGAAAACAATCATTAATAATACTTTCAATGGCGTAGCTAGTTCTCAATGAGAAAATTAGAGTTCAAAGCTGCAAGGTTAGGCAGCACTTTCCAGTTCTTCTTGTCCAATTCTAGGAATATATCGATAAAAGAAACTCTAAAGTGAATACTGTATTTCAGTAAGAAATTTAACTCGCGCTAACACCGCTTTAAAACCGTTAGAACCAGTCTTTGATGCACATGATCTGCGATGAACTCTATACAAGAACCATCATTAATCGTATTTTGTGACGTCTTACTGGAAATTAAATTAGAAACGCAACATTGGCCATCATCTACTCGTAAAGAGAATCGAGTGGAGGTCAATTGAAGTCGACCAACCGTAATCAAAAATTCCGTTTCATTTTTTTAACCTTAAAAGCCGTAACTACCATAAAATGATCTTCGATCAAGGAACTTATTACTCTTGAAAAATCATGCCAAGGCACCTGAATTTGAAATACATTTTAATGAGGGGAAGTCACCTCCGTAGAATTGTTTTCAGGTGGAGGTAATTAAGGTAGTATAATTGGCAAAAATTTCAAATTCCGAAGATCCATATCTGTAACTCAATTATCCACATTAAAATTCATAATCCAGCCTGATTCACGAGCGATTATGTGTCAACAAGTCCATTTTTGACGTTGGTCAATTGTAACATTACCGCTGACCTTTTTAAGATAGAGTGTGGTCATTTTGTTTTCATTCGGTTTTAATGGCGGCAATTGTAGGAATATAAACCATTTCTGTGACACAATTACTTCATTGTATAAGAACCAATTGGTCTATTGTGCGTAGTTATGTTTGGTCATCTACAGGTAGATGATAAACGAACGCTGAAGACAGCGAAGAAAATGTTATTTCTTAAAGAATTTTTGCAATTGCATATAATATGGGACTTTCACTGTACAAGACCATAACGATCCAATTAAGTGTTACAAGTAGATAGCTGTAAAATCACAAGAGGAGCTTGCAATATGTGCCAATAATTAGTGAAAATTTCGTCAATAATTGTCTTACGCTTTAACTTGCGCTTTCAACTTTTACTTACTTTTACTCATAAAACGCTTATTTTTGCCATAACTCAAAGCAGTCTTGCATTAAGGGATTTAATAACTAATTATTAAATTACACCCCATAGACAACTTTCTACATAGTTAACCCCACGCAATTGCGAATAGCTTGTATAACACCTATTGTTGTCTAGACACCCAGCAGGTTCTCATAGACTCAACCCATTAATTAGTAATTTATACTAATCGACTTATTAACCAGAACAAAAACGGTTACAAACCTTCGTTACATCATTATCAGTAAAAGATCAGTATCATCATCTGAAACTAATAATAATCACTATGCCAGAGACAGAAAATAATAATGATTTAAGATTGAACTTCCTGGTTTTTGTTGCAGGCGATGGCAACTTGCGCAACTTATTTATTACTGCCAAGCTACTAAATTATTTAATTTAGTATTAAAAACCAAATGATTTTTTTCTTGTACCAAAAACCCAAGTTCCTAAAAGTTAGACGCTTAGAACTTGTTTGAAATGAGGCATGAGCAAACAATATCTTACTAAGAATCAGCAACTGGTTTGCAGCCATTTGAACGCAATTTGTCTAAAATAAGCTCAAATTTTGTTATGCGCAGTAAATCAAATTATTTGTTCATGTATTTATAATGGGAGTTTTCGGCTTAAAAATAAAAATTTCGTTTTTCTTTAAAATTTACAGCAAACAAGAGATCGCTCTCCAGATTTTCTCTAAATATTTTAGACATCTTTTATCTTGTACTACCTGATCAATTTCACTTCTAATTTATTATTTTGGTTATTTTTTAGCATTTCGATCCCTAGGACTACCAAAGACTGAAATTAATAGTCATAATAATGTAGTACTTCTTTCGTGTCAAGATATTTGATTGCCCTAAATAATCTAAGCATTATTCACTCTGCTAAATGATCAACCTCTTTCTTTTAATTTTGTAGTGTGTCCTAGGGGTACTTTTGCAGTAATATGTTACGAACGAAACATTTAGGGGTTGCATTGATTTTCGACCATTAATGTCGATTTTAGAAAGTTAAAAAATTCTCACAATTTTTAATAACCTGAAAAATTCTGGAATTTTAGTAAAATGCGTAATTTCAATTTGTATAGAAAGTAAGAACACCTGAGCAGTGAGAACTTTGAGAAAAAATTGCGTTTTGCGTGAGTAAATTGTTTTCTAAAGCTTCTAGATGTCTCGAAATTTTCGATAAACTGGTGGGACTTAACATTTTCTCCAAATGCCGATTCGACAATAGATATTTTCAAACAACGACCTTACGAATTACTTCGTTATCACACCAATAAATTCGATCCTAGAACATTTCATTTTTTCTTTTTTTTTTATTAAAATACTGGGAATTTATTTAAAGTGTAATTTAAGGATTTTTTTCTTTTTGAAGAAAATTTCTGTTCAGCCTGAGCAAAATCAATTTTTAAAATATTTTACAATTTTTTAATCAATTTTTGGAAACTAATAGAACTTGAAATTTTATCGGAATATGAGGTTGAAAGGGCAAAGAAAGTGACAAAAATTGAAGAAAAGTTGAAATAAAATTTGAGGGCGCAATCTACATATAAGATAAGTGAAAATATACCAACAATTTTATGATCTATTGCACGGACTAATAATGACTAAACTCCATGAAGTGTATTGCTTGACCAATCGAAAAGTGAAATTTCAAGTTTATTTATTTGGTCAATGGCAATGACGCATTTCATAATTAAACATTGATTTCAGTCATTATCACCAGATTGAGGGGAATAAATTACAAACAATTTTTAATAACAATAATCGCAAAAACGGTGGTTATCATTATCAAGGATAGCTCATATTCGTGACTTACGGAAACTGATCTTATCACTTTCGTATGTATATGTACTCACCATTATTTCCATCATACATTCAATTATTGCAAATAAAATTTCCTCTGAAGGTGAACCAGCACTGATGCTTGAGCTTCTGCCTCTACAACCTTACACGAATCCTTGAAGATATCCAATAAAAACGATAATTCAGTGAGTTTCTGTTATCAGACCTCGCGAAAGGAAACCAAAACGCGGAAACCTCAAATATTTTGCAACACCACGTATATGTGGCACGCGGATGTACTAAATGCCCACTACGTCACGGAACGAGCGAATACCACAGCAGTACCACCAGTGGAAGGAAAGTTGGGCTGGCTTGACAGTACTAGAACCACCGTATGCGAATGGTTCGGTACAACTGATTAGCGTTGAAAGCAGTAAGTACAGGGTACTGCGGAATAAAACGGTCTCTGACTCAGGTATCGGTTAAGATAACTGCCGTAGTTTGTTGGTTTTGTTGACATGATTGTGGAGTATGTTGTCTAGGTTACCACACAGAGGCGGATTCTCATTATTGATTCCCAAACTACAGTCATAGAGTTTGCAGCGCGTTACCCTTAGATGTCTCGAAAACGCAGAGTTTCATTTTTAACACTCGTTACACATTTGGTTGCGTATGATATGTATGATCTTTGTCATTAGAAATTTTACACAGTTACCTTATCGAAACAAAACTGGAGGAAGATATAAAAAAAAGAGGTAGAGGTTATGGTGTTCTTGAGGAAAAACCAACTTTACTAGCAAGTTGCGTGTTAATCCTAGATTTCCCGATACCGCAGGAGTTTGGTGTCAGCAAATCACAGAAAAGCATTAAAATTTTGAAAACTGGCAAAACTCTGCATCTCCCAACTTTAGAAATTTTCAAGAAAACTTGCACGACGAGACCCTCCGACAATACCTTGGAGGTCCAAAGTCCCCTTTCAGGCCTAGTCACCCAGAGTGGAACCTGGACGGTCGGTGTCCCCTGCTCGAACCTTGAAGGTGCACATTGTTACACGATTTTTTTCAAAAACAACCTTTTGTATAAACAAATAGGAAACGGAACGAATACTCGTGACTGTAGGCAAAAGTAGTAACAATCAGGTACGATTGGGCGTTTTAAAAAAAATCGTCAAACTGTTACGAAAGTGAAATTTCAAAATCTCTTTTAAAAATCCTCCACCAGTTTCCGAAATATAGGCAAAATTATTCACAGCAAATCTAACTGAATCATTTAAAGCCATATCTAACAAAGATTATGTCACACAGAGTGGTCCATCTAGCCTGCGATCTTTAATTTTTTTATTGAAGGAACCATAAAGGCGTAATCTGTAAAGTTTTCCGTCTATTTGTCTCATACTCAAAATATCAACTAAAACTTGCAGTATAATGTCCATTTAGAACGGATTACTGACTACTTTATCGGGAATTAGATTGTAAATTTCAAATCATGAACTACACGAAAGAAGGTAGCTTCCCCTTAATATTCGTTGGGTCTAATACTATGGCCTTGAAGCCGATACTGTATTGAGTATGGGCTATGACGTGGGGCTAAGTTAAGTATTAGCTGTGACATCAATTACACCATACTGCGTGGATCGATGACAAGGTGACGTCATAGGGTGGCTAGCAACCATTCGTAACGGAAGTCGTGCATGATAAAGAAGGTAGGAGGGGGTATCCAAAATTGAAAATACGAATAAAGGTAAAGAAATTTGGAAAAATGCGTTGTGCTAATTCTCTTTAAGAAAAATTATAATTATTTGCGCCTTATTAAATCCTCCCCAATCACCTATTGGTCTAAGAAGGGTTTAGGATCTACATGAAAACAAGCTGGTAATGGTCAAGGCAGGGTTCTACCATTACTGTCCCCAACATCCACAGCGGTCCAGATCTGATACGGCACATTCTTTTCCCACCTTCTTTAACTTTCCCACTGCGTCATAGAAAAATACATAATTCATTATTAACGTTCACAAGAGGGATATGCATCAGAGAAAGTGGAATCAAACAATTTGATGCATACACATGATCCGCAAATTAGGGGTAATTCTCAAGAGCTGGATGTCAAACTTAAAGTTCTAGATCAATTTTAAACAATTTCATCGCTTGCAAAAGAAGTTTTCACAGAGAGTATTCTGACAATATATGATACGCTCGAAGGACGAAAATGCTCAATTCACATGAACTTTTTTGTTGCTCAATACCATGATGAAGAAGTCTCTATGGAAGTGCAAAAATCCATAAAAAGCTATTGAAAATGAGGATTTAGTTATGTAGTCTTGGATGCCTTGGAACGATCTCACCAAGAATATTTCCTTATATGTCTATAATAGTATTCAACTAGTACGATTACATTCATGACATAGTAGGAACACAAACATAAACCAGGTTTATTATAGCGTTTTTGCTGTAATGTAATACAGGGCGTGTGATGAACAAAACACAAATCTACAATGACTAATGGCATGTACTTATCTCAGAGGTATAAAATTAATTGAAGATTAGGTTGATGTCCAGACTCTATTAACTATCGCAGGAAATTAAAACCCACGATAGACGTTGTAAAGCTATTGAAAATGAGGATTTTTAGGGACGTACCGTCGCTGGGACGTCTTATCTTGGAATGCTCCCACCAGAACTATTTGTCCACATAAATTAACAATCGCTGTAGCAGTGATTTTTTATGAATTCAAATTAGTACAACTCTGTTCATAACATAGCAGCAGCATGCACATAAATTAGGTACATTATCGTACTTTTGCTGTAATGTAATACAGGGCGTATGATGAGCTAAACACAAATCTTTAATGACTAACGGTACCTATCTCTAGGTCTAAAATTCATTCAAGTTCAGGTCAATGCCTAGCTCTATTGACCATCGCAGGAACTAAAAACAAAGGAAACCGGATTGCTATAGTTGGATGCTTTAATTACAGTGAAAGTAGGTATTTGGGACTGTTAACACCGCCTTTATCTGTAACCTTGCAAGCGAAGGAGTGCTGTGTCGCGACCCACACAGGATTTGGGGCTACGCCTCGTCCAACCCCCTAGGACCGCCTTTAGAGCCTCCAAATGATTAGGACTGCAGAAATGTGATGGTAGTTATCTGATTTGGTCATCGGATGTGATAGCAAGACGTAAAGGGCCTCTTTTATTGTTGTATTGTTCGGGTTTTCGAAGGGGGAATTACTAATCGAAAATGTAAAATATGAGACAGAAATATTTGTTTCGAGACGAGCTATCTCGAGAAATAAAGTAGCGAACGAGAGTTAAATATTCGGTTAAATGAATAATTGTAGGAAAAACTTTACTATATACATATGTGCAAATATGTTGCACATTAGGACTGCAAGCACCAGATTCTTGATTTTGCGGGGTGAAATGTTCCTCAAGGAATGACGTCAAGAAATCTATTACAAATTTATATAGTTTATGATTATCAAATACGCGTCATTTCCTTTTTCCTATAATCAAGAATATGGCCCTCGGGCTCAGAGATACTTCCGAATGGAGGGAGTGAAACAAACATAAGAAATAGAGCAGAATGTTTTAGGTGTTCAAAAATCAGAGAGAGCGATACAGATCAACGAAATACTTAAGGTTTTTTGGTATTTTTCTCATCAAGAACCAATTAACAACACATGAAGCGGTCATGGACTTTTTTGGTACTACTTGCACCTACAACCTTCCTTGATAGAATGTGTTACAGTTTCACATTACTTTTGATTTTATTCCCAAAATAAACAAGTTTGAGGGACCTATTTCGTAGCACTGTAATTTCACAACATATTTAATTCCTTTCTTTAGCCCTCTTAAAATTGTGCCCTATACGCCATTGCTTTTACTGACGTATCACAATATTTTTAAAACTACAAATTTTTAGAAATTAACTCTTCCATGTATTTTTTCTCATGTTTCTCATTTAAATGTTTTTAACTATAGATATTTTTTGCAGTACTCAGCATGTACTAAATCAGTGGCATGTCGCAGCCTTTCAAAATCCATTAATTTTCCAAATGCATATTTTTCCATTTGATTGTTATCTTGTTGCTGGTTCTTCCCGGAAAATTGGGTTTTGCTCTTCTCTGCTTTGGTGGCTTACTATCATGTTTTTCCGAATAGAGAGAACCTTTATGGACGTTCAACATGAATACAATATTAACCAGTGATCTACTTATTTTGTTCGTCACAATTTCTATAAGTTTTTATTATACGTTTATCAAAGAACTGTTTCTTTGTCATATTTAAAATTTTGAATTCTGCGTATGTACGCCTCTGATTTTTTCATATCGAACTACAAAACTGTGATGAAATTGTATTATTTTACTATTTTCAAAAACCAGTGCTATGCCTTATCTCTCAGTCCCATAGACTTTTGAAACCTAGAGAAGTTTTATGTCGAGAAAAAGAAAAATTCGATTTTGTCCATTTATCACTCCCGTCTCGATATGGCCCACATTTTCATAAGGAATCAGTAATGTTCCTTCTGTGTTTTGCATAGCTCGTACAAAGTTTGAGCGGTAACGACTACGTTTCCTTTGACGTTTACGCTCTATTACCTTCTTTGACTTCGACTCTGATTTCATTCATACAAAATTAATAACTATGAAGTTCCGATACTCGTGAATATCAGAGACGTACTCCGTTTCTCAAAGCCTCTGAGAGTTTTCACAATTGTGAGTGCCAATTGACAATTTTTCCAAAGTGGCCCGGGGTGGTGAAGCAGGTCCGTTTATACGTTTCCATTACTAGTTGCTTCAGATTCTATTCGAAAATGCTGTTTTTGTGCAGTACTTTTTGGCACAGTTGGGAGAATCTTCAGGATTTGCAATATTCGATCGCGGACCACCGGATCTTCAACCATCTCTTCAAGTCTCATTGAAGCTGAATTTATAAACTTCAATCTTGCACTGGGAGTAATAATTATCATCATTCATTCTCGCCTCCCACTAGCTGGCTTACTATGCTGAATTTCGCGATATATATATATTCAAGGATCAGATAAAAATTATTTCTCTACTCGATAAAAAGATTCTCTACTTCATATCGATCAACAATACGAGTTCATGTCTGTTTACAAACAGGATCTACACAGGTACGTCATAATTTAGGCCCAAGTATACACTCAACATCTTTCCCAGTCCAACCCATCATCACTGCGGCAACTCCTTGTCCTCGCAGCTGTCAGTTTTCGCGCACAGAGGGACTCCTTTTTGAGCAGGAGAGCAGGAGGAAGAGGATTAAACCTCCGCTCTGCGATGTGCAGGACAAGAGTTTGATATCGTCGAAACGCTCGCGAGTTTTCTGTGATCTTGACACCAATTTGGTTCTAGAACATAAGATCAAAAGGTATTTTATTAAAATGTAGTTTTTATTGTTCACATTTAAGACCTTTCGGTGGTGCAACTGTGGTCCATTGCACCGGTCTCTGCGTTAGTGTTTCATTGTCGTTGAGTGAGTGCTCTTTCGGGAGCGTCCTGATCTCTTGAAAATATTTTATTAAATTATGTGTGGTGGTGGTATTCTTTAGGTTTTTCCCTGCATTAAAACTTTCCCATTGCCATCGGTTAAAAGACAAAGGATATATTATTTTTAATCACTAGTGCTACTATCAACAAGCCCTCAAGCAAACAAATTTAGGACCATTTACTTGTTCCTATTTGGAACTTTGGTGATGTCGAAATTCATTATTACTATTATTATTGACGTAAATCTCACTCTCTCCCAATTCCATCTGGTGGTTTCCAGAAGAATCGATTGATTTTATCTGGCACATGTGAAGGAATTTTCCACGTATGACGTAATCACGGTTACACATGGTTGCTAAAACTCGAGCGCATATAGCAGGAGAGCAGAAACCATCCGATGTTCGTATTTGTCCTGCAAAGGCAACAGCAGTGTTTTATGTGATGCGTGATACTGCCGTGGTTGACCTTATGGCCAACATTCAAGGCATCAAACTGGTTAGGTTTCAATGATGACTCAACTTGTCGGTTAATTCACGGCGTGGTAAACTCACAGATCATTTTTCACCTCTATATAGTTCACAAAAAATTAATATAAAACAACGGTCTAGATCTAAAAGAACTGGACGTAGCAAATCATTACTGACATTTCGCAACAAATTCGGTCCAATTTTATGGACGAGAAAAAGACGTCTCTATGACGTAATTTTGTCCTCGGAGAAGCCAAATCGACGCATATACGAAATTAAAAGTCATGACGACGTCATTTTCGCCCCCCACACACTTGTGTGTGATTTGTCAGAAAGAGGGGGATAAAAGTGTATACCAAAAAAAAATAATGTTACGTCCACATCTTCGAGGTCTTTAATATTGTAGTGTGGTTGGCATTATAGGGACGTTCTCCAGACGCAATATAAATTTATTTTAATGAGATAAGATATTATGCATGAGTTGGGAAAATGTAAGCGTAAATGTGTTTTGTAGGTCATTTACTCTTTCTGAGATAGTTCCTCATTAAGATATCAGTAAAACAGGATTTTGTCAAGGCTTTCTAATAGGCTCAATTATAGTATGTACAATATCGGACAAAATGAAAATGAATATAAGAAAATGTTGATATTTTTTTAATTAAAAAATAATGATATTAAAAATGATAATTTTATTAAAATAGATAAACATTTTGTTTAAAAAAAAAGTTAATAATAATCAAATTTAACGAAGGCACAGAAGCAAAAGTTCAATTTTAAAATTTGAACAAAAATTGAACTAGACAAAATTAAATTGACTGACGTAAAAAAAGTTATATTTCGACGAATATGTTAATAAATTATTAATATTTTGTCCAATTCCCTTTATTTTTAATCACACTGCGACATCCTGTTGGCATCGATTCTTTATCAAATTGGATATTATTTAAGGATTTATCTTTTTCCATATTTTTTGGACTTCCGTAAAAAGGTCTTGTCCATTCATGAATTATTTAGGTCCGAATATTCTTTTCAACAATTTTTTAAAGATTTTTAAGCGGATGAAGATTCGGGAACTAGGTGGACCACTTCATCACTTCGATTTTTTCTTCCTCAATCAGCCGTTTACAATTTTGGAGGTATGATTTGTATCGTTATACTACTGAAATATGTATGACAGCGGCAATTCCCATTCAACATAGGATAGCATCAAATTCCCAACCATCGATAGAACCATACCTTAACCAGAAAAAGCTCCCGAAATCATGGTGTTGTCACCTCCATGCTTTACGATCTTACAAACATATCTAAAATCTATCCTTTTCTATATTAGACGATGTTCACATTGAGATCTTTTAGTTCTAACTATATTAAATTTGGTTTCGTCACTAAATAAAACTTTTCCAATCGTTCACAGACCAGTGAAGGTGAAGTGTAGCATTATGACATGTAACATAGACATCAGTTTAGCTTCTTTATATCATTGGACAGCATTGGTTTTCGTGCTAGTTAATAGACAGACTTTCCAAATTCTACTAGACGACTCTGGACCGTGTGAGAAGAAAGGTCAATATTACCTAATTTACCACAAATGCTAGTTGCAGACATCCAAGGGGTCTTAGTGATGAGCCTTTGTATTTTTATATCAAGGCTAGTAAAAGTTTTTCGATGTCCATATCCTTGTTTTAAATTGGACACAGTGCTCTGAAGGCAGTAATGTTTAATTGTCAAAGACACTACTTGTTTTCATAAATTGAACTGCTTTTATACCATCTTTTGTGATTTCTCCCTTTCATAGTACTCAATAATTATTGTTTTTAAGTCAATTGACAAAGACTTTCCAGATGGCATTATGTACAAAAAGGTGTATTAATTTGAAGAAACAGTAATTCAAAGCAACATTCCTCATTGCAAAAATAACTATGGTCAATACAATTTGTCGCTTTCCTTATCAGTTAAAATTCCTAATTCTTTATAAAAAAGAAAATATTTTATAAATAATGTAAAAAATAAAAAGAAATGTAGAAACAAATACGAGAGCACTGTGATATATGCAGTATTGTGCAAAAAGATAGCAACTATTTGGATAATATAATATATTATTTAATAGAGATGTTATAATCAATATTTAGTGTAATAGCCCTTTTGCTTTATTACTGCTGCACATCTTTTCGGCATAAATTCAATTAATTTCTTGATGTAGTCTCCATCCAATTCGTTCCAAGCAGTCTCGATTGCGACAAACAAATCATTGGTGTTACTGTAATTTTGAGTTCGAATTTTAGTGTCAACGTAGTGCCATTGGTTCTCAATCGGATTTAAATCCGGGAATTGAGACGGCCAAATCGTTACAGTAATATTTTCTTTTTGAATCCATTCTTTGACAAACCTAGACGCTTGCTTCGGATCGTTATCATGTTGAAAGATTGCTGTTAGTGGCATAAGTTCGTCCATGTAAGGCACTAAATGTGTTTTGAGACTGTCCTTGTACATGAAACGAACCATTATTCCACTGATTCTAACAATAGGACCCATTCCAAGTGAAGAGAAACAGCCCCATACCATGACGTTTCCTCCTCTACGTTTAATAGTACGGCAAACGTATCTTTCGTCCAGTATTTTGCCAGTAGATCTTCTTACGTGAACTATCCCATCACTATTAAATAAATTGTATTTGGATTCATCGCTGAAAACCACTTTTTTCCAATTATCCATTGACCAATTACAATGATCTTGTGCAAATCGAAGTCGGGCCTTTACATTTTTTTTGAACAACAATGGTTTCTTCGCAGGACGACGTGTTGGTAAAGAAGCATCAAGTAACCTCCTTCTTACCGTACTTGAGCTAACACTTGTCGCACCCGCTTCTTCTAACTTGGCCAAAATTTGAGAAGATGACAAAAATGGATTTACTTTGGAGATTCATAGTAGTAATCTGTTCATTCTGGGAGTGATTTTTCTGGGTCTTCCTGGTATGGATGCTGGACCAGCTTCACCAGAAATTCTAAACTTTTTAATTATTCGGCTAATAACAGACTTATGAAGTTTTAAACTTGTCGCAATTTCACTTTGCTTTGCGCCATCGTGAAAATGCTTTATCACTAAATTATTAACTTCCAGAGATATAGTTTTGGCTCGAATCATTTTAAATTTGTTAAATATTAATATATTTTTGGTTCACCAAGCAATAAAACCGAATAAAATGAAGAAAATAACATGGTATCTAGTAGTTGCTATCTTTATGCACAAATAGATTTAAAAAATATATATATATATTTTAGATTCAGTTCGCCCTTTTTTTGAAATGAGCATATATTGACAATTGTAAGTAAACAATATTTATAAATAAATAAAATAAAAATAGATATCCACGAAGAAAACATCATTGGCATCATATTACTAAAAGTTGTTATCTTTTTGCACAATACTATATATATATATATATATATACATTTTTTTTAGTCGATTTCTCACTTTTAGTGAATAATTATTAGTCAATTTAATTTTGGCCGATACTGTATATCGATCTTAATAATCTCAAGTAAATAAATTCAATAATTTCAAGTACAGACACTGCTCCATGCGATTCTGAAAGTTTCGTTTCCATTGGGATACCACATAGTCTGCATAAAAGTCTTGTAAAAGCGTTTTTTACGTTGATGGAAACGTCTCCGTTTCGTTTTCAGCTACGCTTTGGACAGGTGTACGACTACGTACGGTACTGCTACGGTTTCGAGTATTACACTAAATAGCTTGAATTCTTGAATTGGATCACAAGTTGTGAATCCTCATAAAGTTCTGTAGTGACCCCGATCTTTGTTCATTAGGATTGGTCGATACATCTTCTCTATATCTTCAGTTAATATTGTTAAGTTTTTGGACATGTCATTTAAGCTTTTCCCGCTAGATGTTTTGGACCATGCAAAACGACTTTTGACTTTGCAGTTCTTCTGGTTTCTCTAAGAGTGGGGGGTTTCTCTAAAGAACGACGACGAGAGATGCACATAGTTCTTTCCCTGTTTGTTGGTTTCATACTACACCTTCTGCGTTTGACCTAGGCTA
This sequence comes from Euwallacea fornicatus, assembly GCF_040115645.1. Taxonomy (NCBI): domain Eukaryota; kingdom Metazoa; phylum Arthropoda; class Insecta; order Coleoptera; family Curculionidae; genus Euwallacea; species Euwallacea fornicatus. The sequence goes on from NC_089556.1 coordinate 3,094,066, forward strand.
ACATACATACATGTTTATTCATCAATTTTTTGTATACTGATTTCAGGTTGGTGTCATCGACTCATCGTTTTCTAACATAAACAAACGTGCCAATACTTTTAACCTTGTATCGATTAATGCTAATTATGATTCTTCATTTTTGAATATAATTCCACATTGTATGTATCGTCTGTGCGTCGTGATATTGACTTCCTTGAAAATGCTTCACAGGCAATTTTATCATTTCTTCATTTCCTTTCAACAGATATTTCATCTAATTCTTAAAAACTTGATACTTTTGTTTCCTCAGCTGGGTTGATCGTGCTTTAGCGCAATTTGTTTTAAAAATTCTAGAGTTCTCTTGGGTCACTTATTGAATTATGATACATCCCCTAAGGGGGCTCTATCCTCTATGCCTTGTGATGCATAGAAGGTGCAATGCACCATTACCCCCATTTACACTAGTGACAGCTTTTAACAACTCTTTGTACTGTAAATCTCCTTTAACGTTCTGATGACTTTTGCTTGCTTCGTGAAAGATCTAGTATTTTGTTAATCAGCTCAGTAACATTTAATCGTTTATTGCTGTATCTTGCCACGTGGTACTCCCAATGTTGTGTTTAGTGTTAATGCTAGTATTGGAGGAGTTGGTGAGTTGTTCCCGAGCATCGAGCTCCAGCTCGTCTATTCCTGGACTTTGGCTATTCTCGGTCTCAAACCCGTTTTTGTTGTTTTCTTCAGAGCAGTTTGACCTTCTTCCAGCGTCGAGTTTTGAAAATTTTCGATTTGTCGTTATAATTGCATTCCAATCTTCTCTAATCGTCGAAAGAAATGCTCTTTTATTTAATCTTCTTGTCTGGTGTTACCTCGAAGTTTTGAATGAGTTCCTCAACGTCGCTGGCCTGCGATCCATAACTTCTCATATTGAAATTTTTCCTATTTACACACTGTATTGTTTGCCTGTTAGTAGAAATGCGTTTAATTTCACTTGTGTCTTAAGAGTTTCTTGGGATTTGTTGAGTTCATCCATGAGGCCTTAAGTTGTCTAGTGCACTTCACTTTCACTCGAACGCGCACTTCACACTTTACACGCACTATACGCATTATAGCTGAGAAAGATGTTTTTCCGCGATTCACTCTCGGATCTATCTTTAGCTCCAACTCACAGTTGTGCAGTTTTATTATTAACTTCTGGTGACAATTTTCAGCTCAAAAGACCATACCTGAAATATCGAGGGTATTATTGAGGGTAACGTGAATGGTTGAAAGAGTTCCACTGGCGTGACTATACTGATTTATTATTACACATCTAAATTATTAAACGTCTTAAAGACCAACTGAAATCAGTGGTTCGAAAATAACATAAATTTATATTTCCCATGGCAAGAAAATGATATAATATTACTAGGTTAATGAACAGTTTTGTAGTCGCTGTGTTAGCAAATTGGCTTAGTAGTTTGATCAAAGCTGAATAGCTAATTAAAATGCTATGTCAACTGTTTCAGGTTCATGTAACAATCGCTATTTTTCTATCGTGAAACCACGATTATTATATTCTAATTTACTTTGAATAATTTATGAAAATATGTAAATAGTAAAAAAAACAATAATTATGTGTTATTTGAAGGCCAAATAACCTTTCTCTTCATGTTAAAAATTCTTCTCAAAAATTTTGAGTTAAAAATCTAAATTTATCTCTGACTTGATGGTGATTTTTAAATCCGCCCTTTTTTTTATTTGTAGACGTGCCTAATGGAAGCTCCACGAAAATCTGAAGAGGCAGCATCAAAACTACATTGAACACGTCCGCTCTCATATCACTAATATTTTCGTTTTAAGAATAAAAAAGTATACGGAATTTTCTCAGGTAAGTTTGAAGAGTTCAAATTGATTTGAAGAAACTCTATGAAATTAAATACGAATATATGGAAAAACTCTTGGTTTCTGAGCCAACTTCCCTTTGCCTCCTACACTGCTTTCGTATCTGAAACCTTTTTTGAGCTAGTTGGCAAAATATCAAGTAATGTATGAACTTTTTCTCTCCACCTGACTCAAGTGGGTGATGCTATTTTCATATCAGTTTCCAAATACTGGCGAACTATTGTGAAAATTGGGTGTTTTTTGTCCTTTTTGAAAGAGCAGAACACCAAAGTTGCAGCTATTTCAACTACTCGATTGCTAAATCACACATATTCTCATGTCCAGTATATGTCCCAGTTTTTAGCGTTCGCTAATTTCTTTCAATTTTACCATTAAACTATCATCTGACAATGCGGAAATTTCAAATATCCAAGAAAGCCATCTATTGCATCTCGGAATCTAAATTTCCGTAAGAATGCTGAAGGCAATAAGAGAGAGAAGGAAGGCAAACATTGATTCCAGTTCAAAGTATTAGTATCAGGGGTTCTGGAATGTCAAGGGAAGGGGGGCGCAATACACCCTGGCTCTGTGTCTAAGGGTGGAAGAGAAACCGATTATACCATCGAAAGCGTAAAGTTGTGAAATAGTGAGCCGAGTAAAGTGGTCCTGGTTATACATGATTTTAATGTGTAAGATATTGGAAAGTATGGTAAGCCCTAGGCTCGTACTGTTGTTGCAAATTACTTGTTATATTAGTACATCGGTTTAACGTGAAAACTAAAATCTCGAGGCACCTATTGAGATTTTTAGTGAAGAAAAAGACTTAACAGGTTGTCTTTTGTGTAACAGTTCATATAGCAATTTGGGGGACCACGAGGCCTCTTTATAGTCTGAGCGATGGAGAAAATCACACTGTGTGACGTCTCGCTTCTGATATGCACCTCAAAAGTTTAAAGTGCGCATATGAGTTAACAATATTTTTTAGGGGGAGTTTCGCCCCTATATTCCTGCATGGGAACGCTCACTGTTTAAGCAGCAAGATGTCCAAGCAACGGTGCTCCGGGGAGAACTTATTAACTTCCCCATTTACTCATTTTGGGGGGGTACACTTCTAACTTTAGGGGGCCCTAGCTAGTTGCCGAAGGAAACAATATCAAGGAAGTGCAAAACATATGTATGTATTTACACGTCGATACCGTATTGAGAGTTTATGAATATTTTAAAATAATGTCAAGATTAATGATTGAGTGCAGCTGTGATGCCTGACGGAAAGGGGGTTCATATCTCCCGGTGAGTCATTTAATTTTAATGACATTATATTACCGAACAGTAACTGTTATTTTGTTTCTAAATGCAGATACTGCCTAATCCACCTCTGTGTACTCCACTGGAACTAATTGATAGCACGTCTATGACGCAAGGAAGTGCCAAAATGTAAGATTAATATGTTTTTATAATATTTCTGTTTTGTTGGATATTTTTAATTGTTAATTAATATTTCACATTGATCGGACGCACACTCCGTGCCGTAATGGACAGTAAATACTAAATCTTAAGGAAAACTTAATGAGACTGAGGAAATGCTAATTAGGATTATCCGCTCAGAGTTAATATTGCTTAGCTAATGATTTGAAATCGGTTTAAAAAAACTATTCGACCCGTCTTCGTAATTTACTTCTCGTGCTCTCTGTCCTCCTTTCAACGCGCGAATCTTCCATCCTCGTCGCAACCGACTGAACATTCCATACAAAGTTTCGTATACGAGGTCACGTAACACGAGTGTGGCACTAGTCCGAAAAAAACTGATATTTATTAGTTATTTTATTAAAATTACTATAGCTCGTTTCCACAAATCGGGGTTTCAGTTTTGGTGCTTTTTCGAGAAAATTTTTATATAACGGAGCAGGATCACAGAAGACACCAGCAGTGACGTTCTACAGAGCGAATTTTATCTATAACTCGCTCTAGCCCGTAGATGTGAATTTTCCATAAAATCAACCTAAAAACTGCTATTGGAGAGCGCTACTCCTAGTTGCAAAATCTTAAAAAGAAAAGATCCTAAACAATACGTAATAACCGACTATATTAATACACATACTTATAATAAATGTAATCATTAATCATAAACATAGGTTTGCGTTCGAATGAAATTGTTTTGTTTACCGAAAACGACTGCGGAATAAAGTAAACGAAAGAGCTCTTTTTTTAATTTTTAAAGGGTTCTGGAATATTGATTTAAAAGCACTGAAATAATCATTTTTATGGGAGCATTGTAAAGTGGAATTTAAAAACTGGGGGAAAGAGGTGTAGGAAAGTTGCTGTAACTTGAGATTTCTGCGATCCTAGTCGAAACTGTTCTAAATTTGCATATATCCATATTTGTTTTAGCCAAATTGATTTATTTATTTTATTTTAACATCATTTTATTCCTGTTTACACATAAAACGCAACTCCTACTAACCGTTTTTTGCAATGAGCCTTCGATTCAATCACAGTTTGTTTAATTAATCGCTCATGGGATAAGGAATAAAAACAATAAAAATTTAAATTAGCAGCAATCACCTAACACATAAACAATGTGAAAACTCTTAGCAATTATTGCTCCTTTAATAAAAATGATAATGTCGTTAAGGACGATTTACAAAACTGTATAAAGGGGTATGGATAGATAAATGTTTAAAAACTAAATCCCTCGGAATTATTACGAGGCTGTGTATCAGGACAATAGAAACCTTACAAGGTTTTAAACGGTTTGAAAGGTTGAGTGTGTTTTCAGAAGGCAATTTTCCTAAATGATGGAAAACAACGAAATGTAATTGGAGGGAAATAGTGATTTCATGGGGATTTCACGGTGCCTGGAGCCCGTTTCAGTTATCCAAGAGAGAAAAAAAATGTCCAGTACATATTCGTGAGTGTAGGAATGAATACATACATTCAGGTGAAAGCTTCCGTTCGTATATTCAAAAAAAGGGACTTTGGCTCTAAAAGTGCTCAAGTTCAATTTCCCTCCACTAAATCACCGGAATGTTCCATGTCAAGGACTGCATCCTCCTTCGCCTATTCATATTTTCAGATTTAACACTTACGAACAGAATTATATTTTTGTCAAGGTTTGAATCTCTCTGACGTATCCGTCATTTCTAAGCACAGATATTTAACAAACAACTTTAAAAATCATTTAACGAACTAGTCTATTGATGTCGAAGATTAATGAACGAGATTGTTTAACTCGGAAGCAGAGCAAGCGAGTGAGTACAGTAGACAGTGGCAGTCACCGATCACGTGTGATGGTTGACCGGTGCAAGCGTTGGTATCAAACCAGTCACAATGCGTTTAAATCAAGTCATGCACATTTTCCAAGAATACATACGCCTCATGGAAATTTGACGTAAAAATCCTTTTTCAGGAGATCCTTTTCGGAATTAATTACATACCAACTTACAGTTTACAGCTATGTACGTCGTTAGTAACCATACGTGATTTCTACGTTATTGCCGGTCAGGTTCACCCCTCTGTTCTAGAAGCCGGCACCTGAGGCAGCAAGCGATTTTCGGGTCTGTTGAATTTCGTTGTTCTTCAAACAATATGTGAGGTCCTTAAGGAATATCTTAAGATGTTTTACGGCTTGCTGAGAGCTGATTTAGACAACTAGGGATGTTTGAGAATGATTATACATTACGCAATTCATTTATAAACATTTAGGGAACAACCCCTATATTTCTTGATATTCTGATGAATACATGTTGGTTTCTGGGATTTACCTACGTTGTATCACCACATTTTATCCGTATTATTTATTTCGGTCCCGCAGAGGTGTTTGTGAGTTTTAAAAGCAGATATTTTTGAAATTATAAGATATTATCGGACTTATAACAAATTTATGGATATCGTAAAAGCTTTGTTTTTAGTTTTGTAGTTTTGGCTTAAGTAATAATTATGGGTCTTTTTGAAGACCTATTGAGGGGAAATTTTCCATATCCGAAACAGTTTCAATCGGCTTGAAACTTTTTACAGTTCTCAAATAAATCTAGGTCGTCTATTACAGAGAAAATATGCCGTATCTCTTGATTTTTTTCGGAAATTTGAGAGATTTCAGAGGATTTCAATGAAATAATCGAAATTTGCGAGAAATATCTGTAAGAAGATTTGAGTTCGTAAGAAATGTTAAAATAATAATAATAAAACCCCCTTGTTGATGTGTTAGAGCTCAACCAAACGAGAGCCCTTGCATCGTATTTCTATGAACCAATTGCAAGTCTCTTCTTCACATAAAAAATCCCCTGCAATGCAACAAACTGGTTCAAATTGTTATATTGATAGAAGTAAAAAACCAAGAAGGATAGACATGGAAACTACAGATTATGCACTGTACACTCATCACATCTTCCTCATCTCTGCAAGCCTGATAAGAGGTGGCGCCAAAGGACACCCTACGTGGTTTCCCCACTCCCACACGAGGCACCTCGATGATCCCCGATCCCTGACCCGAACCCCGGTGACGTCCGCTTGCCCCCCTGTTCCCACCACTCTACCCTTACTACGCTCCTTTTCATGTTCAAAACCTCGTTCATTCGTAGCCTCCATCTCTCTTATTTCCACGCGTACACCGAACACAAATAACAAAGAATCCTGCCATGCACATCTGCTTTCCTGATACATTTCGCGATCTTGTGACGTAACGCTGCCACGGATGATAGACGGCTGACAGGTGTCGTAGCCTTCAATTGAAGTTTCCGAAAAGAATTAAGAGAGGAGGGATTTCCCCCGGTCACTTGAGGACACTAATATATTACTCAGCGTTGCCGTTTCTGGCGACAAGTCTTGGGAAATTGCTAATAAGACGTTGGGACGACGTGGAGGGGTGTAAGACGGGGGTGACAATGTGACAACTGGGCGGTTAGGTCCAGTAAAGCTACCGAAGACAACGGACCTCGGATGCTGCGAAGAAGTGGGAAACCGCGAGTTCTCGCGACCATCTTCCCTGCTTTTAGCAGGAGAACAGCTGAATGGTGAGGTCAACGTTGAAAGTTGTTGCTTGGAGTCAAATTTCATTCGATGTTGCCGCACTGAGGAAAATAGCTTAACTAAAGTTTTTAATTATATAGATTACTTTTGATAGCAGTAACTATAATATAATAATTGTAATAAAATACGCATGAATTATACAGGGTATAACATATCACCATAGAGATATTTATTTCAGGGAGTGATGGTTCTTTTTAAAATAATAAAAAAATGCTAATAACCCCATGGTCAAAAACGCATCATTTTTGGTATACAAACTCACGAAGTTTCATGTTTTTTAAAAGGCATTTTCAACAATTTTTATTTCTTTTTTTCGTTTAGATTTATTTCTATTTTAAAAAATTGGATTAAATGTGGCTTCAGATAATTGATAAGTGAGCCTGATTATTATGTTTCTCTTTCTGCCTTTTCAGGCTTCATTTTCATCGATAGATATTTTTGCAAATTCCATGAAAACAGTGAAAGCATTACTGCAAGAGACCAAAAGGCTAAAGAGTTAAAGGATGAATTAAAATTTGGTAACAAAATTCATACAGGGTGTCCTGAAAAAAGATACGAAACATAAAATTGTACATAATTCAAGAAAACACAACACCCTGTATATGGCTACCGACCATTTTGACATTTTATTGTAGAGTATTAAGGAAAATAGATGTATGAAATCTCAAAATCCTAACTCATGGTATATGTAAGTAAAACGCAAAATATGAGAAAAAGTATCAAACTTGGATACCCTCTGTTTTGAAAATGATGGGTTTTTGATTATGGATCCATTAGCATTTTTTTATTATTTTGCAAAATGCTACCGTCTTCCGAAATATTTCAATAATGATATGTTAAATTCTGTGTACATTCCCAACTAGTCAGTTTGCTGCAACAAAATTTAATGGAAACTATACAAAGTATGTGTTTCTAGACCTTAGCCATGATTATTTCGGTAACTAAAAGATACAGGGTTGGTTAAATAAGTTAAATTTTCCCCAATTTGGAATTCAATAATACGTTTCAAAATTAAAAAAAAATCGATGAATTTTAAAGGTATTGGACAAAAACTAATATCTTGAAAGGTAAGGCTCCCAAACTCAATTTGATTTTTTTGTGTAATACATTTTTCTTTTCATAACATTCTTTTTACAACATAATTTCTCAAAATTCTTATACATATCATGCCGCTTTGTATTATCTTTTTTAGTCATAGTAATCGCTGCCTTCGATGCTGCCGTTGGGAACCCGGATCTGTGCAGACACACAGTAAGAACCTTTGTACGTCGTTTGATGTGGGCGTTTCTTCGGATTTCGAAGTATCAGGTTTAACAAAATTCGTCTCTAGCTTTCTCTTCTTACTTAGGCGAACCTCAGTTCGTTCTTGGATGGCCAGGATTTTGCAGAAATTTCTTGTTAACGGTCTGCGAGGATTCATTGTGTGGTTATTCCCTACATTTTTTTTTCCCTGGTTTGTAATGTAGAGAGGGGAATAGTTATTTGACTCGAAGGGTTTGTTACTGCATAAGTTCGGTAACGATGGTTTCTCTATCTGAAACGGAAGGCTAATGGTACCTGCTATTGCACCCGATTCTTTGATTCCAACAATAGTACGAACGGGCCTAAATGGAACACAGGAATTCAATTTCCTCAAGAACCAGTAGCTGCTCTTTGCGCGAGGCTGTATCGTGCGCCGGGAATTCCTAATAATCGACGATATTAGTTTTCCTACCCCAATGTTAAACATACTGCCTTTTCGCCGCTGTCTGTAGAAGAACACGAGGGCAGCAGAGACGGCGGCCACTGTACAGGCTGATGGTAGAGAAAATGGACTTACTGTAGCTGCTAAAACAAGTCGGCCATTATAAGAGTAAATGCATGAACGTATGACTCGACGAATTAAAACTGCGCACAGGGTTAATGGAATTTCAGCAGCGAGGAATATCATATCAAAAAAGCAATTAAATTTGAAATGCAAAAAAATAAATTAAAAAGAAAGTGACGTCCAGAAATTGTGTGTTTCATATTGTCGTGGACATTTCTGTCAAAGCTACCTGAAGAAGGTCCATAGATAAATACCTGGATTAACAGTTTAATATAAAAATTAAAAAAGAAATATTCAATGCTGCGTAAAGTTTAAACTACCTTTTAGATTCCCTTTGATAATGCTTACTTCATGCGTGCAAATATGCATATATTACATCTATTTTAGAGGTAACTTAAGGTGGATAATGTTATAAAACCCATAATGCTTAATGCAGAGAGTTGTTAAATGGTATTTTGGCTAGGGATTTCGAAAATCGGCTGAACATGTCTCGACCTATCGCATATTTCTCTGCATACTGTTGAACTATAAATAATTACCCGATAGTTTTTTCAATAAGAGTTATATATCGAGGAAATATCACCAAAGACATATGGGCTTTTAAACCGCAGCCATAGTAGCTATCTTGTGAAAGGTTTGGGATTCATGGTATTCCTGTATGATATTCCAAGAGTTCACCGATTTGAAATTGTGCCTCGGGCTGAAAAACTGATGAAAGATTTTAAATAAATTTAGTTCTAAAAATAACCTTAGATTTCTGTTGTATCATTTCAATTGTTGTTTAGATTAATTACATTTTTTAGAGGTCCTAACAAATAATTTACAAAGTTTGGACATTTAGAAAGGTTTAAAAAGTACAACTTTTCTTTCAATATAGAAAGTTAATATATATACATATTTATTTACTTTAATTAATATACATAAATAAGGCAGTTAAATCGACTCTGGGGCCTACCTTTCCATATACCATAACATCAAGAATTTGTTAAAATAAAATTTCAAAACAACACTTTATTAAAAGGTTTTCTCTAGAAGTCTTATAAACTACCACAGGTAGCACTATAGAAATAATATTCCTTTTACTTCAGTTATTCACTCAAAACTCATACTAAAGCTTGAAGAATTAAGGCTCTCTCATTACGCAAAAAATTAATTATCAAATCGTCCAATTTTTCATTACTCCGAGCTACTTGTCTCTTTATCGCCTGTTTCAGTTCTTCTTTGGCGCCCTTATCAGCACCTCTAGTTCCAATTCTTCTTTGACTTCTGCAAAGAAATGTTTAAAGAACTTCTTATTTGAAATTTGTCAAAAATTCTACCCTAGATTTGGCAGGATTTCTAGATGAACCTGGCCCCCTTGATGCGTCCATAAATAAGTCAGCTCTTCCATAATATCCACATTTATGATGTAATTCTAGTAGAATAATATTGTTGCTAGGGGAATTAAATTTTGATACTCTGTTTTACCTGGAAAAGATGATACTGAAACGAACGATGCTGTTTAATTTCTTCTAAAAGAGGAGGTATAAAATCTTCTTCTTGAGGCCAATCAAGTTGCGTTAATACAAAAATATGTCCGATTGACAATTCGCTGTAATCATGCTTTCCCATGTTATCCTGAAAATAAATCCTAAATATCCCCACACGTGACGTCAAAAATACCTACTTTAATGCACCTTAAGAGAACTTTAACCAAATACTGTAAAACTGCTAATTTCGTAAGAGGCAAATAATGAAGATGTCTCTGATTTCCCCCTACAGTTAGGCTATTGCTGAGATATCCAACATTGCTGGATGATAGAAGAGGTAAAGAAAGCAAAATTGGTTCCAGACAAGACTAGAAATTACATACTATATATAAACCTATGTAGATGTTAAGGTTATCACTTAGGGATCACTTACGTTGTAACTTTTATGAATATAAAACAAATCTGCCAATCTGATGTACTTTTGCAAGGTCAAATTGGAGTCTGTAATCTTTTGCAGATACATCAAAGCTTCCTCGTAGCGGCCTTTATAGATTGCATAATCAATTACGAAGGAAGCTAACCAAGAGTCCAGTTTCAAGTGAGAATATATTTTAAGGAATTCTGTAAGTGGTATGAAGTCATAAACAGGAGAAGAGAATATAGAATGTCACTTATTTTATTCTACTTCTTTTTAGAGGACATAGATGTGAATGAATATGATAATAGCAACTAGCGCCTTTTTCCTTATATATTTCTAACAAGAACAACTGTAAAAGTAAAAGTATTTATTTTAACTATTTAAAAATCACAGTCGTTGAATGACATTTTGTTCTCAAACTCGTTATTCTAATAGTTTCTAACACCCTCCAAAAGGACGCAGATTAAACCTGAAACCCCCTGTATATTTTGTAAAATTGCAACCTACCTCTATGTACAATATCATAAGTAGTGATAAACTCCCAGCAATTAATGCACATTAAAAAGTTGCTCTGCATCACTTTTAATTCCGGTTTTTCTACTGAAATATATGGAGTTGTAGTGTGAATTATATCGGTATCAGTTTTGCGCTTTTTGCCTTTGGGCTCTGATACAGGATTTGGTAGAGTTGGGTCTAAAATAATTTTTCATAGAGAGATTTTCTTTATCTTGCGGAAAACACACCTAAGAAAGCCTCTACAAGTAAGTACTGAGTAGCAGTTTGTCCTGGAGCTTGTTCAGGCGTTAAACTCGCAGTGTATTCGTAGAGGCAATATAAGAAAAATATAGGCAAGCAGTATAACAGCTGCTTATCATCACTGACAATAGCTTTTGCCCTCATTTGGGAATACATTATAACGTTTTGCCAGTAACTTTCTTTAGACCTGCGTAACAATTATTTAGGTTTATCCACATTACTAGTTTGATAAATATATTACCAACTTTGAGTAAAATTAATGAGATGACTTCGCCAATTCAGCTGTCTACCTATAAATTCTAGCACCGAAAACAATTTAGACCAAGTACTCTCGCTGCTGGCCTCATTTTCCTAAAACCAACTCTTAAAAACCTGCTTTTGATTTTCAGCAGTTCTAAACCTGTATAGATGAATTAGATTTTCCTAAACAACACAAATAATATTCAACAGCTTTGTTCAGCAACTTAAGCAGCAACTTTGAATTCAATTCCAGCTTGGTTTCTTGCTTTGCAAGAAGAGGGAGTAATTCACAAACTAAGAGTCTTCGGTAAGAGTTTATAGGGTAGTGTCCATCATCACTGTGTTTTTCAGCTATCATCAAAGTGTCCACTAATTTGGGCTACAAAGAGTGTTAATGTACATATAAAATGTAAGAAACACTCACTCCATAACTCGATATTGCTGTTGGAAACCTCTGCAAAAGCAATAAGAGTAACCTGCAATGCTCCATAGTATCTTCACAATGATCAGCAGTGAAAACTAAGAGCTTATGTTGTACTTCTGAAGAAATGTGTTTGAACATCTCACACAGAAATTGTTTTTCAGAGTCTTCATTGTCAGTTTCGCATCGTAAAGCACTGGTGACTTTTTCAATTTCTTTCCAAAGTTCAGGAGCTTGTTGGAACTTACCTATCCTGCCATTCAAATAGAATATTGTATGTATTATTGTATAGGTATAATCTCAGCTGATTCATTAAAATTGAAATTATTCCTCAAAAGTTGGTTGTGTTTGACACATGATTACAAGCAAACTGCTTCTACTTTGAAAATATGTACTAGTTTTATAGCCTCATAGGCTGCTATTCAATAGAAGTTTAAGATTTTTTCCAAGAGTAATTTTTCTATAATTAATTAATGCAGTCTCTGAAGGAATGCAGAGAATGGTTAATCTTGTATAAAAAAAGGTTCTTTAAGGGCTTCATCAAAGTTTTACAACATTTTTTTTTAATTACACTGGCATAGCACTTACATATCACTGAAACACTTTGCTGCTTCCTTCACATTGCCAGCAGTCTTCTCAATTAAGTATGCTTCAAACTAAAGAAAATTTTGTTATTGACACTATCCTGCTCAAATTTAATTCTGATTTTCAATGCATAAGAGATTTCTCAAAGCACAGGTATATATTTTTCTGTTTCTTACTTGCACTCCAAAGTTATTGGGGTATAGAGACTTGGCAGTGAGCATCCATGCTTTGGCTGCATAGGGGTTCTCTTTAAGGGCATCTTTCGCCCTTTGAATCACGTACTCTTCATCAGTTTGATTCAGATTAACTTCCATGTTAAATATGAGGAGAACTCAGTTTAATTCAAATAAAATATTAATATTTCTATCATTACCGGAAATGTGAGGTTCTGATAAAAATTTTAAATTACCCTGACAAACTGAATGACCCTGACGACTAAGTCAAAAGGGTGTAATCTGTAGACAGATACGTTCAACTAATAAATAGCGATGTAGCTATTCACCAATAGATGGCGGGGCGCAGAAGTATTGAAGCGTTTGTAGATGGCGATAGCGTTAAAGTACATAGTTAGTATTTTGGGATCCACCAAGTACAGCATATTATAGGGCAAGTTTTCGTAGTCATCACTTTTGGAATGCATAAAAATAAAGTTCTCATAATGTGTATTTATAGCGTTTCGCATATGCCCCCTCTTTTTAAAGTATTTTCAAGCATTTCGTTATAGATGAAAGTGGACCATAAAATTTTTATTTTTAAATGGATATTCCGTTTAAGCGAAATTCAAAATTGTTCAATTTTGGACTTTTCCACAAATTCTCTAGTGAGGTGCTTAGGTGAAATGTATATGCCACCTACCCAGCAATACTTATAACAATCAAACATAAATTTATTGTAATTTACCCTTTTTGCCATTATCTGTGGCTTTCTCTGAGGTTTGAATACTTGTTTAAACATGATGGACAGCAACAAATTGGACAATTTCAGTTAAAACATCTATATTTCCCAAGATTTTCGCCCTGGGAATATTTCCAGTCTTCATGAAACAAAACAGCAATTTAATTAAAAAATTTATTTAAATTAAACTTATCTCACTAGCTTCCATATATGACACAAGATTTGGCACTATGCTGTAACATATTTACAAATTTTCATAAGTTACTACACAAGGGATTAAAAGGTTAAAATACTGCCCGTTGCTATCGCAGGAATGGCAATTACATACTTAAACGTATCCTAAATATCTAGATAACACTTATCGACTAAAGTAAGCATAACAATTAAAACTTAATTAACATGGGCGGAAAAAAATAAGGACAACCACTTGATATACAACTGAACTTAAAGCTAAGGGCTAAAGTAAAATAAGTAATTTCTTTGGCTTTTAATATCTATAAACACGTAGGTGGTTACTGGTTACTTTAAATCAATACTAGCTAAACTTATCTTGATCCAGGAGTATCTAGAAGATCATAAAGGGCTGAAATGTAAGTCTGTGCCATCTGAAGGGTTTCGAATTTGCTGAGTTGTCTATCTTGCCCAAGTTGCGGCAGAAACGTCCTCAAACGATCGAATGCTTGATTGAGGTTCTGCATCCTCCTTCTTTCTCTTGCATTGGCTGCCAATCGCCTCCTTCTCTGCACCTGAGGAGACACTTTCCCTCTTACTCCCGATCTGCCAGGGCTGGAAACTTGCGGAAAACCTTCGTCACTCAGGCTGTCGTAACTTGGAGCGGGAGATGAACTCCAACAGTCCTGAGGCAAGATTTCAGGAGCGGCTGCAGGAAAGTACAAGCAAGCGGAGTAATGTTCTGGGTTTTCCATCTTCTTTCGCACTAATTCGCGGTTCACTCCGGCAGGTAAAAAAATCAAAATCTCGCGTAAGATCGAAGAAGAAAGCTGAAGAAGACCTGTGCACTAAGGGTCGTCAGGTGGATTTAAACACGAGTGGTCTACCTTTCCGGCTTATATAGGGGCGATGGGTTCTTTGACGGGGAGTTCCGCCCTATTAGCGCGTGCCCTTCGACCAATCAAAGGGCACCTTTTTCGGCCGGTACTTACGGCCAATCATCCGAGGGTAATTGTTATGGGGTGCATTGAGACTTTCGGCTCGGTCTTGCCATTATTTTTAGGGGACTTTGTATGCATTTTGATTGTTTTACCGCTCACGGGATTGACATGTGTGCAAAGCAGTAATTTGTGCGAATAATAATATCGGCAGGTACACGGTATGACTGTTTTGCTTGCAGAGATATTTCTCTAATTGTTGTTGTGAATTCAAACATTCGGTGGGAAATAGTTTTCTTTTGTTAGCAGAAAAAAAAGTTTAGAAGAATAAAAAAATTCACACATCCGCTTCTTAACAACACTTCCATCTATCGGCGGTGAAAAAGCAAGTCATGCAACCCCCATTTCGGAACTTTCCAATTCTACAAAGTTAAAAGACTAGTTACCTCATAGGCTTCGGTTACACCCATTTTTGCAGGCAATAAATAATTAAAACTCGCTTCATTTGATGAACTTTATCTTGTCAGTGACCTGGCATTAAAATCTCCCGGCTTAAGGTTTATTCTTAAGGTATTTTCTAAGTTCCACATTGGCCATAGCAACACGAAATCTTATCTTCGGCATAATAAGCAGCCCAAATTGCGCCTAAATTATGACAATTTCAGTGGAATATTTTTTTGTCGAAAGCGTATCATTCCTTTAAATAATGACGTGGAGTAATCGTTCTGGCATGAGCCGAAAGGGTTTAAGAATTTCAAATACTCGAAATACGTCCCCTAGGGGGACATTCGTTGAACCCAAAGTTTACGTGTTTATAAAAGAGCAAAGAGAAAAAAGAGGAGAAGAGAACCAAAATCTTGCGTCTCAGGTACAAGAAGTGAGCAGTGCTTTTGCGAAATGGTACCAATCTAGCCAAAAAATTTTGAGCACTTTAAAGGAGTCTAAACTGAATGCGAACCCATTTCCTTTTCTAAATTTACTCTTGCATAGTGGTTTAACCTCGCACCTTATATATAAAAGAGGAAGAATGAGGGTTTTTAGAAGCTCTTAACGGTACTACGGCACTCAAAAGAAGTTTCAAAAATTGCAAGTTCTATGAAAATATGAAAGTTGATAAACTCTGGAAAAAGCCGCTTGAAAACACTTCTGCTCTCACCAAAGTTTTTCGAAGTTCGATTTCTACATTTTTACATCAAAAAACAACAAAACAGTATTTGATCAACCAATGAAAGTGAAGGCAACATCAAACAGACGATGAGAGTAATGCAAAATTGGAACCTCTCGTGGGAATTTGCCGATCAAGTTGAAAATTTAAGAGAAACGGCCAAAACTCTCCATTTTGTCATGAAAAATAATTAACTACGCTTTGCACATATTTTGGAGATGAGATGGAATTGACTCTGTTTTGGAGGATTTTTGGAAGAAAGTCCGAATAAACCGTGGGAGAATTAGCTTCAGAGATGTTCTTCGATTTCTCGTCGAAAGTGAGGAACACCTCAAAAACTGAGACTGAAGCAGAGGGGAAATTTGTTCTCTGGTTGATTAAGGATTTTGGAGCGAGGTTTTATCCGCAGTGCTTTGCTCAAACGTTTTTATTTTTCTATGTAAGTTGTCTTTATCCGGATTGGCACCGTAGCAAGCAACAACTTCGTTATTTCTCTAATTGGCCCATGAAAAAATCAGGGACCCAATAACTCAAATGCAACGATATCTTAACTTGCATCTCCAATCGCTAAGGATTAACACTTGAGAAAGTTCCTTAGGAATTTGTGTGATATTTTTAAAATTTTACTGAAAATATGTTTTAAATCATAGAACAATTAATAATTTCCAATAACATCCAAACACAAACTCACATAATGATAATAAAGGGTATTTTACCTGCCTATCCGAAATATTATCTTTCTACCTAAGAAAATTGTAAAGCCGAAGCCAAAAGGCATAAGTTGCGTGTCGAGGGTAGTCGTATTGGCGAACTAGAGGTGCCCTAAAGATAAACTAATTTCCAAATTGAAAGACTTTCGAGGATAATTTCGGTAATGCGATTTGGCTTCTTACTATTATTGTTACGAAAATGTTTGTGACTCTCGAGTAGCCTAAAGGACATTCTTAGTTTTGAATGGAATTACGTTTTGCACGCGGGTCGAACATGCGAGACCATGTCGATAATTACACCTGGTTATAGACAGCGACATTTTAGAAATTCTTCTGGAACAAATGCACGTGGACTCTAGAGTTGTGAGATATAATTGCATTAAACGCCCGACCGTGAGAAAAAATACCCCATAATGCATGATAACCCTTAACGAGCTAAAAATGACACGCTGCGCGTGTTGAAGGTGAAGGAAAGGGATTAAATAGGTCTAAGTAGAAACAAATGACCTCGGAGATTTTTGGAATTGGTACCAAAGCAGTGATGTTCATTGTAATGATCATAAAGCCATTATGAGGACCGTAATCTAAATGTTCGTCAAATTTTGATACGCTTGTGAAGCCAAATCATATCGTTTTGTTGGCGGGTTAATTTTTTATCAAAGATGGGTGTCTCTGTTAATGGTCGGGTCGTTTGCCTCACGATGTGAAAATTATGCCTAACTGTTTTGTGCGCGTGTGTGTGCAATATTTCACAAGCCAACTTAACCAACCACAATTTTATTTAAAAAAATTAACAGCCATATTTGACTTAAACCTAATCTTTGGTTATCTCCCAGACCCGTGCCCCCAGTGGGTGACTCCCACATAGCTAGTTCCTCCTTCGCCGTGATGTTTTTTGTCTCCATAAACAGCAGGGTGCTTGGCGTGCCCTTCACGTTTCACCACGGCCTGGAATCCGTCTTTTTTACCAGAGGTGTATTCTACGACCCTTATGGTACCATCGGGTTCGTGAAGGGAGTAACTACCCTTGACGTCATCGTGCTTGCGGTGCTCTTCTTGGGATTTGTGGTCTTTACTATGGGGGTCATGAACTCCGTATTCGAAGTGGTAGTTCGCTTCCGCCTGACGAAGAATTGTTACGTGAACTTTAGCATCGTTAACCCTCAGTTAAGCCTAACTGAAGCTAAACCAAACGGCCTTGAAAGCTGAATTATTAAGGTTGCAATTTGACGCCAAAACTCCCTGGAATTCTCTGTGGAATCTAGCATTTCTAGTTGGAATATTTAACTAACGTTAACTATGAGTTAAATGGAACTCAAGTTAGTTAAAACAGTCGTAAAAGGGATTCAACTCTACTTGTTTCTCTTTGCTTGCAGGGGGTCAATTTTAGGTACACTTACGAAGTGGTCGCCGCCATGGTGTCCATGGTGCCCGTGGTGCCCATGGTGGCCGTGGTGGCCATGGTGACCGTGGTGCCCATGGTTGGGGAAGGCCAGAGCAGTAGCGATTGCAAGGGATACATATAGCAGGAACTAAAAATTCGTTCTTGTATTAGTGTTGTTGCGGCTAGATGAGGGTGATTTTCAACTTACAGTAAAGGTGTTCATGTTTAGAGATAAAATGGTTAAAAGTGAACTGATTTTTGTGGCGGTGGTGTTCGCTTTTATATCAAACTGTTTAATAACCAGCAAATGTTGTTAAGTAATCGTGCAATATAAGTTGTAGCAAATAGGCATGAAATAGTGCATTTGCATCATAAAATTAGGCAGGACTTCGATTTTTTCTGTTTTGTTAGTATTAAGAAAGAATAAATTGTAATCTTGTTTCCTGTAGATTTGTCTTATTCTGAGAACACGCCATAACTATGTTAAAACACCCATAAAATTATCTTCTGTAGTAATTAAACTACAACTTCATAAATGTTCATGCACTTTAATATGTGGATTTTAGTCATCAGGAGATCTGTTCCTTGTGAAAAGGTTAAACTTTGATACACGGAGGCTATCACCAAATGAGATAAAATTTCCCAATGATAATACTTAGCCATCCATTCGTACATCCAAGATACAAAAGAAGTGTTTAGGTTAAGGGGGTTGAGGATCTAAAAAGTCCAAATAAGAGAACATGGGCCTAATAGAGCGTATGACGATGTAGAGCAAACGTATTTGGGGGTGTACTATCAGAGGTCTTTAAGAGTGACAAAGTAACGGTTTATTATTAATATTAATGGATCAATAATGAATTATTTAATGCATTTGTAATCAGGATGCGCCACTGTTTTTCTTTACTAGTTTATGTGCCTTGACGGGTGCTTTAGAGGATCCCGGATTTGCTATTTTATTACTTAAAAAAACAGCGGAATTTTAGATGAGCGGGCTGAGGTGGTACCTCGGAAAAGATCTTCATTCCGTTTTAAACCAATTAGTGTATATCTTCGAGCTCTTATCAAATATGCTACGTCAGCGAAAAAAATTTACGTTTTTAGGTTGATTTTTTAAAAGATCAGGGGCATACCATGATAGCCTTCTAGTCACACCATTTTTTTTTTTAATTTATAGGTCACCGTTTAAGGGCTATATGCATATATGCAACGCCAGTGATTTTTACTCATTGCCGTACTCTGAAAGCCATTTCTGAAGAACCCGTAACTGGGTCGGATCTCTCATATAAACGTGAAACGAAATTTTTCTTTACTGGTGATGCCATTAAAAATATGACTACTGCATGCCTTCTGTACACCGCTCATAACACATTTTTTGCCTCAATACCTTCTCAAAAACGATATCAGTGGGTAACCAGTTACTCACAATCTCAGAGGTACAGCGAGGACGTTTCCTTAGGCCCCTGTTATTTTGGGTAATATGAAAATGGACCTGCCTCCCGTGTTTTTCATTTCTTCAACCCATTGCCTAGAGTTAACTAGCAATTACCTATGAGACGCCACTGATTTTTACTTACCTTTATACCTTGCTTCTATAGGAATTTTAACTGGGTTCATATACGTCGGTTTTCAATTGCAGTGCAGAGCCTTCGATTCAATAGTTATGAAGGTGAATAACAGACTGAAAAGAAGAGCAAAAGAATAAAAACAGATTTACTCTGGCTGGCACTAGAAGGCACAATCGAAATAACAGTAATTAAAGCCTCCCTTTGGAACCTCACAGTCAACCTACCGAGGTGTTAAAAGGTTCCACTAAGAGTACTACTTGCGGTCTATAATTAAAACGACCGTGAAATAGTCTGTTAGGTGCCGTTATAGGTGCCCAAAATTTGTTTTTGTTTTGTACTGAAATTCGATATATTTAAGTATAGGAACAGGAACCCGTATTTTATATCTATGTAATCTCAAGAATGGAAAAAAATACGTCTTGATGCATGAAACGGTTTCTTAGGTACCATTGCAATATAAGTACCCACCGATAATTCCCCACAATATTGAATAGACTTATCGTACAAGAGAGTGTTTTCAGGGCAACCAGTGGTCACCTTGACTTTCTTGACCATTCTGGGCCTGTCGTGCCAAACGTAATTTATATTTGGTATTATTTAATTCCGTTTTAATTTGGAATATATTATGAAATTTGGGTCGAAAAAGAGCTAGTTCAGTTGCGAAGCACTGACTGCTTAAGTGCTCTTAATTAGGATCAAAAATGATCAAGTACAATCTCCGCTCTAATGCCCATCCTTAACCTCAGAATAATTAGGTTTTGTTCACGATCGTGACTTCAATGAATTTCCGTAGAAAAACTATTTTATGAGCATAATGTAAAGCTAATTGATTATGGTTACAATGCATTGTTTGCGGGCTGTAATGAGTATTGTGATCAGAGAATGGAATTATCCAATTTGTGTCATTTTTTCTTGGGTGCTATCCAAAAGAGAAAGGTCGAATGACGAGTGGAATTTAAGTACGAAAATTCCCCCAAAAAAAAAAAAAAAAAATCAAACAAGTCAGTTGGTCTTCCGTATTGGTGTCACATTCTGTTAATTTCATTATGCGGGACAGGAGAAATGAAACGTTTAATAATCAATAATTTACTTAACGATTAGTTACATATAGAATCACTCAGTCCTATTATTTCATAATGCATTATTTACATTACAGCAGCAATTTCCTGTCTTAATAAGCTACTTTCAGGTTATATTGAAGCGGCCTTGACTGCCATCCAGAATAATACCCGGAATGATCCAGAACCGCACTCCCTTTAGGGGTATTGTATCTCTGATCCTGAACGTAGGAGAAAGCCTTAGGGGCTCCAAATGCATGGCTTACTATTTGAGGTTGGTACTCTTTGTACACTGGCAGAGGTGCGGACACCTCTAGAGGTCCGGATACCTCTAGAGGTCCGGACACCTCTAGAGGTGCTTTATATTCTGGAAGAACGTATTGAGCAGCTTGGTATTCAGGTTGCAGATATTCCTGGCTCCAGTACTCTTCAGGCAAAGTTACTCCTTTATGGTAAATCGGAAGGTGTTCTGGATAAGAGTTGAGGTATTGCTCTTGGTGCTCTGGAACGTTGATCAGAAGATCGACCTTAGGGGCGTGGATATATTCTACTGGTTTAGTGTAGACATCTGCAACTACAGGCTTGAGGTTGGAATAATGTTCATAACCTCCGTCGTAACTTTTGAACGACACTGGTTCCTCGATTATTGGTTGAGGGGGTAAAGGAGCTGCTGGGACCGTCGCTGCGATCTAAATTGGGAAATTAGTTGTGGATCTTCCAGGATTTTTTTTGTTAATAATTTTACCTGATTCGTATCATGTTCGGCTCCGCCATGAACCTCCACGCTCACTCCGTGATGTCCAACTTTCTTTACAACAGCTCTGAAGCCATGATCATCAGCAATGTAGTCTACAGTCCTGGTAGAACCATCGGGTTCCAAAAGACTGTAGCTGCCTCTTACGGTACCATCTTTGTCCTTGGTTTCCCATTGGTTTTTATGGTCCCCGGTGTGTGGATCTGATACTCCGTATTCAAAGGCATAGGATTTCTGCATAGAATTCTGTGTTTATTTTATTCGGGAAGACTATATGAACTTACATAGTTGTTATATTTTTGGGCATATCCGCCTCCATAGCCCGAGTACAGGGAACCGAGTTCATAGCCTGGAACCAGGACAGAAGCGTAGGCTTGAAGGGCTCCAAAGGTGAGCAAAGTGATCTGGAAAATGGTGATTATGTTGGTTTTGTGTGAAATTGAACAAAGCACATTTAAGTAATTTGTACTCATAAAGAGAAAAATTAGCCTCATTTAATTTGTACAACTGGTGTTTTTATTCTCGCAGTTTTACTTAAATCTGTGGTCAGATTGAGTAGAAGATTTTCTTGCAAGAAATAGCTTAAGTGTGAGATTTTTAGCGTGTATGTCGGAGTAGATACGATGACTATGCAGTAAGTAATAAACTGCAATCAAATCTGCTTCACGGTCATTCTGCTTGTTACATAGAAACTCATAAAAACGCAAATTTTTTGAATATTTTTCTAGCGTTTCTGATATTCATACTACGCCCATGACTTTTATATACTTCTTTAGCGCAAGTTTTCGCCATAAATTCTAAAATTTCAAAGTAAAATTTAAGATACTGAGAGCCGGTCAGATCAATATATTGAGAAATATAATGTAAAATAACTGTATTTTTTAAAAACTTATTTCTCTTGGCGAATCACTGCACCGATTATATCCTTTCTGAGGCTCTTTAGCTCACAACTGTGTCCGCAATCCTTCAGATCTGAAATTAATTCGACAACAAACGGCTATTATGCTAATGCCTTTTAGGTATTTCTTTTGCCAAAAATTTTCTTTACAAATTCGAAAATTTCGAAATTAATGATAGACCAGAGGCGTGGTAAAAAAGAATCTGCAAGGGCAAAAATCGACGGAAAACTCGGCGTTCGTGTCTTCTTGAAGCTTAACTATGGCGTAGTTGTTGGTCTTTTTAAATCCCGAACATTTTAAAATTTAGTCTTGGGCAAAGGAAAATTGTAAGATAAATAAATAAAAAAAAGTATCAGTGAAATAATAAAAATAATATCGATTGAGTTGATCAATCGTTGTGTTACTGATCTGTGGAAATCTACTTCACACATAAGAAGGAAGGAAATTTCGCTTTAGAAATAAACATATTGAGGAATTTTACGGTAGAAAGTACCTTCTGATTGACAAAATCTTAGTGACGATAACACCGATAGATAGGTGAACGGTTGCAACGGTCAAGACGAAGGTGTAGTTGTTTTAAAAGATTTTCTAAAGGGCTTGTCCCATTAAAATGACCATCGTCATCACTGTAATCCAAACAACACTCGCAACCCAACGCACATATCAACATACTAACCAAATGCAACGACATTGCACCACCAACCAACACTATTCAAATTTTCACGGTATTGTGCAAGAACGAGGAGGTGAAATAGTACTGAGACCAAATCAGTGTCAGCTTATATATATCGTTTCTTGATAGAACAATAATGAATCAAATCTATCCCCAATTTGATAGTAAAGTCCTTCAGAACTTCGTTAACCGGATGGAGAGTTTGAGTCAAAATCGCACTAAAATGACTCAGTGTTTTCATGAAGGCAACGCGATTTAATTAGGGCGCGGTCGGATTTTTTGGTATTTAAGTCCGGTATTTGGGTGGGTTTTGCGGAATCGAGGGAAGCGTTCGCGTAGCGACAGTTTTGGGTCAGTTTGGTCAATGAAATTGGATAATTGAATGAAAGATGAAGTTTGAGTTGATTAACATCTTCAAGGTTGTCCATGAGAAACGGAATGAGACGATATTACTCTTTGCAAAAAAACGTATAGGCATTATACAGCAAGCACTCGATAACGTAAACACGCGATAATGCGAACAGGTTAAAGGTCAAGCGGAACGCGCGATTATGTAAAATGTGTACGCTCGATGACGTAAATAGTTCTTGACGATGCACGAAATAAAGTCAATGATAATAGGAAGAGCAAAAAAACAGTTTTTATTTAAAAATTTTAATATCTCCGTTGATTATGACTGTTAAAAAACCACTTGGATGGTTGGTAGTACAGCTCTGAAATGGTTCCACAAGCGCTTTGTCCTCGAGGTAGGACGATGAATTTGTTGTTCTACATATTCGCAATTTAAGGATCATTTAATTTGTAGTTAAAAATTTACTGAAAAAAAACAGAAACTTCTGATAAAAACGTTGATACTATTAGGTAATGCAACGAGTCATCCTGCAGAGCACCAACTGAGAAACGAGGATGGGTCGCATGAAATATTTTAAATCTATCGTAGTTTCAAAACAATTGATAATTAAAAATTAAATATATTACACAAAAACTCATGTATACATTTAATGATATTGCAAACAAAAACGAATAAGGCCATTTTTACAAATATAAAAAAAAATAATAATAAATTATGCTGGACAAAAGATTGAAATACTTCATAAATTCCATTATAATTAATATAAAATTCTAAATATACTAATATTTTGTGGCATAACTCTTCGAGTAGATAACAGCCTGACATCGACGGTATATAGAATCGATTAAATTTTCACAAATGGACATCGGAATCTTCACCCATTCTTCCTGCAGAATTCTCTACACCTCATCTCGATTCGACACATTCCCGTCTCGAATTTGCCCCACACAATCGCACTGAATGACTGATAATGCCCCTACAAATAACAACACTACACTGTGTTCCATACTTTTGCTCAACAAAAAAATTGTTTTTACCAACGACTTTTTTAAAAACAACATTCCTAAACCAAACATAGAGTAATTTAGGAACATACCTTTACCTTATCAACAAACTTTGAAGACGAAAACAAGAATGATCACCGAGAAAATGTTGTTTCGAAAAATATTCCATACTTTGGTCCACAACTCTACATGCTTACCAATGTAACTCCATTAATTCAACCCATGGACCAGAACGTAATGACACTCACCAAACTATATTACCGATAATTTATACTTTCCTCTGTCTTTTCAAAGAATTCTGAAGTCTTATCAACGAATCCTGGAAATATATCTGAGGCTGTACAACAGGTAATACTGCGAGAAGCCATTTAAAAACGTTGGAATGATCTCTTTTGTACGAATGATCAAGATGAGGATGATGTTCCAGTGTCGATGTCTGTGTTAGTTCCTTATTGGATGTTCTTGATTTATTGAACATAGTGAACCCCATCATTGTTTCCACTCCACCTAACATTAATTTAGGGACCAAGATCAGCTGTCGAATAATGTTGGTAAGGAGGAAGCTATAGATGATGAGGACGATGAGGACGTTCTCATCGAAGTTAGAAGTGGAGTAACTGACGTGCAAACTATACAAGTTTTTAACGAAGCTTTAGATTGGGCTGAAAGAAAGGAAGTATCATACACGGATATTATAGTTCTTTGTAAATTACACGCTTTGTAAGGCAATGCTAAACCCCAATTTACGCAGACTAAAATTGCAGATTATTTTTATTCTATTTTAAAATACTTATCACTATTAGAACATTTGTTTAACACATATATATATGTTTTAAATCTTTCCTTAATAAATCGTTCAGTATGTAAAGCTCATGTAAGCACTTCGATTATATGAACCACCCTTGGCTCGAACCAATTTACATTATCGAGCGTCTTCTATATTTTAATGAATGGTGTATCCGTCTCGTTGATCTCGAAAGGTTACCCCACGTTTTTTGGAAAATTTGATCAGAGCAAATCTGAACTAACTTCAATTCGTTTCAATTAACTAAAAGCATGCAGTTCTATCTCCTCGGATCCCCCAAGACTTTCTCCCCCAAAACGTGCCTCTAATCGTTGAATTGATCATTCGCAAGTTTACCTGAATATTTCTTATATCATGGAGCAAGCTGGTGCAAGTGAGCAGGTAACGCTCGAGTACGGCTTAAGCCTCATTTGCGCAATCAGGCCTTAATTTCCCTTAAAAACATACGATTTTTTTCTAGGACAGGTTGAGTGTTATTTATCAATTTTCAAAGGAAAAAAATCTTAGTTCTTAGGCGTCTGAAGCAGGAGTTATAACTTTTTCATGTTTTCGTTTGTGCTTTCGGATTTGTTTTTTTTTACTGGCTTGCAGTGACTTGTTTTTTAATTATACAATGTGTAGGGAATATTTGGACCTGTTTATTTTAAAATCTATTTCATCTCTAGCTGGAA
Source organism: Euwallacea fornicatus (assembly GCF_040115645.1). Classification (NCBI taxonomy): domain Eukaryota; kingdom Metazoa; phylum Arthropoda; class Insecta; order Coleoptera; family Curculionidae; genus Euwallacea; species Euwallacea fornicatus. The sequence continues at coordinate 3,119,669 of NC_089556.1, forward strand.
GCACGATTGTTGAGAAATTATAGCTTTTGCTCTGGGAGTCGTGCTCCATCTGAGAACGTCTCCATGACCAAGTAAATCGCGATCGAACATATTAGATCTGCAGAGAGAATTCATGGCCATCAAAATGTAAAAAATCTCCTCTAATTCATCTCTAGCAGGACGCATGGTCGTTTAAATACCGTCACCTATGTACTCAAATTGGAGTGCGATCTAAAAATGTCTCAATTACTCAGCAAATCAGCATTTAAAATATTCTATTCCTAGAGAACATTCGGAGCGATTTAAGCTATAGAAAAAGCCGTTTGCATGTGTAAGTTGCCATTGGTAATGGGTGAATGGTAATTTCCACGTGGGGTAAAAAATTTGTGTTTAAAGGACATTTTTAATTTTGAGAAAAGTCCAAGTGAATTTTTTTAGCTCGAATAATTTTCTTTTTCTAATTTATACAGTGACTAAACCCGACAAATAAACGATTCAAGCTGTGTTAAATTATATAGCACCTCTGCCTAAAATACGTCACTTGGATTGCGCTGAAAAAGCTTTAATAACGTTTTTAGGCCAAATCTTAAACGAATATTCTCTCGCCTAAATATATGAAATATAATCAAAAAGCCGCAAATTCCAACGCAAATTCTGTTTTTTCCTTCGATTGTGATTTGTTCCGCAGAGCCTTAATTGAAAATCACGCAAATATTAGTGTTGATTGACATTTTGTCCTTTATACAGGTCATTTTACAGCTCTAATGATTGGATCACTAGTGCGTAAACCTTTTAGGCTTGAAACTTGAAATAATAACTGTTAGCACACATGAAGTTATGTAAGTGGTCTTACTAAGTATCTCAATTTGGCTTTTTTTGCTTTAGCACATACACATGAGATTTGGCAAGTTTTTAGTATAAAAGTAAACACCCCGTGTGCTGTGGACATCAGTCAGCATTTAGCTCCTTCACTGCATTATGAGCCCTTTGCAAGTAAATAGAAAAACAAAATCTCCACTCCGAGAGTACTTACATATTACCGTTTCAGGCCTTCCTGTTTGTCTTCGTCGCAACCAACGCAGTACTGGCCCAGTACTTCCATTCGAGTCACGATCAAGGCCATCAGGCAGATTACCATGTAAGTACCCATTTGTGACATATTGAAGCTTTGGATCCAGAATGTCCTCTTGCAGACGGTTCCTCATTACCAATTCGAATATGGCGTCAACGACCCCTATAGCGATGACATGAAGTCCCAACAAGAATATCGGGAGCACGACCATGTACGAGGAGGTTATTCCCTGAAGGAACCTGATGGTACTCGAAGGATTGTAGAGTACGTCGCAGGGCCGCATTCGGGATTCCACGCTGTTGTCAGAAGAGTGGGCCACGCCCAGCATCCTGCGGTATATGGTAAACACGGACATTATCAAGGAGGAATTGGGGGGACTAGTTATGCGGGGGTCACGCATTGGGGGCACGGATCCGGACGATAAAGTTTTGAGATATAAAGTTTGTTCGTGTTGATTGTATATATTTTTCCCAATTAAATGAATATTAATATGCGATTAAGATATGTTTAATTTGGTCTACATTTGGCGAAAATGAAAGTAAACCTCTTAAGGTCTGTGTATTTAAATGAAGGTGTAATATATTGGTAGGCCGACCAATTTGGCTTGTTAATGAGGAAAAATGTTCGCAAACTAGATACATTTTTTATTTTACAGGTAGTTGGAGCTGAGGTAAATTAGCAAATTATGTAGGATTGATATTGAAACTGGAATGGTAAATATCTTTGAAGAAGAGTGGAAGATTTGAGCCCTTAGTTGTTTGGTTTACGTTGGCAAAATTGGGATACACAAGTTAGGATAAATAATTTTATATATATTGTAAGCTATCTCTATCCAATGGTTTAACTCTGATGTTCATCTACCAGAGTAGGACAAGACGATGCTACTTCTTATAAAAGAGAGCAATCAAAAGACTCACACATAACAGCCGAAGTTTTCTCTTCATTCGTCGCCTCAGATTGCAGAAGACCATCTCAGAAGATCAATTTCAATTCTTATTTTTTCTTTACTTGACTCTAAAATTGATTGAGGCATTGCAGAAAAAAATCCACCTTTGAAGGTATTGTAAATACAACGTTCCTGTATTTTTTTAAAGGTGCGTTTCGCCTCAGATTTGGTTGTAATTGGGATTTTGTAAGGCTCTTGTGGTTTTAAAAATTAAAGGGGAGCATAGGTAGTCCCTGAACTGCAAATAGGCCCTAAGTAAGATGTAGGAAGGACAGAGTTTCTGAACTGTAAATGGAACCACTTTAGGAATATTAGAATTCAGAAAGTAGATATTGAAAAATTTTATTTTTCCCAGATAACTAATGACTAACCCGGTTTGATGTCCTCAAAGTTCTACCATTTTTATTTTAGTAATCGTCCAGTAATTTTTCATAATGTCAGAGGAGCATAGTCGTTGAAAATTAAACAGGAAATCTTATAGTTCCTAATAGACGCATCCTACACCACTGACTTTAATATAGAATAATGGAGCTCTTAGAATTCCCCCATTTTTTATAACTGCAAGAGTCAGTTTTCATAGAGCCAGGGATTTATGGTCCCGGGATTTAACATTGATGTATCCATAGGGGTAGCTTATCGAGAGTCTCCCAATTTCCTTTTATGTATTTGCCCTTAATATCTAACACAACTAACTACTCGCGATCTTATCACTCATTCCCTATCAATAAAAACAAAACCGACCAGTCACATTTTTATTAAAACTCAAACCAAACAATCTAACCAGATCCATGTCCCCAATGCATAACTCCGAACCAGCTGTGACCTCCATGGCCATGATGGTGGTGTCCAGGATGGTGGGCATGTCCTTCGCGCCTTACTGTGGCCCTGAATCCCCCATGTTTATCAGCGACATATTCCACTATCCGTTTGGTTCCGTCGGGTTCGTGAACTGTGTAGTGACCTTTAACCTTATCATGATCACGATATTCTTCATGGGTCTTGTGGTCCTTGGTATGAGGATCGTGCACTCCATATTTGAAGTGGTAGTGAGGTACCTAGGAGTAAGTTTGAGATTAGTGGATGCAGGATTGATTCGACGGTTCTTTACTTGGTGGTGGTGATGGTGATGATGGTGGGGATCAGCTAGAGCTCCAATAATTGCTGTAACAAGGAAAGATAGTACCTAAAAGTAGGTATATTTCTTAGAAAGTGATTCTAGACGTAGTCTAGAAGTCGTGCATGTTGGTATTGTTTCATTAACTTACAAAGGAGTTCATGTTTGAATACGTACTGTATTTTCGACTGGTTAGTTACAAACTACTTTCCTCCCATATCTCCCAATCTTATATATCTTTCCCTTACTCTCTTTTGCACTATTCTAACTATTTCGGCAAAAACGATGTACTTAAATATTTAGGTAACAATGTGACAAAATTTACATAAAATAAGGCCAAAAAGAAATCAATTATAGGCTTTGGAAGTTATACGGTCGATAAGCACATACTCGCATAATCTTATTGCTTTTTAATCAGCCATAAGAATCGATACTCGTAATCTTCTTTTTGCCAATCATTCTTTAGCTAGTTTTAACCGAATTAGTTGCCAACTATGTCGTTTGAAAACCACAATTTTAATGCAAACAGTTATTTTAACAATTAGAATTGCATAAAACCCATTTCAGAAAGGCAGGCCACTTTCCTCGATAGGACTATTTAACAAAGCTAGACTTCGCATTTTGGCAAATTTTTGGGGATTTTGAGAATTTTAATATTATGAGAAACTTGCAGAAAGATCACGGACTCCATACTAAAGACCGCGCGCTCACCGCAATCCACCAATAATGCCCTTTTATGTAGTCGCTTAAGAATTATTTAGTTCTGTGAAACGAGAGGGGCTCTACTGGTCCGCGGGGCGAAGCCCCGCAATGTGGCACCAGTTAGGCAAAGAGCCATTTCTTAATGAGTTCCATTCATGATTTTTTCAGAGTTTGGTGTAAGATGCAGAAATTATTGAACTGAAATTTGAGCTTACCCAAGTTGCTCCCTATCAGTTACGAAATAAAGACAACTGCCTTCGATTCAAAACTAGTTAAGAAATTAAATCCGCTTCGTGGAGGTCCGAAAAGTAATTGTTTTCAGTTTTTGCGAGGCTCCTAAAATGGTAAAACTGTTCTTCACAAATGCAATTCTTTAAGTTTCATACGAAAGAAAACATTTAAGAGATAGAGTTTTGCCTCTAAAGGCACAGTTTCTTGAGATGGGCATAGAGCATCTGGAGCAAACAAAATAGTATCTCAAACTTACAAGCATCCTTGTGAAACAAAAAGACATAAACAAAAATTGTTTAGAACTTAGTGAAAGCTCTCGAACTTAGATATGTCTGCATCGTGTAGTGCTTGCCTGATATTTATTGTCCCTTGGAGGAGAATCGAGGCATTTGGCATTAAGAGAACGGATCCATAAAAGACATTCAGGAACCTTCTGCCTAGAAAATATGTCTGCTCTCATGGAAATGATAAATTCTCATCCAATTTGGAAGAGTTCCACAATTCAAATACTATTACATTAATACATATGAAAGTTTGCAAGGATCAGGAAATAGGCTTTATTCAATCATGTGATGAATACGTGCTGGATTTGCAAAAGCACCAAGTCCGCCATTTTTTTTACTATAAATTAAAAAAAAAAGTTTAATAATTTGCATAGTGCTGACTCAACATTACCTAAAATGACACACTTTATTCCCATTCGATCAATTTCGTTTGGTGATAGTTTTCGAGATATCAACGGGTTGGATGTTTTGGAGACACCCGGTACAAGCATAAGTTTAATTTTTCACGCAGAAATTTCAATTATTTTGAGAAAAAAGTAGAAGCTGAAGTATAATTTTCGCATGCAGTTCTGCAAACTTGTGCATGCAAGCAATAGAAAAATACCATCGGATACGTTCCAAAATCTCATTTAACAAAATGTCTTGTACGTCCAAAAAGTTGGGGATTTTGGAATTCTCTGATGATTCCATTCAAAACGCCAAAGTTTCGAATTTGTTTCAACGGATTCAATCGACTCCCCGAATTTAAGAGGTGAAAGGGGTTTTGCTGTAACCAGTAAATTTTCGTTCCTTTTCTGAAGATTTTAAAGCGAGCCCCCAAAAAATGATCGCAAAACCCATCTTCTTAAATAGAATGACCATTCAGCATGTTACATTCATAAACTCCATCTGGATCTTGTGATGGCAATGACATCTCACCCCGTGTTAACAAAAGACATTATTCAAATCAAAGGTTTATTCCTCTCATTATTTGTACTAATACAGAAGCAAGAGAACCGTTTTTATTTCCCAGAACCATGTCCCCAATGAGGGTCTTTCACCCAACTCTCGGCACCATGAGGATGTTTGGCGTGCCCTTCGCGTCTGACATGGGCGCGGAAGCCCTCATGCTTATCCGAATGGTAGTCCACGTGCCTCTTAGTATGATCGGGAGAGTCCAGCCAGTAGTGACCTTCAACATGATCATGGTGGCGCTTCTCATCTTGTTCCTTGTGATCATGGGTGTGAGGGTCGTGAACACCGTATTTGTAGTGGTAATGAGGGACGAACTATAAACGAACAAGTTGTAATGTCAAGGAATTGGGGGGCGAGTTTTGGATGATCTTACGTGGTGATGATGGTGAGCCAAAGCAGCGGTGAAGACCACGGCGAAGAAAACGAGAATCTGAATTGATTTAAATAACATAACTTGGTATGTCAGATTTTCAAAAATATACTCACCGTGAAGCTGTTCATCTTGAATCTGTTAGTATATGATCGGCAGTGCGTTCAATTGTGAACTGACTCCTTCTCTCAACAATATAACTTATATAGTTAACGGATGACTTAAAAAGGAGTTATGTGCCATTTCCTAATAATGCGTTCATAAAGATCATATTGAAAAAAGAAATATTTGTGGCTAATATTTCGGCATTGCTTTATTATTAATGTACCTGTTTTATATAAGCAATCAATGCATATGTAATAAGCCATGGCAAGCAATTAAGTCGCTAAATGTATCAGAGAAGAGAAAAACAGTTAGAGGTGCCTCTCAAAGATAATGGAAGACTGCGGTAAATTCGTTAACGAGACTAAACCACAGAGAATATTTGGGTTGCCATTATTTTTCCTTCATACTTTTTATTGATTGATTGATTAATTCTGTTTACAAGGAATGCTCTGTAGGAGCTTTGCAATTATGCACTCTTTTAGGCAAAAATTGTCTTTGCGAAAGTAATTTTTCAAGGATTTTAGTGAAAAAACATCAGCATTATTGATTTCTTGATCAAACCTCTTCTGGAAATCTGAGATCAGCTAAAGCTAGTGCCTCTGAATAAATGCGAAAATTATGATGAGATTATTTCAATGAATAATTATATTGAGCTAGTTTCGTTGGCAGATATTTGTTTACCCATAAAATCAATTCTGACGTTCCTTTCTTTCAGTCACAGTGTCATGAATATAAATTTCATAAATCCAGTTTCTGGGGATAAAACCAAAGACTCTGGCAACGTTGCGCTGTGCATTCGTCGAAAATCTTGCTGTCCCGGCGGGTACCAAGTCACAGTAAGCAGTATGAAACATCGCCTGCCATTAAACGCAAAGTTGCCACTTTTATAGTTTTTCTTCAGAATTAGTCGTTCGGTTAGGTATAAAAGGGTAGATACGAGGTGCGGAAAGTTCGTATAAAATTGAAACAGAAAATTCATTTAAGATTTAATCAAGTAATTCAGTTTTTCCTCTTCGAAATAATTTTCCTGAGACACAATACACTTGCGCCATCTTCGTTTCCACTGCCGGAAAACTTTCATCTCCAGAACAACAAGCGTGTAGGGTGACATGCTGTGAAGACTGGATGGAAGCTGAAAAGGGTGGTGAATTTCTCGATAGGGTAATTACCGGAGGTGAGTCTTGGTCTTATAAATTTGAAGTGGAACTCAAATCACACATCAAGAAAAGGAAACAAGCTGGAGAGCTAAGGACGAAAAAGTCGTGAAAATCAAGATCGAATGTCAAAATAATGTTGATGTTTTTTTTTCGATTTTCAGAAAATCATCTACCAAGAATTCGTACTTCCAGACCAGACTGTTAATGAAAACTTCGATATTCATGTCCTCAGACGCCTCAAAGCTCGTCTGGCTCGAATTCGACCGAATTTGGCCCAAGGGAGGCGGCGGATTCTCCGTCACGACAGTGCCGCTGCACACACTTCCCTAGTTGTGCATGAGTTTTTGACCTCAAATTCCATTTCAACGACGGAACACCTCCCCTTTTTCCCTTTTTTTTTACTTTACCCCCTTTTACTCACCAGATTTGAAACCATGTGACTTTTTTCTATTTCCTAAATGCGAGATGGTGCTTCGGGGGCGACGTCTGGGTGATGTGGAGGCCATCAAAGCTGATACAAGGGAATTGAAAAACCTCAAAACAGAGGACTTCTAAAAGGCTTTCCAGCAGTGGAAACGAAGATGATGCAAGTGTGTTGTGTCTCAGGGAGATTATTTTGAAGGGGATGAAATTGAATTACCTGATTAAATGTTAAATACATTTTTTGTTTCATTTTTACACGAACTTTCCGGGCAAACCTCGTATAATATGTAATGATTGTACCGAAATTTTAACCATATTTGAACCCATTAGCGACTTTTTTAGTTTTCATGGGTATTTAAAGAGGCCTTGAAAAACCCATCAAAATCGTGAAAAATACTGTGTAGACGAGGAATGAACCTGTCTTGCCATTGCAAAAGTATTCATTTACGAACAAATACCAACAATTGCTGGCTCATTGAGGTCAAATCATAATTTAGATTAATCATGAATCATGTCTTTTTTACATTAAAGATCAGTTTTGGCGTGGAAGGTATTTACTCTTTTTTGGAATTTTTACATTAAAGATTGAGAACTGCTGATTAAATTTACATAAAGTATCGTGACGAACTAGTTGAGCTAATTTTAGGGTAATTTAGTTAGATTATCATATTCCAGTACAAATACATAACTGTAAACGGGGATCTCAGAGTAGTTGTCAAAAGTTTCCTTGTAATTGTCTCTCTGAGCATGGAAACAAATTCAAAGATGGTATTTCATAGATCTTAAGTGATACTGTGATGATATCTGCCTCGAATCATTTCATGGATTATTTATCATCTCAAGTTTCCTAATTTTGATGCATTTGAGTTTCGATGAGACGCCTAGATTGTGAACTTGCCTTTCCATCCTGGTTGTATTAATATCACCTGGTGTTCTTACTATTATTACAAGAACTTAAAGCTTAGCTATTGCAAAAGAACAAAATACGTCAGTTTCGGTAATGATAATGCCCTCGGCGTCAAACTTTTTAGTTCGTCCATAAATATATATAAGTGATATTCTTGAGTGCACAAATCAGTTCAGAACGTAACGCACTGTCGACCGATATATTCACAATGAATAGCTTCATGGTATCTGCTCTAAATCGTTTCTTTAATAATAGCAAAATGTAACATTTCCTATTATAGGTACTCGCCTTCTTCGCTGTAGCCCTAAGTGCTGCCCTGGCCCATCACCACCACGAACATCACGTAAGTTAAACGCTTCACCGTGATAAATTTCCTAATAACGTTCACCAGTTCGTTCCTCATTACCACTACAAATATGGAGTTCACGACCCCCACACCCATGACCATAAGGAACAGGACGAGAAGCGCGAGCATGACCATGTCGAAGGTCACTATTGGCTTGACTCACCTGATGGTACCAAGAGACACGTGGACTATCATTCTGACAAACACGAAGGCTTCCGTGCTCATGTGAGACGTGAAGGACATGCCAAACATCCACATGGTGGTGAAAGTTGGGTTAAAGACCCCCACTGGGGTCACGGCTCTGGAAAATAAAGAGTTGGGATTGTTATAAGTGTAAATGCCTGGAAAAATATATACATGTTTTGTTTAAAGAGGGTTTTTGCTTGCTCGTGGGGGCAATGGGGAAAATGTTGAGGAAACCAACGTGAGTTCTTTAACTACTCCAAAAGTGGAAATTCGCTTAAATTTCCCTATGCATGGAGAATCCATTATGGCGATATATTTTTTACTGTTCGTCATCGAAGCTCTTGCAGCAAGTGATGAGGACTCAACGAGGGGTCAAAACGTGCCTATACTGTCATCATGCAGGCATAGGTGTCGACTGAACATCACTTGAAACATACGGGGTGACTCAAAAAAATCTGAACCCTACGCATTTTCGAATGTTTGGGCTGACCTTTAAACCCTAAGGTTATTCCATATGGTAAAATCTATTCCGTTTTTCATATTTTTGGAAATATCGATAGTTTGAAATGTAGCACTTCTTGCAATTTAGACAGTAATAACTTCCAATTGGTTTGATTGAGGGTAAAATGGATCCGATTGTAGTTAAAAAATATTCCCATCTTTTGATCTAAATATAAATTTTCACATTTGCATAAAGAAAAAAATTGTTTGACCGATGTAAATTTTTGTGTTACGAATTACCTTAAAAACCATTTTGGCATAACTAAAAACGAAAAGTTTCATATTTCAAACATGGATATTTCCAAAATAGGCGGAATTGAGAATAGGGCGGGGTACACGAAATGTAAAAATTTGAAGGTAAATCCAAAAATGTGAAAGTATTTAGAGGGTTGATTTAAGGCTAAGGAAAATCCTAGTGCTCTTTCTTGAGCCATCTTGTATATTTAACAGTATGTTCAGAACATATCTGTTCCTTCATCTTACGACTTGCGTATTTAAACCGTTATTCTGTCTTTGGGAAAATTAGAAGATAATAGTTATTAACTAAAATTTGGGATATCTGGGAACATATACAGGGTGAGTCGGGAGGATCGTGCCAAACTTCAGGAGCGTGTTGTACATGAAAAATAAATGTAAAAAAACTCAAATGTTGTTATCCGATTTTCGTTTGTTTACAAGTTATAGCGTAAATAAAATTTTTTAACTAGGATTCTATTTACCGTAAACGTACCTTTCCTGGACGTTGGATTGGTCGTGGTGACCCTATTAGTTGGCCTCCAAGGTCTCCAGACCTCACACCACTAGACTATTGTTTGTGGGGTTGATTTAAAACTGAAGTGTATACAGTAAAAGTGGACACTCAAGATGCACTAATTCAACGCATTAGAAATGCTGCAGCTGCTATTAAAGAAAGATATGAAGCAATCAGGAGCGCAACGAATGCTCTTCATAGACAAAGCCGAAAATGTTTATAAGTTAATGGCAATATTTTTGAACATTTACTATGATATTCAAACGTTAATTTATGGAATTTCTTATGAAATTTATAATTTTTTAAAATTCTATGTTTTAATTTTATTTACGCTATAACTTGTAAACAAACGAAAATCGGATGACAACATTTGAGTTTTTTTACATTTATTTTTCATGTACAACACGCTCCTGAAGTTTGGCACGATCCTCCCGACTCACCCTGTACATGTATATACATATACATCCATTGTTACAATAGGGAGCAAAAGTTACATAATAGAAATGGAGTTATCAGAAATCCGTTAAAATAAAGATGTTTTTTTCTTTAATCTGAAACATACATATGTAAAATTTATTTATGTGCTTTTGAACAATGACCATTGACGAAACTAATACATAAATTTTGCTTCTCTAGTTGGAGTGACGTAACAGTGATAATACGAAATAGGAAGTGATGTTAATTTTTGCCAATTTTGAAAAAAGTGTAAATATCTCGAAACCCTTGATATTTTCATTAATGCTACTTTTTCATTTTCTGACCTCTCAAGGATTAGCCTTCCACCAGACAAAGTTTTGCCGAAGGTTTACGGGACTCCTCGTATTTACTAAATAAATTAACATCTAGGGTATTAAATAGTCATTTCTCTTCCTTCTGTTAACATACCACTTTTCTACCCTCACTCTCCGAAAACTCTAAAAAAAATCCCATTTCAGTTCGTCCTATTAAACTGAATTCTCTTCTTTACAGATGGTCAAATTTGATCATTCAATTATTTACTTTCCAGTTATTTTCCAGGAAATTGAAAAATGGAACTCGACATACATATACGTAATGCGCTTTTCAGTCTTTTAGGCTTTAACTCATTCTGGCAACAACCTGATTTTCTCTTTGAATGATATCAGCGAATTGAATGAGGATCTTAAAGGTTTTCGTAAGGATTGGGAGATAAGATTTTTTTTTACACTGGATAATAATTAACCGTTGTGATGGGGGTCTGCTAATATAACGCCATAAAGGGTCAAGTAAAAGAGAAGATAAAGGGTTAATTCCATCAACAATCGTAAAATGCTTTGAATCCTCGTACTCTTCTTAATTTTTTTTTGGTTTTCATAAAAAGGCCCTCTGCCGTAAATTCGATGAACAACAACACTTTTCCTGAAATCGCGCAAAATTTCATCAGAAGTCAAAATTGTAGATCTGCTTTTGTATTCTCACGCTGCAGGGAAAACTTACAAATTAAGTTCAAAATGGCCATCCCACGTATGGCTCTAGCAATTTGGAGAAATTAAATTTCCATTAGCTGTTATGCCTCACAAAATGTCCCGTGGCGTCTTTCCTTAAGATCGATTAGGGTAACATCCAGCAACCAAATCATTTAGTATAAAATGTCCTTTATTACCAACAAACTCCTACCTAAATTCAAGTACAAAAAAGGAAGTAAACTAACAAATTATCTGCCGGAACCATGTCCCCAATGGGGATCCTTCACCCAACTTTCCGCACCATGTGGGTGCTTGGCGTGTCCTTCACGTCTCACATGAGCATCGAACCCGTGGTGCTTGTCGGAATGGTAGTCTACGTGCCTGTGCGTACCATCAGGCTCATCCAGGAAGTAGTGTCCTTCAACATGATGATGGTGGCGTTTCTCGTCTTGTTCTTTATGATCGTGGGTATGGGGAGCGTGTACCCCGTATTCGTAGTGGTAATGCGGATGGTGATGGTGATGGTGGTGGTGGTGGTGATCGTCTGGGCGGGCTAGGGTCGCCGCTATGGTGACAGCCACGCATACGAAAAACTGAAAGAAAATCGTTTAAACCTATTGAAAATGGGGAGGTGGGTACTTACCAGAAAGGTTTTCATGTCGAATCGATAAGAATAAGATCGGATTTGTGCCTGGTTGCGAACTGATTTGCATAGGCGAGGATTCAACTTTTATAGTGGCAAAATTAGTTAAAAAGTTATTATCACTGTAAAGTACAATTTACCAATAATGCGTTTAAAAATAAAATGATTAAAAAAGAAATGTTTGTGGAGAGTGTTTCAACAACTGCATTATTGTAATTTTACTTACTTTACCAAAATAATTACACGGCGATTGGCAGTGTGGCTATAGTGGTCCGTTTATACTAAACGCATCAACAAGCATAATTTTTTTCCAATTTGGTCTTAAACCATACTGTTATGTACGATCTATCAATAATAGTCATTCCGTGCATAACAATCTGATAAAGCACGATCCCGATCAAATTGCGAATAAAAAATTTTCCCATCGGCATTACTTTTGATTAGAAATTATTAAACATTCCTCCAGAGCAACAGCGTAATTGAATACTGATCTATTCATAAAGCATAAAAATGATTTTTTGCAAAATGGAAAATTTTTAAATATTGCCCCATTTTCACAGCTAATATACCACATAGCAAGTAGATAAAAGGAGTATTTGCCTAATCGGTTTGTACATTTTAACGCATGACCGCAGGCGGGACTGCGGTTCGGATTTTATTACATTTTTTTTTGCTTATCTAGTTAACTAAAAAGATTTTCGAAATATTTTCTAATATTTGGGTCAATGGCTGAGACAAAAATTGCTATTTATACAACCACTTATGTAAAGTTAAAACGATCGAGAGATTATTCCTTCCTGAGTTAGAATTTGGACTCTGCGTACGATCCTGATCAGGGAAGTCCGCGAGTTCGGTACCTCATTCTTGACGTGGGTGGACCGAAAATATGCCAAAAATCCTTCTCCATCTCCATGGGCAAAAAAACCAAGAAAACAAGAAATGCCGTCACCAGTTATTGCCAAATGTATGACGTTCCGGAACTGCCAATTGCTCGACGAAAGTAGTCAAATTACTGTAATTTAATTACGAACTTAGTTTAATTAAGCCGAGAAGGTCACTGGGCTGCTCGAACGCAGTCTCCAGATGATACTTAAAAATGAGTTATTTTTGGACAATTTTCAAAATTCGGGACAATAATCTGTGCGCGATGACGTCGTGTATAAATGTGAATTTTTCCAAATCTAAAATTAAAAGGAATTGCTGCGGCATGGCGTCATTCCAATGCGGATATTTGAATTTGACTCGAATTTTTAATTTTTGGGGATATATTTACCGAACTCGGGCAGGCTCTCACTGCCACATGGGAAACACTCCATAAGAACCGAAATTCCTAATTCAATAGCTTGCCCCAAGGGCACATTTTTTGAGCGAAAACGGTGTTTTCCCTAACTAGTTAGGGAAGAAAAATTCGATTCAGATTAAGCGATCCCAAGTTCCTGTAGCTACGCTTTCTTTAGTGAAAAAATTACTCTACTTGAAAATTTAATTAATTAAAGTAGGTACATGAATCTGTTACTTTAAAATGGGCATTAAAAAAACCCTGAGGGTAGCAAAGCATATTCTGAACAAATAGAGCAGCTTAAAGAACCCTGCAGCTGAAAAACTGAGCCTTTTTATTATAAAAAGCATAATGATTCGACGAAATTCCAGAAAATCTGAGCTAATCTAAAATATCTAAGAGGACGCTTTGACTCCCGTCAGACAATTTAAGCCGGATTTGCCGCAATTTCCCTATACCATGGCGTCAGCCATATTCGTTAAGGGCGTTAGCTTCGGCTTGTTTAATCTTCAAACAAAAAACCGAAAATGTGTTAAAAAATAAATAAGTAGTAGCCAGTGGGTGGTGTAACGCGATTCGTCTTACCTTATTGATCATAAGCATAACCTTTCAATAACCCAATGACTCTCAAGTCTTCCACGAACCAAGAGCTTCGTTTTCTTTAAAAAGCTCAGGTAAATCGGAGATCTATCATGCATTTCTCCACGGCAGAAAGCTCCCAGTTATGTCATAAGTGGGTGGTCGACCCCTTCAGTTTTACCGAAGGAGAAAATTTAAAGATGCCAATTTGATTTCACACCTAAAATCGCAAAGTACTCTCACACAATGGCAGCCACCGTGAGGGTGCAAATATTTCTTCACAAAAGAAAGGGTGTTTTGATCATTTTATTAGCAGCGTTTTCTAGGGCCATAATTGCACCCTCTCGAGGCGAAAAGTAGTTGCGAAACGTTTTCAATATTTATATTCCTAAAATCGTGATAAATCGATATCAGCTAAATGAAAATTAGCGCCCTATAATTAAGTCTAATCTCCACATCGTAAAGTAAAGCGAAAATATGAATCCCACCCCCGGGAGAATTCAATTTCCCAGGGATATTTATAACTTATTTTCGGCAAGGGTGGGCGCGGCACCCCGGGCTTATAAGGGGGCTGAATAGGTCACGGTTCATTTTGCGATTTTCATTTTTCGGCAAAAAGGTGAGGTTTAGTATGTGCTATCAATTATTATTTTATTTCGCTTCATGTAATGGCATTAAGAATTTTTAAAGGGAGAAATGCTTCACAGATTGCCATAAAAATGTCTCTGAACTCCTTTATAGCTGCCCTTATTTTGTAAGTTAAGGCGGCATAGAGCACCCCAATCGTACCGCCAAGGATCTTGATAGGGCTTAATCGTTCCATACCCCCATCAGGGGCGTGCATATTCATCAACGATCAGCTTTTTGATGTATCAACGAGACTCTATTAGCACCAAATACTCTTTTCGCGGTGCCACTGGCGGAGTCTCGAAGGGTTAAAATTATCATAAGGACATTATCATCAAGGTTGGTGGTCTTCAAATTCATTATTTGTTTTTTTACGGACACCCTGTCCCGCCCACTTAGCGAAATATTTCCCAAAATTGATAATAAAGCTGGAAAGATGTGTCAACTTGATTGTTATTTATCTTTTTTTGTTTCGTTCTTAGGTTGATTCGAATTGGATTGGGTTAATTAATGACTAGGTTTGCTTCCGTTCTTGTTCCGTCTTGATGAAACAACGTCTTAATTGGTTGGGAGGCACATTTGACTGGTCTACAGAACAGAAATTGATGATTACGTGCCGTGAATGCGCAAGAGTAATCAGAGGCCAAATTTGATTTCAATGTATTCTAAATTATACATATTTTTAACAACTTTTTTTCTATGATGCACCTTTAAACGCAATTTTTTCGATCTCAAAAGAAGCCAATTTCATTTTATTCTGACTGAATTTTCAGGAATTTACCGACTCTCCTACCGGACTAATCAAAATTTTAGCGCTTCTTTGAAGTTTCCGACAGAATTTTCCAATTAAAGAGGAGTATTCGGTTGAAAATTGAAGGAATATTCGGGCACTACTAAGGGTTTTTAAATCACTTTTGAAACTGCTTTTTGCTGAGTTTTCCTAAGAATTTTTGAGAAATTTTGCTGAAAAAGCTTAATGAAAAATTGAGTGAGATAAATTAAGTATCAGTAAGTTAGGGACCTATTGTCAGTCTTGTATCAAATTGCCCTTAAAACGTCAAAGACTGTTATGGCTGAAGTGAATAATTGCAAAACGGAATTTAATAATATACAGGGTCTTTTAACGGTGTTCAATCTCCGAACGAGAAAGAGGGAGACGATACGGATTTTCTTAATTTTCTTTTAGGCGCTGAAAATATGTTGCACTATCCCTACATTGACAACTGCAATTCGAATAATCTGCGGAAACCCAAATTTACTCAACATTTAACAATTTTACTCATGAAAGGGCCAAAGTTTTGGAGGTAATTTGAAATTGTCATAGCTGTAGAAACACATAGCTAACTTGTGAAACGACGAGAACTGGTGCAGGAGTAACCTGACTAGGACAACCCCCAGAGATTCGAAGGAAAACCGGAATCGAGTTGGTGAGAAAAACGATACGAGGAAATTAAATAATAATTCCGTTAAACATAAACATAAACACATAAAAAATTTACAATGAGTAGATAAAATAAGCAACATCTGTGAGCACACAACCTTCCCCATATTTAAAATTTGCGTCTCATATACCTTAAGGCCGACAAAACAAAAACTCCTTTTTCCAAAGACATTGACTTATCACATGTTGTTTGCTCATACACGCTTTCGCAATTTTAGACAAATTTGCGGTTTCTTGCCGGTACCAGCTCCTGGAACCAGAACTCCTCCATTTTAATCATCTTGAGCTTAAACAATGGCCACACGGTCTCACACAAAAGACACGTGGAGCAATTTTTCTCCCATCAATTTCAGCTGGATAACGAGATGCCCTGAAAGTTCCAACCCCTTTCTGCAAAGGGTACTAAAATCGGCAAGTCAGGGCGACGGCAGCCCCCAGGGGGTGCGGCGCGATAGGCGTGACGCAAAATTTGCAGTTTTGGGAATCGGCCCTCACCCCCGTCCAATATTTTCGACGCAATGGGGATTTTACCTGACGGAAAAAATGCAATGTTACAGCAACCGGATATCGAATTAAATGTTACAATTAAGCCCTTTGAATTGAAAATCCTCTGTTTGTTTGTCTACATATTATGGAGCACCAATTCCAAGATAAACTCGACATATGTTCGACAACAGATTGTGACTTTGGGCACCCGCTACATAATAATAATAAAGAAGCAACTCAAATCAACCCTTTTTGTAAAGGAATATAACTAATATCAGTGGCGTAGCTTAGGCACCAATAAAATTCCAAACGTCAGGTTTCCAACTGCGTTGAGGAGGTTCTAGCAGTCGCCATTTATAGAGTAAATCCTTGTGGGACATGCGTAATTGTCTTCTCAACAGCGTTGAAAGGGTATTTTTTGCGCTCTGCCTTCAGAGGCGCCACTGCCTAACCCTTCTAACCCTTTCAGTCCTCGATACCTGCAGTTTTGCATCGAACCAGGCCGTTGATATCAAAAATAATAGAAGAATGTTCATTCATTTTTTAAGCCGCGCCGTTATCTGATGGTTTTTGCCGCCTTAAATAAGACGTGGTCCAAAAAATGGCATCCTATCTATCAACCCTGCGCCCCGCCCTTAGGGCAAAATTAGCTCCGTAAAAACTGTAATAAAATTTTAACTGGACCATGTAGGAAAAAATTAAATTTGCCCTTAAGATAAGAGGCAAAAAACTAATGGTCATAGGAGGGTCTCAAAGTGTGAAGGGCATTTTCAAAAATTAGCTACGGTGATTTTTCTGAGAGCCTGTATTATGGTGATGGAGATTTTATCAGTTAAGTTTGCACTAGGACGAGAACTCCTTTAATCTAAAGATATTATCCTTGAGGTCTCCACCAAAAGCCATGATACCGGGTACGAAAACATTAGCTTTCGCGGTCGATTAGCTGCTAAATCGTTTCTTCCACGAAAACAAAACATTGTTTCAAAAGTTCGAAATTCAATATATCAGGGCTCAAAAGGGAAGCTATCGAATTTCGTTTGATTCATACACGGTGGCTCAAGTGCCTGGTTGAGACTCCGAGATATAGTTAAATTCACTTAAACTATCAGCTCCATTCTTAATGCTCAATTACAAGTGTTATTATCGTTATTTTAATTTATTTCCATCCCTCTCAAACACCGTTCCATTATGACATCCTAATTTGAGGCTGCTGCCAAAAACGTATGTATCACCCTGTATGTGCTCCGTATACATTGTTTAAATGAATTAAGTTATTTTTTTGTCGATCGTGTCAATTTTATCGAGAGGTCTGCTAAATTTAAGGGTGTTAAGTTACAAATTCACAGTGTTTGCTACTTGGGTGGTTAGTCATGTATATTTTCGGAGGCTTACCTTTAATCGAATCACACACTTTTGATCCCCTTCCTGTGACAATTAGGTAAGTTGCTTTATGAGATTCTTAGCTCGATCGTGGACCCTCCCTAGTTCGGGCTGAAGGATCGATGCAGGAGGTGTGAATCTATGGCATGTCATGATAGCGAAAATATGTATGAGAGTTTGAAAATTGTTTCTCAAGTAAAGGGCAAATTGCGTTATTTTGTAAGATTCCAAATTTCGTGACAGTACGGCCCTGAAAATCTTCAGAGTTATTCAGGTATTACTTGGGTGTTTTCTCTCTGAAGATTGCGTTATCGTCGAAATTCCCTTAAAAAACACTACACGAGTTTCACCCGAGTTTTCTTTCAGTTAGAGGTTCGAAAAGAAATAGTCTTAACTTTTCAATCTGAATTCACTTCAACCTTGCGCCTTAAGTTTTTTCCAATTCAAAGCTTTTTTAGAAAACACTTAATAAATTCAACCAAACTTTTCCTTCACTATAAAAGTTACGTTACAATTTAAATTCCATTTTTTGCATAGAGGTGCGTCAGGAAGTTTCTACCCGAGCTCCTGTCTCATCCCAATCCCGAGATTCTTGTGGCGAAGATAGCGAGATGCTGGAGGTAGAAAGAAAGAGCGAAACACGGTGGTCATTGAAAGGAGTGAAATGACACGAATTTTACTTCGCAACATACATGGCGTTAATATAATTGTTAAAGTTCACACTGGATCAGATGGAAATTTTTAAGCTCTGAATGTGGTTGCAACGAGCCATTTGCTATGGACAAGATCGAATCTATTCTACTTTCCGGCAATTACCACCCCCTCCACCGAGAGACTTTTGCCGATAACAGTTAACCCATCGCCTAAATCATCTTTCTAAATCAATTAATCCACATCATCAGCAAATTTAGTACCTGTCAAGAATATGAACAATCTTCAGACATACCGAGGACGCTTCTTTGGGATAAAAAGAATAACACGATGCCACCGACCGATAAAAGGTGTTTTTCTCAAATATAAATATTTATTTCGGAAGATCTCGTCTTCAAACTTTGAAAAGAAGAACTTGGAATCCGAGGTAGGTGCTCATTAGAACCTTTTCAAACCGATCCGGTCCTCTATCATTACGAGTGCTTTCTATAAAGGCGAAAATACTACGTGCATTGTTGTACGGTTTTCAAGATTATTTATTAAAAATTATAATAATATGTATGGATGTGTATTTATGGTTCCGGAGTAAACCGTTCTTCTGCATTGTATTGTTAATAGTTTATTGATAGATGTTTATTGTAATTATATAGATGCCTGGAGTCGAGAAAAAAGGGTTTGTTTGGCGAAACCGCCCGTTTTTACCTGGAGGAATAATTATATTTTTTTGCAAGTTGTGTTGATGAAATATTTCTTTCACTCAAAAACTGACGACATATGGATCAAAAATTAAGCGTCTGTCCTAGCCGGTAACCATCATGACGGTCTTTCTCCCGACCCCGCCGAAATAACTGTAATTTATTATTTCGTAACAATTCTGGTAATTTAATTAAGAGAATCAAAAGGACAAAGGAATCTAAATTACGGTGTTCCTAATGACAAAACATCATTTTTAAAAATTCATTAGAAAAACGGAATCTTAAATCGTTACGGTGCTTTTAATTTGGAGTAATGGGGCACCCCCTCAAGGGATTGACAATCGAAATGATATCGTGTGACGAATGGTGGGTTTTCTTGTGTTTTTTCTTCTTTTTTTTATGAATTGCTGTTATCCGCTTCTTCGTCTGGGAAATTTCGCCTTCCAACGCACCGATAAGCTTGAGAAATTGAGCCCTCATTGAGAAAATGACATTTTAAATACGCCTTCCGGCGAAATTTCACACCAACAGATTTGTCGGAACATTAGCACTTAATTATGTGCCAAAATATGCAAATTCGCCCGCAACGGGGATCAAAACATCCTAAAAAGCTCGTAAATATCCCCAAATGAACCCGTCAGAAATATAAATTAAACCTCTCGGGAGCAGATTATAGCGATTTAAAGCCCATTTTTGGGAGTATCAAACTTGGTTATCGCCAAAAGGCAAACATTACCATTTAAATCAGCGTAATTATACGTCTGGCTCAATCTCTATTTACTCTCCATATGCTGATGACTTTATTTTCGATTGATTTATCGAGTTATTGAGTCACTAGCAAAATTCCAGAAGCCGCTAAATTGATTTCGGGGAGGCGCTTCGAGATAAATGAAAAATGTCTTGAAAATATGGAAGAATTGGTGGAGGTGTTTTTTGCACGTTTTCGGTTTCGCTCTTAGAAAAAAAGGCAATAATGGCAAGCTTCCGGATATGCAAATTAATACCACAGGAAGTCGCCGAGAAGCCCTAACGTGACCCTTGAAATTTATAGGTATTTAGTGTCAATTACCATATTGAAAATGCATTTTATGTCTGGCGAATTGGAGTGAAGCAACATTTTCCCGAATTTCAATAGATCATGCATTTTTTTTTCATGCGGCAGGATGCCACGAATTTTATGCTTATTAGTGGGAAATGTTTCACTTTTTTCCCAGGGAAAAACAGGAACCCACAAAATCATGTTAAAATCTTGTAGTCCTCCTCACGACATCACCCAGCTTTCAGCACCATCAAAGCCGTACCCGTCAGCTCCCTTCTGTTGATAAATTTTGATCCACGACAGTAGCTGCCCGTGTCCTACTGTGACCAGAAAATAAGGTGAATTTATTTATAAAATTAAAAATATTTATTTATTCTTTCAAATAAATTTTATCTCCTTCAAAGTACTCGTCGTCCGACATAATGCAATCGTACCAACGTTTTTTCCAATCTTTGAAAGTCAGAGACGTTTTTTTTTCCCGGAGGGCCTTCGATACTTTCTTCGATTCAGTTTCATCTCTTCGATCGAGTCGACGAGCCAAAAATTCAACGGTGCTAAATCAGGCGAATGCGGTGGTCGTAGAACGATATGGATAACATTTTTGGCAAAAAGTTTCCACAGAACCAATGCAGTGTGGGAATGCCATTATCGTAACACAAAAACCAAGGATTTTCTGCCTACAATTCTACAAAAAATAAGTTCATGATTTTATTGTACCCGCGAAGTTTAAGCGAAAAATTCATATAATTTTTTGATTTCAGTACTATTTATGGCAAACAAATATTGCAGGAGTTCTGTGGCAAAGACGTCTCGGTGGAAACTTTAGTGGCTCTAGTAGCTCTATAACTGTAATTGCCTGTGTAAAATTTTATAAGTTCGTCTAAAGTCCACATTTCACACTAGAAACCGTTGTCTGTCGCTAATGTCTACCATTAATGCTGCTCGTTCCGAACAGCATGAATGCTTGAAAGATTGTAGTGCTGCTCGGATTGAATATGACTGATATGT
Source organism: Euwallacea fornicatus (assembly GCF_040115645.1). NCBI lineage: Eukaryota > Metazoa > Arthropoda > Insecta > Coleoptera > Curculionidae > Euwallacea > Euwallacea fornicatus. The sequence continues at coordinate 3,140,949 of NC_089556.1, forward strand.
CATATATCCGAATGTAGTATGGTCTCGGCTAAAAAGATGCGCTGTGGTGTTTGTTTAATTCGGAATACCAGATTTTTTTCCAATGCCTTAATTATCCAGGAGAAGAAGGTCACCCTGGAAACACTTATTTCTCTTAATATACACTGTATCAACCAGTGCAGTAGGCATGGATCGTCAGTTGGTCATCGATCGGATTCAACATGGCTGATGTGCTCTTAATGGCTGAAGGGATTTTTTTACCTAAAGAACGAGTCATTATATCGTTAAAAAGACGCCAAACTATTCAAAAGTACCTACACCGCCGTTACTTCTTCTGGTGTTTGTGAAAAAGCGAGTCGGTATATGACGGTTTCAGAACTGAATCTAAGTTTTAGATCAGAAGTAAAACGCGGTCGATACTTGTTATCCGCCCTGGAACTTCCAAGGATTTTTTTCTAAAATTTCAAGAGAAAATTCAAAACTGTGTTATGTTTAAATCTGAGGTGCGGAAATACTCATATTTCTGACATCATTTCTCGAGAAAAGCTCGAGTTTGTTGCCGAAAACGCTTTTGCTCTGTAGGCAAAAATAATACCTCTTTAGCTTCGGGTTCCAAATGCCATGAATTTATCAAAAATAGGAACCCATATTAGCTCCTAACGGTTTCTCAAAAAAATCTAGGTAGCAAAGACGGGTGCTCATCAAACAGTCAGGATCCTCAACAATTATCTGCAATCCGATGGTTCGCCCCGATAATGCGAGTTTAAGCCTGCGCCAAAGGGTCTTTGGAACTACCCAGATGGGTCATTTTGACTGTCCTCGCACATATTTGAAGGCTTTTGAAGTAACTCGATATTAACACTATTTAGCTCCATCGGCAAAGTATCTTTCGATCGAATTTCTGATAGGACGGACCCCCGGCAGCGGCAGAAAGTAACTTAAGACGATCATCGAACATTAAAGGTTCCACTAACATCTCAAAAATTCACTTTATGCCTATTTGGGTTTTGTTTATGTCTCAGGTGTGACATCACAATCAGAACCGCTTAATTTAAGTGTTGACAATTCGATACATTTTTTCAACCCTTCTCCAGTAGCTAGATAAAACGAGACTTGATCTATGGACCTTCAGTCTGTCTCCCAGGAGCGGCGACAGCACCTTAAGTTATGGCCTGCAATTTCTCCAATTTTACACCCCGAAAGCGAAAACTAGGCCATTTAAGTCACTCAAGTCGATTTTTACGACTTTTTTATCGAGATAAATTTGGGAAGTAATGCAATTTTGGCGCTAAACGAGGCCGGTTTTAACGCTTTATGAGTCTAGATAAAATCTGTGAAAAACAAACGGCTAGTTAGTAGACAATTATCTGGGGGCGGCTTTTACCTGCGCATTGTGCGAAGTGTCGATTGTCCCAACCCCCACTGCGAAAATCTCAAGGGTTACATGGATTTGAAATGTCAACCCTAAGTCTACAAGGGGTGTCAAATTCAACGTCTAAATCACATAAAAATTGCCGACGAAAAATTCCTCTGATAGGGATGGGAGGAATTGGATATAACCCTCTTATAGCGGCCTGAAATGACTACCCGCACTAATGACATGTCAAAATACTAATAATTTTTTGTCTAGTGATTGTCGGCTTTTGTCGAACTAGACCAGAGTAATTATTTTCGAATTTTCGCATTGTCACCGGCCAGTTATAAAATTATAAGAGATTACATGCTTCGTAAAGGTTAAGTATGAAATATGGGTTTTCGGCTGTAGGAGGAACCAGCAACAGGTTAAAAAATGGGCACACTTATGCACCATTTCTTGTATGGACGACAAGTAGATCATAACAGGGGAGAAGGCGCAATAGGTTTCCATATGGCATTAGGGGGTTAAAATCTGTACAGCAGTCAATTCCCCCAGGTATAAAATACCTGTAGACCTTAATCACCCACCCTACATCGAAAGACAATACCACTTTGCTGGTTCAGATTTTGGGCCTAATTTAATAAAACTTTTCTCATTACTGCTTAAACCCGGTTTGGAGCTTCCAATTCCAGCTTGAGTTGAGGATATACACGGAGAAAATTACGAGGAGTAAACGTGAACGGGTACCATTTTCCATAAGAATTCTAACTGAAGTGTTTACGTCAGAAATCCTTATGGTGGATGTCGATGGAAAACCAGTCTGCCCTAAATACTACACAGGGCGTTTAGAAAACGAATCTGCTCAAAATACTACACAGGGTGTTTTGTTTGCAAAATTGACTTTTGTATGAAGTCTCACGTTTGATGTTTCAAAATTCCAGATCAAGAAGGGATTAGAAAGTCACTAATCGAGTGCTCCAGCGCATCTTAAAAGTCCATCCTGTATATACGTCGTGGTGAGCTCAAATCTCTAACCTATTAGTTTTTGGAAGGAACTGTGTTTGGTGTTATATTTATTTGCTTAGCTTGTGAAGATGGAACTTCTATTATCTATAACTAATTTTTTATGAAACTCTAGGATATTTTAGGCACCTTCAGGCTTTGCTCAAGACCAGTTGACTCTTGAATACCATTGTTCCACCTTCTGGTTGGCTGTTAATGGGCCGAAAATCTTATTTTGGGTTCCGGTGAGCGATTCGCACGCTTACCAACTGTTTGCGCGGAAGTGTGCTCCCGCCACGCGTCCGAATCCCACATTTTCGGTTTGGAGTGGTAAGGAATAAGGTGTTCTTGTCTACAGTATATTTCATCATTCGTTAAAACTATTTTTTAATATTTTATTTATTTTTTTCACCAGTTTAGTTCTCACCGCAGATCAAGAGACCTGGCCGACCATTCAACTAAACCCAAACCACTGTCAGATTACCTTCACAAAAACCCATAATTTTCACCATATCGGTCATTTTTCCATTAGAGAACGCCATTATTGAGAGAAAGAAACTTTAAAAAGTGTTGGATAAATTTTTATGACATTTCGCCAACTTGCAAATTTCCAGATCGATAAGTATCGATAAGTATCGAGGTGATGGCCAATTATCGTTCTGTATGAGACGAGAATTTTTTTTTTTTCGGTATGAAATATCAATGGTACGAGAAATTTCCAAGAAATAAAAATGTTGGAAAAGAGGCTAATATAGCGTCAGAAAAAAAATCAATACGATGCAGCCACCCAGTAAAAAAATCTGACCATTTTCTTTAAAAAATGGTCAAGAACTTACCACTTGCTCATTACGAATAGACATTAATGTTATACGAAAATTTTAAGAAAACTTCCGCTAATAGCATCTACACGAAATACTTTTTTCAATTAATTTTTAAACAAGGTTTTAACGTATGGAGCCAAGTAATTTCATGATTCCATTTTTGGCATACATTTTCGAGACACTCTGTATGCGTGCCGATTTCTTTGCATGTCACTTAAAACCCCTAAGAGGTATTCAATTTGCAGAGAAATAATTCGTATTTGCCATAACACCTTCTTCGTAGTTTGGCCACTACACTACCGATACACACGGTTTAAATTGCAAATGCGGAATATACCATATTTATTTCGAAGGAAATTTTAGGTAAAAGTGGAGGTTCTATGCCCCACTTGGATACCATCGAGCAAATAAAGTTTCTGTTTGATTTGAACCTTTGAGCAATCAAGGTGAGCTCCCCGGACGAAGTTGATGGGGAGGGGAGGGGGGGGGGAAGAGTTGATATTTCTGGCGGGACTCTACCAAATTAACGATTTTATTCAAGTTGAATATATGCGGTTGGACTGGCTAAAGTACACTCAAGAATTTACTATGGTAAGATAATCTTTCATTTATTGAACTTTCCCTTTACTTAGAGGCATTGTAGAAGCTGACAGAACTTCAGTGTTAATATATAAAATTTAGCACTTGGTTATTACATAGGGGAGCATTTTATGTTTAATTTTAATACTAGGATACGTAAGGTACCTATTTTGGTTCTAATCACATAACTGATTATTACTGGCTCTCCGCTGTGAATGCTTCAAAGGTTGCCTCAAATACCAATTTCGAATTTTATTTGTTGTTCAAAGTACTGGATAAAATGCTTCTTCAGACCATTGCCTACATTATCAGAATTAGCTATACCATTCCCAATATCCAGAAAAATGAGGGTGCCCAGTTTTGGCTCCAAATTGAACTCCTTCTGTCACGTCTGTAGCTGGTAATGTACTCTTACTAACATTGTCTTGCTCCACATCGGTAAATGAAGAATTGGCCGATTGTAACCCACTTTTTTTCTTCATATCTAGAGTATATTGCCCCAAAATTTCCACAATTTGACCTGCCATCTCTATGATTGATAATATCACGTTGCATTAAAACGCTTTCCTTCTACTTTGATTTGTAAGTCTCATTAGCTCGAAAGACTCATCATTATTCGCAAATCGATTATTCATAATCAAACTGCTCTCCTATAAGCTCGTGATTTTTTAAATGCATTTCGACTTTTGGTGTGTTCCCAGCGGCAGTTTGTTTGGTCATTCGGTTCAAACGTGCCTTGACCTCTTCGTAAATCGACATCAAAATAAATAAATGCAAAAGAACGCTTTTCGAGAATGGCGCGCGTGTCTATCTGCATGTCAGCGAAGCGAACACGAGAACCCAAATTTAAGAACCAAATTGATGGAAAGCTGGGCTTTAACTATCTCCCACATAGCACTCAGAACCCAAAGAATAATTATTCAAAATTAAGTAAATTACAGAGGCCCCTCGATAATCCTGGTAAATCACCAGCCAAATTCAAATGAGGTAATTATGGGGAGCAAAAGGAACCGTTATCGAGACTTTCTTTTTTTAAATGCAATTAAAATCTGATTGATTCTCTTAATTATAACCCCCGTCTTAATAGGAATCATAATCCATCCTACATCTACGTCTGTTCATCCCCTTAAATACTTCCTTGTAAATTTTTTTACAGGGAGTTAACGTACGGCCCCTTAGAAGGGTTTTGGGTGTTCCTAGACGTCCAACCCTTATAGAGTACTCTATCATGTCTTTCGGGGGTGAGCGCTAATTATAGGGAGCAAAATCGTTTTGCTAAAAAATGCAGATACGTTTGTTGATTCGATGGGTTAATTGAGCTATCTTCGATTTTTTCTGAGGGTTGAAAGTTCCGCGATTCATGGGGGTTATTAAAACATCGCTGCGTTTTCGTCGAATTCCCCTAGAAACTTCCCAAAACTCAGGTCCAACACCGAAACGAAACTAACACAGAAAGCCGCCTCACTAACAATTACAACCCCCGATTACCAAATTAGCCTTAAACCACCGGAATTATTGTCTCACAAAGTCAAGCCGACGACATATTTAAGTAGAGGTGGACGCTGGTCACTGATTGTCTTTTGTGTCCGACTTCCGCACGGAAACAATAGGGCACGAGGCCGGTTGTCGGCAAAAAGGTCGTCGGTTTGTTTTGTCCTTGATGTTGTTGACAGACCTCATTATTTACTGATTAAGGACCTATGACTGTTAAGACTTTGGAAGGTTATAGAGAGCTGTGCCCTAACGCGGCAAATATTATTTACATCTGTTAAATTCACAAATCTGTTGAGTTGATGAAGACTTCACTTCGATCACATCACCTTCATTTTTGCAAACTCATTGCAAAATTCTCACCCGAAACGATGTGTGCGTTCTCAAGCTCATCCCCCCTCACTTCCATCACACTTAATAGGAATCTAAACATCCCTTGAATGAAATAGAGGTTTAGATGAGGAATTATTTTAGAAAGTCGCCTCTATACATCGTCCTGTGGGGTGGATGGTTTGAAGAATAGAAAACGATTAAGTCAAGAGGTAAACACAATGGGATGCATTGATGGGGTAGTTTTCTCTAAGGTCGGATAATTAAATTTTATATTCCGGAGGAAATTGATCTATTTTGTCAATAGCCCACGGTCGATGGATTAATCGATTGAGAATGGGTTGTAGCAGTAATTTACAGGTGATGTTTCCTTATACAGGGTGATTTTCTGGCAATATGGTAGTGGAATCACAGTTGATCCGATTAGTTACGTTTTCCGCCTTTTTGCATTATTACTCTCCGATTTATCTTGATTTGTTCTAACCCTGATTGTCCATCATTTTCATATGTCCAACACTACACCCAAGCAAATTTTCAATTTTATCGATTTGAAGGGTGCGCTTTTACATTCGCTGGAGCCCTTTACACAATTGCGACACCCTAATGTGTCTAATTTCTCGTGATAGTCTCTCTACTATTACTACTACTACTGATCTCATAACGGATCTCAACATTTTTAGGGGGCATAAAACCCGCCTCATGCGAGAAACGTCTTTCCGGCTTACAACCGCCTCGCATGCGGGAAAGTGTCACTTTCCGCACTTGATAGGAAAATGACTATCGTGACTTCATAACGTTTTTTGGTGTGTTAAAAACTGGTATTATAAGCAAAATTATCCAACGGCAAATTCTTATCATTCCTTAGTAATATGCATTTTCTTAATTCTCGGCAACAGTAAATGTGATGAGTGGATTCTGCGACTCTCTGAGCATCTGAAACTTGCCCGAGTTAACACTTTCGTGTTTTCTGAGATTGACGCCCAAAACTTGGCAATACCAGAAATAGCGATTAAGAAACACAGAGAACACACCCTGTAAATGCCTTAAACGCCATTTCCCCGGAATATCATCATAATAAACGCACAAAGGGTGGTCCCTAATACCACCCGTTGAAATAAAACTAATTCTCTTAATATCAACCATCTATCCAACACTCTCGCCCACCAAAGGGATGAATTATCATTTTGTGGTCACCAGCGGCGAAAGCCACCCTTTAGTTTTTGTTTTGCGGTTTGCTGAAAATTTGCCTCTTTCAGGAATGACAAGTGTAAAAATCGATGTTTTATAATGTAAAGAGGGTTTGTAGTGTGGTAAATTGGTTCTTATTGGATTAATTTTAGTGTAACTTTGGTACACAAAATTTAAACATCAATAGCGATTCGGGGCAAGTTCTTAATGGTGGTTTAGGGAGAAAAAAATCCAACATCCTGTGCCATTCTTGTCTTCGACCCCGAATTAAAAAAAAGCATCACCCCGAGTGAGAACAATTGGTATTAAATCGGGTTTCTTTTATTGGATTCCCATTCGATCTGGAGGGATGCTTTAAAACGATACGGTACTTTAGTTCTTTGGCCCCACATGGGGTTTTGCGGCCCAAGCAAAAGTCACACGCATTGTTGTTTTGCGAACAAATAATTACCCGAAAGCTCTGAGCTTTCAGGTGATATATTGAAATCTTGTGTGATATTAATCGAATATCTTTCTCCTAATAAGATTTGATTATGTTGGTACTGCTACCAGTTCGCTACTGATTTCGGTAGTTCTTCTGCGTGGGAGGGCTGGTAAAGAACTAAAAATGACTTTAATGATGCTACGTGTTAACGTCGTATTATAATTTTGTGAGGGAAATTAATTAATTAAATTTATTTTAATGGAGTAGATGTTAAATGAGTGTATTAAGCGTTAAATATGGCAAATTGCCATACAAATACCCAACAGAGGTTTTTATTCGAACGGAGCATCTTCAAGACATTGAGGTACGTCGTCTTCAAGTTCTTCCCTTTTCACTGATTATTTATTAGCGAATTACGAAAAATTCTCTTTAGATGACTGTGAGTGGTAAACAAAGCAGAAAAAAAAATCTAATTTCGGTAAATTAACTGAATATTTCTTAATCAAAACCGATGATTAAACTGTTCTCTTTTCGCAACTAGTTACATAATGGAAGCAGGTGCCACAATATCATAAGTTGCTTAACGAATAAGAGAAGCAAAGCGGGTTGCTGCAGTTCTGTAAATACAGAGTGCAGCTTGAATATTTTGGTATTTATGTCTTCCCTACGATTTCTCGACCGTTCAGCCAAATTGAAAAATAACGTATGAAACTGTTTATTTTTAGGAGTTTTTATAATAATTAAGAAATCATATTTTATGAACTCAAAACTTCACTTTGTTGATCGTACAGCAAAACCCCATTCGTTATTTACAGCGGTACATTTCCTACCTAGTTACAAAAATTGCCATTTTCAGGCAGTTTCAATTCTCTGAGGAAAGAACTAAATTACAAGTTCGAAGTAAGGTTTTGTTCGTGATATACTGAGAAATCGGAAAAATATCATTTTAAGTTATTTCGAGTGGTTTAGAAACTCCAGAAAATGTCCTAAAATCTTTAACGCGACTTTGATGTAAAATATATCATTACGAGTTGCTCAGATACTGGAAAAATTGCTATTCAAGAGGCTCCGATTTGCTGAAATAAATCGAAATAATTTCTCTTTAATTTAATTTCTGATGGCAAAACACTGCACAAGCCCCTTCACTTTTCTAGTCACGTTAACATTGCTCAGAAATTAAAAAAATATCCTTTTTTGATCGTTACTTATTCAGATATCGTGAAAGCTTTCATTTGAATCACTACGACCTGCAAAAATATCCCAAAAACTGCTCTTCGTGAGACGTTGATTTGCGCCTAAATTGCCTTTCATTTCGAGTTACTATGTAGTAGGTGCTCGAAAATTTACCCCTAAACCATTGGTTTAAGAGAAATGTCTTCATTAAGCCCGAAAAGGAAGTCAGCGCTTTAAAAAGCTTTATTACAAAAATGTTATTGCCTCACTCAACCCGATTTGTGAAGACTTCATGGGCCAAATTATAGACCAGCGAAATTTATGGGAAATTGGAGACCCATATTGCACGTTGGCTGAGCAAACAACCCATTTTGGGCGTGATGTGAGGGAGTTCTTCGCTTCTCTTTTTATGGCGTTAAACTTCTTGCCTGAGCAGGGCTTATCTACACTTTACACTGTAATTTGCATAAGAGCCTATTACCGAATAATCACCGGTTTAAGGTGAGTACCAGGAAAAACCGAAATGTGAATTTTAGTTAAATATGACATTGTGACGAGGGCAAAAGGACAGAAGGGCAGAGAAAGCAACGAGAAGAGGTTTCCGAAAATGGCCAAAATTTGGACCGGACGCAATGCGAAAAAAGTGTCTTCCCAGGCGCCTGATTGCTGTTACAGGTCGGCCCAAAAAAAGGAACCAATGAAGTTTACCCTATCATTACACGTACTTAATTGGCGTGCCCGGTATATTGTAAACGATTAAGGCCGTTTTAAGTAAACAATGGGCGGCCAATTTGGCGACGGCCCCTTTCGCTAATTTCAGATTTAACCCTCCCAAAATTGACTTCGAAATTGAGAAATTATCGATTGATTTATCGGGGGTGTATGTTTCACTAGATTTGATTTTTCCGCAGTTTTGCTTAACAACCTGCCATCATAAGCTTGTTAGGATCCAACTGTCCCGAATGCCCACCAATGGGGTTCTGAATCGATATAAATCTGACTCTCATACCTGCTGTTATACTTTTTTCTCTCACATTTACATACAGAGAAACTTCCTTTATACGTATCACTTCCTTTTAAATTTAGCTTCGAGCATTTAGGGCAGATCACAATGTATAACAACTTAATTTCTAAATTTGGGGGTTGCGTAAAGCAAACAGAACAAAGTTTGATTTAATATTTAGTAAAGGGGTAGTTTAGATCTTAATCACTTTTAAATGATATAATGTATTTTTTCGTAATGGTCGTTTAAAGAAAATAATAGGGTTGTTTATTAAGCCTCTGAGAAAGGGCGCTTAATAAGAAGTTGACCAAATAGGTATAACCAACTCGATTAGTGCAATTCCCTTTGAATGCCACTAAACTCTGGAATCTGTCACAATCCCTTTTCAAAATTATAATAAAATCGAAATTGATACTTTCCAAACTTCACATAACAATACACTAAAAGTGTCATCATAAATTGGAAAAATTTATGGGTGCTTTGAACATCTTTCACCTGCATTCTGGGTGCTTTCGGATAAAATCTACCAGGGTACCATTTATGGTAATTTCGCCTTCGTTGACAACTATGACAATGTGTAATTAGTAACTTTTAACTTTGGTTCGAGCAATAAATATCCCCTACAACCGTTAGGGTGAGACGCAGTTGCCAGATAGAGCTGAATTTGAGCTAAAGGGGTGTAAATAGGTAAGTGCCTTATGCAAATGGCTCTGAACGACATCCTTTGTAATACAGAACTTTCGATGAATTTATAGAAAACCACAGGGCCGTGGATATTTTAGTTTTTACACTGGAATTGCATCAGTGACTTAGCTAAAAAAAAATAAATAAAAACAGTATTTGTGAGAAACCTTCAAGTTAGTCGTTGCTTAACTTCAACGGTAAAAATTGCGAATGTAAGTAAACGTTGCCTTTAAATGGTGTCAATAATCAGTGGCGGAGCTACATTAAAACGTTGTTTCTGTTTCAAAAAATAAAAAAACAAATTTAATGCTTTAGGGAAATTTTTAATTTTATTAATGTATTCCGTGAAAATCCCTGAAGTACGTGACTGAGTTTTAAACGTGAAGTGCAGAATTGAAAACAAATGTTGTGCCCAAGTAAAGTGCCCAAGATCAATGACTTGATTGAAGCCTACGATCAAACGTTGCTTATATGTAAAATTTTCAATTTGTTAAAGATATACCTAGAAAATCCCGCGAACTACGTCACTGAATTTTAAAGGTAAAACTTCAGAATTTCAACCTAATAAGAATAAAGGAAAGTGGCAACGTTGGTGGAATAGTGGGTGCATCTTACCAGGTGAACCCTAGTCGTCATCACCTGCCCAGAGGAGCCCCGAGTTTCAGCAATAAATCCATTTCTAGATGAATATCTTAAAATGGGCCGCGGGCATGGGAATAACTGTGACAGCATCCTATGTATGTAAATGAAGTCGATGGCCGATTTCGGATGGGTTTATGATACTTACCACAAGCCCAAAACCATCCCAAATTAATGCAAACAATGGCCTAAAACAAACTCAGTGCTAACAAGTCTCTAATAAGTATGTGAGGGCTGAAAGGGTCACGTGCCCAAGATCCGTGAAACCCTAGGAGGTCACGTGCCATGGTATGCGATACGTATTTAAGGATGGGGAGGGATGTATTATGATATGTGGTGAAAACAATCAGTGTTTACTCTAATAGTGGTTATTGTAATGTAATTTGAATTGCCCTTGAACATGGAGGATTGAGAATTTTCACACGGGACTTTGTTTTGTTGTTGTGAAGGGGTAGTCTGGAGCAGGACAGCATCTTGAATCATTGTAGGGATGAAATTGATTTTCGAGTATTTTAAGGTTTGCTATGAGTGGTGTCGGTTGAAGAGAGTTACGCAGACAGTTTAAAACTCAATGTAGAGGCCTCTTTTAATTTTACAAAGCTCTTTATGTAAGCAGCGTGATCTCTTCCAAAGCAGACAAATAGTCATAAATAATTAACGGTAACCAGTTCTAGGATTTTTTTTATTAGTCATGTAAGCAGGAATCATTTATGAGTCCTTGATTATTGTCCTAGGCTCCTGGACATAAAAATATGAGTAATTCAATGCTTTCTGAGGTCAAAATACCCTTTGAAGTGTGCTCGTCTAGCTAACCACGTACATTTTAAACATTTTGAAATACTTATCAAATTGAATTCTTTAGGAGATTATGCTTTACTAACCACTTTTTCGAGGTGTCAAGGGCTATCTATTCATGAAAATAAACCAAACTTTTACAGACAAAACACCCTCCACAATCGAAGCTTTTTGAGAAGGATATTGCTTCAGAAATGTAAATTTTCTGTTCTACAGTAATTAGCCACTTTTCAGAAAAACAAATACAGAATTTTGATAAGAAATTGAATAGAACGTTTTAGTTGATTAACTAAATTTCTATGGAGAATTTCGTTGAGATTTTGGAATGTTCCTTCAGGGACTGTTAAAATATGAGATTTGAAAATATAACTTTCATGCAACTATGGGCTCATAGAGTTAATATTATTGCACTTTCTTACTTAAAAGTAGAAATATTTCTCTGGAGATTAACAACAATAAAAAAATAAAATAAAGTTTGCATGGCGATGCGACACCCTGTATACCCTGTGTGTATGTAAGTACTAAAAAAATCGCTGAACCAATCTGATTTAACTTAGAAAACCCTTAGTGAAAAAGAAATTCTGATTCCACGAAGCTCCTCCAAGGTACAAATTTGTGCAGAAAAATTTTGATCGTGATCATAGATTTTTCAAAAGAACCCGTGATAATTCAACGGCGCAAAGGTTCTCAAAATTACATGTAAACCAATTCTCAAAAAATCCTTTTTTCTTTTGTTCGCCCTTCAGAGACCCTTCAACGTTCACCCTTCAAAGGGTGAATATTATTCTCAGATAGTTTTACCTGAGATTAGGGTGCAATTCCATCGCTACAACAACGCTTACTGGTCAGTGAGGCGTTATTAGCAAAAATTTAAAAAATAGTGCGTTAGTTAGATGTGAAGATCACGGTTTCTCCCCATCTACTTATTGAAATCGGTTGTTATCAAAACCAATATTATCAAAACATGTGAATTAATTGCATCATTTTCGAGATTTTTTAGGCATTCAGAGGCCCTGAGAGTTTCACAAGACTCAAAATTATTATGGTGAATTAAGGTTTATAGGATCACATTTAATATAAAGCGAAGTGGTATGACAAAACCCTCATAATGGACCTCTTGAGCTCTTTAAAGGCTGATTTGGACAACACTTCTTTGCTAATAATGGAGTATATGTATAGGGGCTTAGGTATGTATTTCCCATTATCACAACGAGAGCAGTTTGTCAACGTGAGTTGACATGCTTTATTCGTTGAAGAAATTCGAGGGGTAGCAATACACCCCCTATCGCCGCCACTACTCTACTGGATCTACTCTCTCTCTTGATTTGTAAAAACTTAAGTAAAACTGTGTGGACTAAAACTCGGAAAAATAAATTAACTAAAACTTATAGGGGCTCGAATTACGTCACAGAAAAAATACCGGGGGGTGTCTTCTGATCTAGACACAAAAACTGGGGTTGGCGTAACGCGATGTCGATTGCCAACTGTTTTTGGGGCCCCGCCTCCCCTCAGTGCAGCGCGTGCCCTCACTTTTGTAATGATATACAGGTGGTTGAAGAAGAGGAAATCGGGCCATATGCGATTTCTATGGTTTGACGTAATTTCGTATACTTTCGAAACATCTTTTGTGGCCTTTGAAATTGGAAATGTCATCTCAAGCACTCATAATTCCGCATGTAGAGTCACTGTATGTCGGCTGATAGTACGGGATTAGTCCCATTCATCTCAAAGCCTCAAATATTTACCAATAAAAGTAAACAATAATTGGTTGGCAAACAGCTCCGATAGAATCAAAAGGGTGGAACAGCTTCAAATACAAAAGAAGGAATAACTATCCGGACATGGTATTGTTTTCGATTATGGATTGTTTGGGGGCGAATTGCATGAGGGGTTTAAAGCGGGGTAATTTGTTAAGCAAACACCGGTTAATAAATTAACATAAAGACTTGAGACAATGTTAATAAACCGATATAAAAACTTTTTAAGGGCTTAACGAATAATAAATTATGGTTTTGCAGAAACTAATTCGGACCACCCAGATTTAACTGATTAAATAGCCACTGAGGGGTAATTTGGCTGCTTAGCGAAAGAAAGATGACAAAGAGAACATAATGAATATGTTGCTTAGTTTACAGGCAAACATTGCGGTTTTTGATAATAATGGTCATTTGGGTTTGTCCAGCAAAATTTAAAATAATAATATACTGGATAACGCAGTTTTCTATGAATAGTCAAGGATTTCAGCAGATTGAAGGACACAGAACCGACCATTTCCATAAGCTGCAGCTCAGAATTGTAGAAACTTCTTTAGGAAACCGATGATTTTCAATCCGGTAAAGGAGATACTGATGAACATCACTTAGATATCTAAGAGACCACTCAAGGGTCACTACTACTAAATCACATTAATAATTTCTTCACTGTTCATTAAGCTAGCGCTAGACCTCTCGTCTCTCTCTCCTAGCATAATGATCTCTTCATGCATAAATTTTGTATTATTTTTCTTTATTTTTCGTTTTTGGTTCTCAAGACCTCTTAACATCGAATACCTTCCTCGCGTGACATAGACTGTTATGATGAGAATATAACGATGATCACACCTCGTACAGAAATTTGATAAGATAATTACCGATAAAATGCATAATTCATGGTTATTGAAGCTCAAGCCTTCGAGATTCAAATTTAGGATCTAATCGAATCTAATCGATCACTGGGACCAACTGCTTTGAATCTTTCAAAGCTAAACAGTAACTTGTTATGTTATGATTTTACGTAGCCTGAAGAAAGCACGCGATCGGGATTCAATGTAGTCTTATAACAACAATAAGGCGATATCTTCAGCATTTCTGATGAATAAATCTGATTATGTCACTCAGAACAACTGCAGGACAATTCTCAAGAAAATCGCATGAATTATTCGATATTTGTGTGAATACAGCGCTAGTAAAAAGTATTGCAACACGTTTTTAACTTTCTTAAAATTGATATTTAACCCGCATTATTTTCGATGTTCAAATTGGTCATCCCTGTCCAGCTACCCCTACTAACTTTTTATTCTCAAATCAATCAGAGTCAAAGAAATTACCATAAATCAGGTAAAATTAGATTTAAGCGATAGTATAAATACACCAATGGAGAATACGTCTATTCTGTAACCCGAGCCGGCCTTCTTCGGCAAGTCTGGCCTTGCGGGCGAAATTTTTGATCGTCGTCCTACCCTTAAGAAAAAATGTCCACCAAGAATGTCCGCCGCCCTTCTTGGGTCGTCGTCCCACCTCGCTTCCCCGTGTGGTCGGTACTGTTTATAAACCACCCCAAGTCTACAGTACGAAATTTGTTGCGGTTTGTCGGTTGATCACGCACTTGCGTGTACATTCCTTTCAATAAAATCCACATACACAAAAGAATCCTTCAATTAGATTGCCCCTATTATAACAGCCTCTACAAAATTTCAAAAAATTCTTTCAATACATTTTTTTACATAGGCTGCGGCTTCGGCTCTCCCTGTGTGGGAACCGGATATTGGTAAAATTGGAACCTAGTTTGTTATTACCTGGCCATTAAAAATTACTGCCCTTGTTTATTGGGCAGAAATAAGGGCTCCAAAACCGCAAAAGATGCTTGAAAATATGCTCCGATTTATTAGTATTTGATAACGCCGGTAACAAGGTGGATTTGACTTCGGGCGCCCAACCCTTTTAAACCATGGAGTTATTAAAATTTTGGGAAAAATTGGTTTAGCCTCAGCGATTTTTTACGCCCCAAAACAATAATCAATCAGGGCCCATTAGCAACTCACCCCTTTGAATGAATTATTACAGTCAATAGGGCGTGAAGAATTATTTTCATTGGGAATTATTTTAGGCATAACCAGATGATTTTCAATTTTCCAATCCCCTTGAACAGGGAAGTTTCCTCAAATTCGTGCAGATACCACCTACCTCTTTTGTCGGTTAAAGAAAGGAAGCTATTAATATTATAGTACTTTCTAGGGCTTTTTTTTGTCCAATTTTTTCCCATACAACCCAAAATACTGCCATTAACATAAAAAATAATTAATTCAAGAGGAAGGTCCACGATGAATAAGACGCTTGGATGAAATAGATGGTTGAGACCTGCCTACGAGACATATGGCGGCACGAAAGCCGTAATATTACAACCCCTTCCGGTGTCTTCGTATATAGAAACCAACGATTTTGGTTGAAAAACATGGCGCCAAATTTGGTCAGAAGCATGGAACCCTCATGGGCTTCTCAGGCTTCAACTAGAAACTCCTTGGAAGAAAATTCCCTAAATGTGGACGATAATGTCTATTCTTTCGGATCATTTAATGTGTATGGCAATTTACCCGTTATTTTAGTGTAAATTTGCTCATTTTATCTGTATTTGTCCATATTTGCTTTGTGAAATTAATTTAAAACCGCTCTTATTTCTCCAGCTGAAAATTAAATGCACTAGTTTACATAACTTCACAAGCCACAAAGCTCCGTCGGCTTCATCAGGTAAAACGTATCGACACGTGTAATCTCTTATCGATTTTCCAATCTTTTTGTACGAATGCAAATGCATTGAATGGTTTTACCCCCGCAGGTGCTTTTTGAAATATTACCCGTTTAAACCATTACTATGCACAAACTACCTCACTTTTTTCAATTTCGCGAGGGAGGTTTTAGCCCACTTTTAATCAGCCCTGTATAACGCCCCTTTGAAATAATCCCTCGATTTGGACGACCCACCGCATTCATGGAATGGACAAAAATTTATAGGAAATGATTTAGATGTTGGTTTATGTTAGATTGGTTACACCCATTCGCCAGGTCATAAAGAAGGTTGAAATTGGTGTTTGAGTTATTAAGGGAGATTTTTAAGGGATGAAGTTCGCTACTTTTTATTAAAGTTGTACTGAACTGAGTGAAACAATTACATTTCATCATGTATGTTTTCGTCCAGAGAAACTTCTGAACTGCTTGAGATACGCAGCACATTGGATAAGAAAAACCATATAGTTTGAAGCGAAGTCAAGAGGACCATTGGAAATTTCTATGTATGTCAGGTAGATTCAATCCCACAAACCACTGTTAATAAAATCGAGCAAATCATAGATTGTATGTCGAGCTTACAAGAATTTTTCTTTTAGAGATGGTGGTGGAAATTATTAGATAAAATTCGGTTCTAGTTGATCGATTTGTTGAAACATGTTTTGGTAAAAGGAGACTGATTTTGAATTAGAATTAGAAATTGGAAGTTATTCTGTAGGCAAAATTTGAGACAGTGATCAAAAAACTGGACCAAAATTGACCAGATGATTCAACATTATGGATTGCTCAAAAATAATTTGTTTTTGCCCTGATTTATTTTAACTAAAAATAATACCTCCACGTGTGTATACCTTCATGATGCGAAATATATCATGAAGTAATACCTATGTAATGATTCACTATTATGGTTGAAATATTTACTTCCAATTTTAATTATTATACTAACAATTGAATACATCCTAGGAGTGAGTTTTAGCTGTCTATAGGTAAATTATGCTAACAAGTTCGAGGAAAATGAACTTAATGGACAAATATTGGAATTTTCATTTTGTAGATATCTCTTAGTACTTGTTTAAAAAAAAATAAAAGATTTAAAATATAAATTAAAGATATCTTGACACCATGGCGACTGAATTTTTCTCCTTTTCTGCAAACAATGAAAATACTAGCATTGATGAAGATTTTGGGGTAATGAATAGATCTTTTTAACTTTTCGATGTGGGATTATGTTTTAAGAAAATCCTTGAGTTGGTATAAATTTAAAATATAGAATTTAATGACAAATTTAAAAGTGAAATATTAGGAGTATAAAAGACGCAAGTCTTGATGTTTTGGTGAATACTATTTTCTGTAACTGAAAAACTATTTTAATGATGTGCACTTTGGACACAATGAAACTCTGTACTCTACAACAGAACTTTTTGGACGATAACTTATTATTCAAAAACACTGAACATTTTGACCAATATTACAGATATTGCGATTAATTTCTTAAGCATTTGATGCAATAGCCAATTTGATTGCAGAATAGAACTTCATGAAGGGATGACTACTTTTCATTTCTGGAAGTATTAGGAACAGATCGAAGGTAATATTGAATTAAAAATTATTTCAAATAAATAATGCTAAATTCAATATATTGACTCTTCCATCTTTGTCACATTTGAATCCATAAAAATTGAAATAACTGCGATTTTAAGCTGAGCTGCTTTATTGTCATAAAAACTCTACAAAAACAAAAATTGTCCTGTTTACGTTTCCTTCAACGACACACTACTCTGCCATTGGTTTCCGCTTCATTTCTGGCAAGAAACAGGTGAACACGGCTAGACCTGCAAATACGAAAATATCCAGACAATCAACACCTTTAGTAATACTCACAAAAATATAGTATTCCCAGTATTATCGTAAACTTTTGTCGGTCAATTACTATTAATGTAACAAAGAATATAGATAGTATCAGTCCTGGGACATTTGTTAAGGCATTTGAAGTCGATCTGGATAAAAAATATGTGCCTCTAATAGGTCTTTTCATAAATTAATCAGAATTAACCTTATGGCGGTGGGATAAACTTCCAAATTAACTAAAGTTATGGCTGAAATTACTACTCCTACTGAAGCCATCGTACAACTCATGGCAAGTAACAGAATCAGTTTCGACTGGACAAAAGCCATTACCAAAAACGAGCAACTGGCGGTCAGTAGACCTATAACTTAGATTTCCTGGCTTATTACACCAAGCATAATTTAGCTGCTTACAGCAAATGAACTTCCTCCCCAATCGATCAACTACCAACATGCCCAATACATGACCAGGAATACACGAACTCGCCAGGGCGGCAAAATTTCCGTAAAATATCCTGTTTGCCTCAGTTTTTTGACACATTAAACCAGAGAAATTTCTTTCTAGAGCGGACAACTTGGGCTCCAATATGGGATAGATGAAATCCATTCCCCTAAATTTTTCTAAGGATTGAGATTCTGAAGGGACCATAAGCTTGGAAAGGCCAATGTTCAGCTGGAGGATTCTGGAATTATGAGATAGGATGTTAACAAAATGTGCCTAGTTTATTGAGCGTGGTAACTAGAGCTACCCAATAATAATGAGCGGGGTTTTGATTAAAACGAGCAAGCCTGTAATCTTGCCATAACGTTTAGACATGATCATTTTAACACTTCTACAAAGCCGGTGCAGAAATGATTTCACTTGTTCCCAATGACTAGAAGGCTCAACATAGTTAAGATCATACGGATGGATTAAGTTATTCAGACGATCTTCGTGAATCTAAACATATTTAGTGTAAAAAGTATAGAAATGACCTATAAGTTTCTGTTACCTTAAAGTTATCTGCAAAGCTGGAGTTATTAATGGCAAATAGCTGCTTGAGTAATAGGTATGCCAGGAAGTTTCGTCCTATAAGCAGATAGAATCTAGGGCTTTCCTCCATGAGGGAAGAAGCACACGCTAAAATGAGGCTAATGCCTCCACATGCAGCAAACATAGTTCTCCACGTGGTTAATTGCTTGGAAGTTGCCACATCGAGGCTCACAATTGTCTGAGTTTCGAACAATATTACTGAAACTATGTGTACATATTAGAACTTACATAAAACCCACTGGAAGTTAACGTACCAATGGTAATAACATACCCCAATACATAGAACATACTGCAGAACATGAGCCAAAACCCCCTATGTCGTTTATCAACTATTTCCACCACCAGCAGTTTAATTTGCAGGGCGTTAACTTCCAATCTAAATTCACCCAAGTTGGCAAACGCGAATAAAATTTGTTCACACATGTTCACCCTACTGCCAATATCAATGTAGCCCCTATCATCACATAAACATTATAGGCAAAAGCAGCTATGAAGGTGGTTGCAAAGATTCCAATGAGGCTGTAGACTAAATATTTCTTTCTACCATATCTATCCGAGAGGGGGTTCGCTATTAGCCCCCCCAGCGAGTTGCCTAGATTTCATCAAAGATCATTCGAAAATAGTGATTTGATTAAATACCTATTAGAAAACATGCAAACATGCTTAAGGAAGTCATTTTAGGGATGACCAGTTTATCGCAAGAAGATAAGGAAACTGCAAAGCTCATGGTGACGAATGTGAGGCCCTGCAAGAGGTGACAGGCACATGCCAGGCCGACGATGAATTTATAGTACAAGCCCCAACCTGGAAAGGCAATTCTGGATACTAGAAGTAAACGAGTTAGCTAGAGTTACCGGTGTGCTTTAAGTAATCTTCAAGATAATGTTCTTCGGTTCCATTTTGGACGTCCATGATCAGGAAAGTTCCAGATATGTTTAAACACTAAATTTCGAAAAATTGTTGCCATATCTGACATATGCCAGACAAAACTGGGGTGACTGGTTGCGAAATATTTGAAAATGATATTGACGAGAGAATTAACCCCGGTTCTCACGATCCTGGAACCTGAAAAAAGCCGTCGGCAGTCTTCGGAAGAAGGGGGGTAATGCCTCTTAAACCTAGGGCCAGTTTTGAAACACTTGGAAACCTGGCTCGCTTGACGATTTGAATTTTCTGAAACCTGGACCAGACTAAATACATCGCAAAAATATTAAACATACTAATATTTTTTATTAATAGGGCTATTGGGGCTGCGTAGGAAGAAATTAGAGCCCTTTTAACTTGGCAAGACAGTTTCAAGTGGCACTCTCTATTAGCTATAATAAAACTGACATCACTAATTTGTTTCGCACGTCCGAAAAGCTCTGTATACCAAGTTTTAGGACCATTGGTCAAAAGACTGTGAAGATATGAAATAAAATAAAAAATAAATATTAAAATTTAATATTTTATTAAATTTTAATTTCTCTATATATACTTATTTATTTATTTATTTTTACTTCATTTAGTTATTTAAAAATACATTTAACATATCTTGGTAAATATCGTCTTTTGGAATACAACAATTGCACTGGATCTTAATAGTTTGATGGCAGGGATCTGCCGTTGTTCTGTATCACATTACTTTTGGGACACCCTGTATATCAGAGTCAATGAGGCTCATATTGGGTCAATAGCTTCAAGAAAGGATTCTTCGAAGAAGGCAAATAACCCTAAAATTTGATAGGCTTAATTTGAAAACTTAGAGGCTTTTGAGTAATCCCCCGGAATTAACCGTAGAAATAAAAGAATTATAGGTTTTTTGGGTTGTTCATCGACAATCGTCAAAATCAATAAAGCACTATTCCTGTCGGTATAATTCCTGATTGAAATTTGCTATTAAAATTGAAGAATTTCTAATTTTTCGATTGTTGAAGTAATCCCACTAAAGCACTACTGCTCTCGACATAATTCGTGCTATTCTGCCTTAAGTATAGTTGCTAATTAAAGCCGACATATGTCTAGCGCCGCCCTGCAGTGTGGTAAAACCGACGCTGGACGTCGGTTAGTCACTGGTTAGACCCGCGCCGCGACGCCGTATATTTTAATACAGGTCGTTCAATATGTAAATTCCGAAGCACTTGGGCTTATAAAAACAAACTGTTAAAAATAGATCACTTTAAAAATTTCTGATTATCTCGTAAAAAGACGGGCATACAACAAGAAAATGGGGCTACATTCGGATTGTAAAGATGCAGGAAGTCGGAAAGTTCAAGTGGGCGTGTGAGCAGAGTACGAAACAACGCCTAATACAGGTGACCTAAATTTCGCAGGCTATGTTATCGGAAAGCAAAATTCAACGAAAATGAACGAGGATAGTGATCCAACGAGAAAAACCCTTAAAAAATCCAAACTCGAGAAAACCCTGCAACTCCCTAACATACCAGACCCAGAGTCATCTCTCCCCAAAACTGCTTGTTCAAACGAAATTGACGAAGACGTTGCAGAAACAAAGGTGTTCAAGAAGACTGAAAGATCAATTAGCGGAGTTAGCGAAAAGGACAGGGAGATATTTGAGTACATTGAGAGTCTACAGACGGAATTATGTTCAAAATCTGCAGCGGAATGTGCGACTCTTTCGGCGGAAAGGGCCTATGATCATTTGGAGCAGGTGTACAAATTGATGGAGAGGGTGGTTGAATTGAGACAGCAAAACTTTAAGCTTCAAAAAAGGTAAGGGCAATTTAGAATTTTCCGCTGGTTGACGTTGAACTGAAACTTCCAGAATACGCGATTTGGAGCACTTCACCGAAGTCAATTCCGAAGACCCGAACTTGGACTTTAGGGGTAGACAAATAGAAGTAATATCACAGTGCCGGCAATAAAAGACAACACACCTAAACTTATTCTTTTAGAATTTGTCTGGATTTTCGACACCACGGAGGCGCGGCAGCACCCCTAACGCCCAACAGAACTTTGCAGATCCAGGAGAGAGCTCCAGCAAACAATCGAAAGTGTCCAAATGGACAAAAGTCAAAGCAGCCTTCAGATGGGAAAAAGCATCCAATGTGGGCGACTCTAAATCTCAAGACAGCGGCATCCACGTACCTGTTAATTATGAAGTAGCCAGGTACTTAAGAGTGCCTTCGACTAGTGACGAAATGGCTCACAGTCCTGGAGACTCCGGAGCAGGGATATCCACACCTGGAACGATCAGCTCAGCCTCTTCCAACGACGATCTAAGAACGGGTAAGTTTAATTTTAGACGTAGAATAACTGACCTTACTACTTTATTATGAAAACATATTATACTTGCACACATGTACCGCAATACCGTTTTATTAGTTTAGTTTGATTGCTGCGAAAAAGACTTGTGTAAATATTTTGAATGTTCTTAAAACGAAATTTGTGCATGCGAAGTTGATATAGTTGAGACTGAAATATTGCAGTAACCTTGTATCCAGGTTAAGGAATATTTTCGTGCATTAACGTAGGAAATTATCTGAAAATCGCATATTGAAGAATCACTCAATCCAATTTAGTTGGGAAAGGGTCCGATGCAGTACTGAAATAACGCCCCACTTGTCAATCGAAAATGGGAAACTGAAGGAAATGACCCTGAAGCGTGATGACAATCCATTGCAGGAAATTCTAACTTCACGAAGAACAAATGCAACCTTAGAGTGAACCGAACATAGTAAAACTCAACTCAAATAGCGCTCTTGGTACTTTCCACATACACAGGATGTGTCCCAAACATATCACACAACTTAAAGAAAAATCTCTTGGTTACCAATGTTATACATGCTTCAGAAGATTTCGAAGCGAGAGGCATTTTGGCTCCTTTCCAAGTCGCCGGAGATTCTCCAGAAATCGCTGTTGTCATGGACGGTAGAAAAGCAGATCATAAAACGCTTGGCGTTACTTTCAGTCATATCAATCTCCAGAAGTATCCCTGAAAAAGGTCCAGTGAGGAGACAACAGCCGTGAAGTCCTTGAAGGTGTGAAGCAAAAAGTTAGAAAAATATATATACATATATATATATATGTCGGATCATCAATAGGGAGGTTTTCCATGATGATATAAAGTATTTAGTTCACTTTTAATAGCAAGAATAGAAAAAGGGCAAAACCAACGAATTCGCTACCACACGAACGCATCTCGTTACTTGCCAACCTAATCTGCCTGTCCCTTTTTGGTTTCTGGTTTTCCAGATCTCGCGAGTCATTCAAATCTGAGGAATAAGGTACCTGCTAGTCTCTATTTCCCACGAAAGCTCGCACACATGGCCTCTCGATTTCGCCCTTGGTGGTAGCGAGGTCGTCCGACAGTGCTTTTCCTTAAATTGGTCCTGGCAGCCTGCCCTTCGTCATATTATCAGCTCGTAATGTTACACTTTATCACTTAAGGACTAAAAAATCTATGCCGGAATATGATGATAAAGGTGAGAAAAGTGCCTCACAGACAGTGGAGGTATTTGCAGAAAATTTCAAAGATATCTATGTGAAACGAGTCAAAGGTGTTGATGGGGTTTATGTGGTAGCCGAAAATGGACTTGTTGAATTTAATGAGGCAGATGAAGAAGTTTCTAATGAGGAAGGAAATTTCAGTGCGGCTGACGTTGAAGCCTTCGTATGTGCTACTGAAGAGTCCGCCGGAGTGGCTAGAGAAGTTGTAATTTCACCACTTGGAGGATTGTGGAATTTGTGTTGATGAATGAGTTCGAATTCCTAGCAAAGCTAAGATCATGTGCGCTCTTAAAGTATATAAAAACTCTATCTGTTAGCACCAACATAAATAAAAAAAAATTTGATTTTTTGCGTAAAAAAAACATAATTACGCTCGTTCATAGTTTATGTTCAACGTCTCATTCAGCACCTTCTCTCTTCTAACGCAGCTACATCATTGGCACATATCCAATAGTTCATGTTTTATTGTGTTTTTTAAAGCTTCTTTTAAGACATAAATTTGCCCAAAATTATCGAGATAAATCTCAGATTTATAGTAGAATTTACTGGAAACAAAAACACTTTATAACTTTTTTAAAGGCTCCAACAACCCGTTGAAACCACTTTGAGAATCCCGAGCTAAAATCGGTAACATCATACTTGCCCACTGGCGTTGTTATGAACTTTTCTCTAAACCTCCATGAGAACATAAAATTAACTATTGGCCACCTCTCAGCAGAGAGAACTGTTGTGCAACTGTTGTACAAGTGTCTGAAATACAGAGGAAAAATAATGTCACGCCCATTTAAATGTATTTGTAAATTAGCGTTGTTCAGCAACAAGTCCAACTATTGCACAATTGTTGGCCGTTTTCAAAAATTCGTGAAATTAATTGTCGAATTAGTAACTTAAAAAACCGTTACAAAACTCTTGTGGCAACTGGAAACGGACTTTTTCTCTGTATATTATCCAGGAAAATTATCATGGAAGCAAGGAATATTGAAAAAAATTATCTCAGTGTGATCATGACAGTCAAGTGTCCGTTGCGAAGGGCACTTCCCTCTTGGCTTTTTCTTGAAAATGCAATATGCGGGGTAGTTGGAGTGAGCAAAACATGACGAAACACCGGTTTTGGTGTTTCTGGCAGAATAGGAGATTGAGGAGCAGTTTCAGAATTGACGCAGATTTGATCCAGAATTTAGATATATAAAAAGGAAAATTCGATTATTTTGAAATCGTTTTCCAACCAGATAAACAGCATTGAATTAAAAGTAATGAATTTTAAGAAAAGAAGGCCAAAAGGTTCTTGACTGTGAAGGACTGCGATTATACCGCTCATTTCAACTATTTATCCGTTTTATGGTTTCACTTCCTGAAATTTCAAAGAAAATAACTACAACGTGTACCACGTTTTCCGCCTTAAATAAATAGGCAAAACGTGTTTCTAAGTCCCCACATCCAACTCCAATAAAAAGGATTTTAGTTTCTTGAAACATGTTGGATCCTAAAGATGTTTAATTTTCCTTTTTTAACTCTTCGGGCGTGCATCAGCATCATTCCTCATAGCAAAACGTGTTCGATTCCTTGAAATGCCGCTCAAAGTAACACCTCCATGTTTACAACACACTAAAACCTATTCATATTTTTCTGTTAATAGAAATCGTTTAATATTGTAAACTATATAATGTAAACGAAACTCTCGTAGAGGTTTCGATGGTTGTTCTAGTTTAAATTTAGACCGGGAAAATTTAAAATTTAAAATAAATATTTCGAAGAAAAGTGAGATAATATATACTCTTGATGAAATGCATTAGAGTAGGAATGTGTCTCGTTGGTCTGGATTTCACCTGAATTATTTGCAATTTTGCCAACATATAGCCATAACCCCAACCATAAACATTGGCCTGGTCAATCCTCAGTAATTGTTCCAAATATTGCTGTATCTTAAAACTAATCAAATCCAATCAAAATTAAGGTAGAAACGCTGGTCTAATATCCAAAAACTGGCTCCAATATCGTGATTCTAACACAACATTTTCCAGAACAACTTTTTCAAACCATCCTTGCTTTTCTTTGTTGGGTAGGTTCTGGATATCTTTCTTCACTGTTAAAGGCTTTGAGAGAACAGACGCTCTAGGTAAAAACTGAATTAAGCAAAGGGGAAAGTTAGCGGAGCTGCTCATTCACCCAGATAACTGGAAATTGTTGACTTTGCATCAAACTTTTGAACCTCAATCCGAATTGCTACGAGGAGCTGAAGAAAACAAAATGTGGTGGCTGATGCGATCAAATAAAGGATTATTACTTTCACCAGGTGAAAAAGTGCCAAATTTCCTCCCTGGACTTTCATAGCCGAGTCGAAGACGAATACTAATATCAGATTGGTGATGATTTATCCACTAATCTTTAAATTTCGTGTCCCGCCAAAATAAGCGATGAAGGAAAAAACGCAACGAAACATCAGCAAGAAAGAGAACTTTTCAACGCCTGAGCAGTAAATGCGTCACTTCACACCCCGGGCATTTAACAGACTGTTTTGTGCGAATGAATGGTCAATTTTAAAATCTTAACTGAATGAATTTGTTCGCAGGGATTGCCGCTTGTGAAGATCTGAGAAGCTCTGATGAGGATCATTCCCATTACCATCTGCTTCATCACGCAAAAGTACAATACCCACGTCCGAAGTCCCACAGCCAAAAGTACCACAGAACGCCTTGGGCTAAAATGAAGGACATAATCCACCCCCGACAAAGCCTGAAGAAGAAGCATCGTCTCTCTGCTGCTAGTGACGATATCCAGATTGATGTGGAGTTTTGCAGCGATAATGAGGATGTGTTTGAAACAGATGACACTGGAAATAAAAGTAAAATGATCTAAAAATGGATGAATCCCCGCTTAATTTGAGGATTATTTGCAGGTACCAACATATCGTTATCACCATCACCTCACGTCTACAGTAGTAGTGCCAGTCCAAGTGGCAGTGAAATTCCGTCAGATGTTATTGAGAGGTACCAGCGAGTACTAATGGAAGATCGGACAGTGAGTAGTGACAGATTTACAGATATTTCAGTGTTAAAATTAAAAACATTGCAGTCAGGTTTAGAAGTTAATAAATCTTTGAGAAGATGGGATTATATTCGTAGGGCTTTCCTGAGTCGTTATTACACTCTAGAAAGCCATAAATTCAAACCAAAAATCCAAAAATCCAATGTTCAAGAGGAAATTCAGAAGAATTATAAAGAGCTGCAGAAGAAGCTGAGTTTGGAATTTCAGGAGAAAATTTACGAGTGGGAGCGTTTGAAGCAGGTGAAGAAATTTTCTGAACGTAAACTTAGATGCATGTTATTATTTCCAGGCTTCTCCAGTAACTCCAGGATCTCCTGCAGTGTTTAATTTCAATGATGAATCACTTCAGTTGTCTCTAGATGCTCACAGGTAGGAACGCAGTCGAAATTAAAACGGATCCTATTAATTGAGGTTTCCAGAAGAGGAGTTACCCAGGAAAACGACTTACCAGAAGACTTTAAGAAGAAGCTGCAGGAGTGGGAAAAGATCAAGAAGAGAAGTGCCAGAGGCAGCGGCAGGGGCAGGAAGAAGTTGGGTGAAATTACAAAGTGGAAAAGCTTAGGAGGTCCAAGGTATTCATATATAAAGATAAGCAAAATATAATTTGATTTGATGTACTTCACAGCAGGTCTTCAGACCATTCGCCGGTTTTCGAGTACCCGCAAATCTCTGACGATTTTCGCAAGAAAATGGAAGAATGGAAGCAGATTAAAGCGGCGGGGAGACCCTTGGCTCATGCAAAGGCCAAGGATAAAACTCCAAGTCCCAAGCTCTGCAGGTATCTATTACCGTACTAGGCTACCACTTACTAAAGTCCAATTTGCATTAGGAAAAATTCTTCGCAGAAGCAAAGTAAAAAACGCAAGCAGCACAATAAAGAGCTGCATTGGTTTGACAAGGAACTTGGGAAGATCGAAAAAGAGAAACAAAGACTGGAGAGAGAGAAAGACAAGTTTGTTGAAAGAGAAGAACGGTATTCGCTTCTTCAATAGTTTTTATATACCTAGAAACGTCTATTACCTTCTTAGATTATCCAAACTTCGACGTTCGATGACTGGTAGTCATCACAAGAGAGAAATTTTAGTTCACACCCCCTCAGGTTATCATAGATTTGAGGGCATCTCCAGGAAGTTTACTCAGAAGCTCTATGAGTGGGAGAAATCCCAAGGAATTGCCCCTGAGGCATCTACATTTGCCTTGTTGTCAGGTTCAAGCTGCGCCGCTGACGTTAGAGTTCAACCAGGCACCAACAAAGAAAGTAGTAAATTTCGATCACGTCTATACTTTTTCTCATTCTCATCTCAAATTAGGTAATCCTGCAATTCCTCGCTCAAAATCAGCGGACAGCATAGCAATTTCGACCCTAAACCTTGCCAGACCTCTGCTCTCAGGCCATCCTTCCTCCTTGTCATTAAACGACATGGACGAATTGGAAAAGGACTGCTTAATTGAGTGCAAGGACTCTTCTCTGGAGGACTTGGATGTGGATGAAATATTGGATGATGATAACTTGGAAACTGATGAGCCAGAAGCAATGCTGGTTGAAGTTGAAGATTATGAAGAGGAAACTACGGAACCATTGCACATTTCCTGTGCCGAAAGGCAGCAGCTGCCTGTTTACCAGAGAGAGGAATTTAAGCCTTTATGGTATGGATTGAGAAACTAAGTCTCAAATGTTAAGAAAAGTTTGTTCATTTGGGATTTTCAGTGAGAGTCAAACTCTCGTGGTACCAAAGGTGAGAAGATCGGAATCAGCGAAAGCTCAAATCAACTATGACCTTATGGAAAATATAGTCAAGCTCTTAACCGAATTACAAGTAACCGAAGATGAAATTAGGTGAGTGCTTTTGGTGATTCATTCTAATTTGATAAAGCGATTCTGCTTTTCAGAGCTTTAGCCGAAGCAAAGAATTTGCTGGAAGAACCCAACATCAAAACTTTCAAGGTAATTGGAAAAAAATATATTTAAAAATGCGCAAGCAACTTTCAAGTCTCCTTTAGTTTCTCAATGAACTCCAGAATCAATCTTTGAAGAATCTCAGTGACTTCATATTAAAACTTGAAGAAGCCAACACCCATTTAGCCAGAAACCTTCGGAGGGATGATAGAGAAGTCCATTCAAATTTAGCTCATACCTTGGGATCTGTATTTGAAGGTTCTGCTGAAATGTTACAAATGGTATTCACAAAACTTATGAAAATATGGATCTAAATTTGTGAATTTTAGACTAATCAGATGAGCAGGATTATTTCTTCCCGCGTAACTGGGGACAGCTGCAGCTACAAGAGCACCATATTTGAGCAAATTAAGAAGATAAGAGGAAAGATATCGGAACTTCGAAGGCATCTATGCTTCATCTCCACGTCAGAAGGATCATTGGCCAATAGGAAAGCAATTGATATACCGAAACCGCAAGTTGCAAAAACCACTTCTAGTGACTCTAGAGAAAACGATGGTTATGGCAGTGAAGCTTCCAGAAAGAGCTCTGGACGACATAGAGAGAAAGAAAGGAGATATGTGAAGATGGAACCAGGTGAAAGATAACGTGTTCAGAATTAAAACTATTAAATCAAAAATGTATTTGCAGGTCCCACTAATCTATCAGTGAGCACTGGAGCTGTCAAAAAACGAATTTTTCACCGCCAAAAAAGTGCCAATAAACCAATTGTCATGGATACAGATGAGGATGACAATGCAGACTGTGAGACTGATTCTTCGAAAACAGACCTCAAACCCCATAGAAAACTCGCACGGGCCAAATCTGTCACTGATCTGGAAGCTATTCCAAAACTAGATCCTCGTTTAACTGCACCAATAACTTTACATTTAGGTACCGAGTCACCAATCTCTGGATCAGATTCACCTGTAACTTTACTAGTAAAAACCACCAGGAAGTTGTTCACTCCATTTGTGGAAACTTCTTTCGGGAAAAGCAACGAGGAGAGCAATAATCCTTTTGAATTTGAGTCAGTGAATGCTGAAGAAGAAAATCTTCAGGTTTCTGGTGAAGTTAAATTAAAATCTGAAACGGTCAAATCTTTGCCCCCCCTTCCTCCATCGCCACTGCCCCAAAGGAAGGTATGATGGGGACATTTTTTTAGGTCAATTTTCTAAGTTTTCCATTCCAGATCTTTAAAGATGTTTCTCCAAGCATAAAAATGATTATAGCCAAATATAACCAAAATTTAGAGCAGGCTGTAGGGCTCAAATCTGGAGGATCCAGTGGCTCTAACTCACCTGTAGCTTGGAGGTCTCCGGTCTCTGAAAGAAAATCTTTGCATAAATTGTCGCCGCTGATGAGTACACAGTGTTCAAGTTTTAATTGTAAAATTTCTTCACATGGTCTTTTGCAGTTGAAAGAAATCAGGTGCAAAAATCATCAAGCGCCACATTCATATCGAAACATGCAGCAATTCCACAAAGGAAAATTTCACTTGATATGCGAGATCCATCACAATCAAGTGAAACAAGACCAAATCTTACACTAGATATTTCCCTTGCTCAAAAAAAAGAAGGGAAGAAAGTTATGAATGTTTCACCAGAAGTTCGCATGAGGAAGCTGCAGAAAGCCAAGGAGGAATTTCTGAAAACACCAGTTTCAGCTCCATGTCCTATGACCGAGGGTGAGCTACAGTATCCAGAAAGAAACAGGCAATTTGAATATGTCATGTCTCTTTTTTGCTTTGTATAAAATCGCACTTTCTTCTATCTTTCAGACTGAGCCAAATTAGCGTTGAAAGTGACTCTGCCACTGCTTCTAGCCCCCCATCAAGGTTAACAAAATCAGTCTCAGTAGGAATGATCAATGTGGAGCCAGATGTCTACATGAGAATAAATTCCGAGTTCCATGCAGGTTTGTTCAATATATCAAACCTTCCTTAATTTCAATCGGGGATTATTCTTCTAGAGGGATATGTCTCGTTACCACGCCAGTCTAAGACCCAACCCAAAGAATACAAGTCAGCTTTCTCGACCATTGCTGCGAAATTTCGGAAGGTGAAAATGAGGAAAGGGAAAAATAAGGATAAAGACAAGAAGGTGGTTGCCACTTTGTGTCGACAGAGTCTTGTTGTGGACATTAATAACGATCAAGATGAGAATAGCAACCCCAGAATTATTGGAGAAACTGATATCAGTCGAAATGGAGATGTGAAAACGGAGGAGGAAGGAGGTAGTAGCAGAAGGGCGAGTGTGGCCGATAATGAAACAACACCTCAAACTTCCACTCCGACATGGCTGAGGCGGTCGTTGTTTAAGAGATGAATTGAGCAAAGTTAAAAAAATATTAAAATAAAATATACAGGGTGTTCCTTAAGTACGGTACATAACTTCGGGAGGATATTCTACAGCTAAAATAAAGGTAATTTTGTTATATAAACTATATCCCAAAAATGCTTCGTTACGAAAATACAGGGTGTGAAAATTTCTTTAAAAAATTACAATTTTTTAAATATTTCCAAAACTACTTGAGACTTTTTAATACAATTTTGCAGGGTTTGAGAGTTAGCACCCGTACAAAGCAACAAAAGAATTCATATCTTCATAAAAGTATTTCTTCTCTTAAGAATAATAAAAAAGAATAAACAAATTTAGCTACAATATTTTTTAAACTCGAAAACGGTGCGCCCTACGAAAAAAAGTCAAGAGACCTTTTTTCTTCCAAATCGAACATATAGTTAAAAAAGAAACGAAATATTGGAAAAAAATAGTGGCGTACCACATTTTCCTATAAAATATCCAACAATTATTCTGTAGGCACGCCACTGGTTACACAACAGCCACTGTTTTTAGCGTAAAATACGCACGGTTGCTAACTCTCAAACTCTGCAAAATTTCATTAAAATGTGTCAAGTAGTTTCGGAAATATTTAAAAAATTGTAATTTTTACACCCGGTATTTCCGCAACGAAGCATTTTTGGAATATAATTTATATAACACAATATCCTTCATTTTAGCTGTAGAATACGCTCCCTAAGTTATGTACCGTACTTAGGAAACACCCTGTATATCAAGAAAGAGGGATTGGGAAATAAGTAAGTTTCTTCCCTTTGGAGTACATTTTTTGGCCACCAATCATTTTTGTTATTGGATCAGCTCTTTTCGAATAATTTTTGTTAAATGTTCGATGTTAATTCACTTGTATGTATTTTTATAATGCCTTTTGAGGAATATTATGTAAATGTGGTTGTTACTTTTTATGTATTTATAAATATGTTTACGAGCAGCTTTGAGTATTTTATTATCCCACGAATAAGGACATTAACTGGGATGGAATCCTTGCAAATCCTTGTAGCCTCCATAGTGGAAGATACAAAAGGGAAGATTTCACCTTCAAAAAGATCCTGAAAATTTCTTTGATAAAAAAGAAATTGAAAATAAAAGGAAACATGTATGAGATCAAACTAAAAATAACGGGCAAAACACGAAGAGTTGTCCTTTACATGGAACATAGCCTAGGCGTTCAACACATTTTTAAATATTTTTTTATGAAACTAAAAGTCCTACAAAATAAACAAGCAGGGTGATAAAAAGTGAGGAAGGCGAGAAAAACAGGATGATTTCAGTCGGACTCTGCCATTAGAAAACACGCGAAAACTCTACCCACCAAAGCACAGCTTATATGAAATATTCAAGAAAAAGTATATTTTCAGAATCAAAGAGGACAGATGCGTTTCTATAAATGAGACCAAAACTGACGAATTCGCGCAAGGGCAAAGAGCTTTCCTTCGTGCGGGAACAGTGCCAGAATGTGAAATTCGCGAAAAACATGTTTTCCATTTTTTCTAATGAAAAATGCTAGATAACGAGTCTTTCTTCTATCAGGAAAATTATCAAATTTTTGTATCCAATGGCATCAAATTATGTTAGGTCGGCCAAGGACAAAAGGCTTTTCTTTCCTCGAAAACAGAAACTATAATCTTTGCAAGTGCGGCCAAACTGAGAATGATCAGTTCACAGGGCGCTTTTTCCTTGTACAACGCACGAAAAGTTAAGGTGACTAAGTTAACTGAATTGAAGAAGTCTGAATGCCAAATACACGAAAAATCATGATTACTTTTTTAATTAAACAGAGTAAAACCACCGTCGTCAAACAACTCATTTTATTATTTAATCCCTCAAATCGGAAGAAACCTGTCAAGTAATAAAGCGGTCTCTTTTACTTAAGAGCGCAGGTTCACGTCCCATATACTAAAATTGAAGTTTATTGAAAACAATTTAAATTCATCCAAAATTCAAGTATCTCCAAAAACTTGAAAAACCTAGTTTGCGACATATTGGCATGGAAAAGGCCATCACCGCACTTTAAGAAAAAATACAGGGTGCGCGAATGTGCATTTAAAAATTTAAAGGGGCATTAAAAGGGCTTCATTTTGAGAGATCAGAGGCTCGATAGGTTGCGAGAAGCTCTGATTATTAGGTAGATATTAGACCACTGTATGTTAATGAAACTTTCGTTAACAGTTTAAAATTTTTATTCCCTTATAACTGAGAGCTTTTCGGCGCAAGACAGTGAAACGGCGTTTCTTAAAAGCTCAAGTCCAAAAAATGAATCTGCCATAACAATAG
This sequence comes from Euwallacea fornicatus, assembly GCF_040115645.1. Classification (NCBI taxonomy): domain Eukaryota; kingdom Metazoa; phylum Arthropoda; class Insecta; order Coleoptera; family Curculionidae; genus Euwallacea; species Euwallacea fornicatus. The sequence continues at coordinate 3,173,891 of NC_089556.1, forward strand.
ATGTAACGGCATTGATTTTATCTAGTTTTAGTGCTGAAAATTCCTATCAGTAGTAATCCATAATTTGCCCTCCTCTAATAGGTGTAGCGAAATCAGTCCTCTATATATAGAACTCAACAGAGTTTAATAACTTCATATACCTACGTATTTCATATATCTGAATATCTCCCCCTGCGTGCGGTTACATAAAAATGAATGTTTGGCAATTTTCTGCATATGCAAGACGTATATCGTCACTACCTGTGTGACCCATATGTCTCTCTCTAAATGCGATTCACCTCACATCATTGTAGAGATAATTACCAAAAATGTGGCTCTCCCCCACTGTTGAAAAAATTCAGCAGTTGAAACAACATATTTTTAGGAATGCCACTAATTTTAGTTTTGCCGCAACACAGAACCGGACCTTGCACGTTCCATTTCCATCAACATATTACCTCCTACCGCTATACTAGAGAATATACCTAATTTCCAAAAAATAAAACTGACGTTCTTCTTTGTAGTATGCGCCTCAGGGCTAAAATTGGCATTGCAAAGACGCCCTTTTATGGTTAGTATTGGGTGAAGTACGGATCTGTAAATTCAGACCGACGCTGCCAACGCCGCAAAAAGCGTCGCGACGAGTCGGTTTCAGTTTCAGGCCAAGAGTCGTTGCAGCGCCATCTGCCCCATAAAACTCTATTTTCGTTACTTACGGCTCCACTTCTGGTTGTTAGTGGCAGAAAGCACCAGCACATCACATACAATGGTAAGTCCTCACATATATCCACCCTTTTCCCTTTAAAAAGCTTTCGATTGCGACTTGCCCTAAGAGCTATATAATGCAACTTTCGAGATGTTACTTAATCCAGGCGAACCGTTCCTAAAATAGCGTCGACGGCCCGAATTCTATCTCTCAGTTAGTGTAATTGATAAATTTAACTTCAATTTTCATGAACGTTTTCCCAACATTCTACATGTCTGCAGCCAATGGTCAGCGGCACCCAATAAAAAAGACATACGGTGTCCAGTTTTAGCCCCATTAAATTGTCTCATTAAATATTATTTACTGTCCCGGGCCCAGATTCAATGCCAACAATATCTCTGGTCACTTGTCGGCAATTAACTTCCACCAGTACCGCGTTTCCAGTCCAATATACATAAACACAGTGACTAAGTGATTACTTGAACAAATATGGCCACTTACACCGAACTGTTGGAGCGCAAAGAGTCCGTAGTGGATATCTCCAATGACCTTCAAGAGTTCATTAAAAGAGTGGCCGCTGAAGTTGATGAAGCGCCTTCATCGAGTTTCACTAGCCCCCAAGTTCCCTTGCCAAAGATCACCATCGGAGAACCCGTTTACGTCAAGGCGGTCAAGTATTGGAAGAGAAAAGTCTACAAGTCGAAAATAGTACTGCCCGTTCTAATATAACTAAAATTTTTGAAAAGTGCTCTCCTCTTTTTTTGAGAGCGTTTTTGAGATATCGCAGGTTCGGAGGTACTTAGGTATTCACTTTTATATTGGTCTATGTTGGGTGGCGTCTATGTTCATGTCTGTCCTTGTCTTATATGTTTTAATTATGTGCGTAATAGTACCTCTACAGTCCTTGTGTTGGTCTTTTTTTCGTTTTGTGCTTTTTGTGTTTTTGCACCCAATTCAATTTATTTTAATGTCGATCGAGAGTTAGAAGTGTTACGTAACAGATCAATTTGAATTCTGAAATGCTCCAAAGGCCTGTTTATGAAACAGTCCCGCTCTAAATTCCTTTTTTTCTCTCGTTTTTTTCTCTTTTTTTTTTAAATTCTCAACCACCTTTGATTATTGGAACATTTTCAAGAACTGTTTGTTACGTTTCCGCTGTTAAAACGCATTCAATCTGCCGCTTATAAGGGTGCTTTTAGGCCGCAGTTGAAGTAGCAGCTATGGCACTAAGAGCTTAACAGCATTCCTCCAAAGACACAGTCGTAACGAGTTACATAAAAATATTTGTTGAAAAGTGCTGAAAAGTCAATTCTAAGTAACTTTGCCTGAAAAATAACTCTCCTAGAAACAGTCTGATTATCTTTCGGGTGAAGTTCCCAGTACTTTCACCTACTAGGTCTCAATGTGCTTGGCAAACCTTCCTATTTCTCTGGATCAGTACTAATTTGGCATTTTTCTTTTTTTTTTAGGCAGACTTGAGCGCTAGAGACGTCGAAAGTGAGTATCCAAAAAACTTAATTGGTCTTGAGAGATGTTCAATAATCTTTGATAATAATGCGCAAAGGTCAAGTTCAGGTTAATTGCTGGAATATAACCTGAGAGAGTCCAGGAGCTAAAACTACGAACTCCACAGTTCATATAAGGATACCTTTGAGCGCGAATGAGTCGGCTGCTGGGATTAAAAATAGACAGGGAAAGAAAACTCGGCTGAGAATAGATTTTGGCACGAGGATTTGTTTTGGGATTCGTCATAGTAACCCAGATTGTAGAGCCATGAAATTTAATTATTTTGGAGTTTTCCAGTTTCAGAGTTCCAGAGATAAATCATTTAGTTGGTTAAAGATATACGGAATTTTGATTATCGATTTTTTTTTAAATTGCTCTCATCGATATCATTTGCTCCCTACCGATAGCGCCAGACCCTTTTTGTACAGGCTGTCCACAAATGATTTTAAGTTGATTATTGAACTTCGCATTATCGGACAATATTAAGCACCTATGTGTACGCACTTGAAGTTAAAGGGAAATTTCTTAGTTATTTTTGCTTCATAATCTATAATTTTCTTCTCATATACAGGTTTTATCTCATATTTTCGTCTTCGTCTCCAAACAAAAATACGTTTTCAATTCGGACATTTCCGCATGTTTTCTCTAAATTCCCGGGAAACTCGAAATTTTGTTTTTGCGCTGTTTCCGTTCAACTTTGGCCGCACAATTTTCATCTGCATTGGCAGTAAATCGATTTAAATCTGAATTATGCCTTTTTTCGAAATTAAATATCCTTTTACCCTCTGGTTGTCTTAGACTTACTAAGGCCTGATTTGAGAGGAGGGCGCCTAAATGTCAATTCTTCAATTTGAGGCATATTAGAGGCACACCCGACATGACGCCCCAACTGATTTCCACAATTTATTGGGTGATCGTTTTGGTCTATTTTTCTAGTAGTTTTATTCTCCAACTCACCGAGATATTATATCGCATACGCCCTTAAGGGCAGATCCTTAAATTGGAAAATATATGGTGAACTCTAGGAGATGTAAAGAGAAGATTGAGCACCGTTTTCAATTTTTTGAATATAGAACTTGCTCTAGCACTCTCGGAATAACATTTTGCAATACCTGATTACCTTGAGACCCGGTTTTTGAACCTCCCGGTTACCTTGCCACCAAGATAACTTCCATAGAAAAACGAAATCAGAACGGAGCATTGTTCGATTTCTTCACTATCAGGAATAAGTAACAAGTCTAGGGTGATATTCCTTGGGTTAAAATAGCAGCACAAATTCGTCTCGTCTGAGAATAAAACTTGTAGATTTGCGTGATCAATCGTGCCATCTCAATTTTTTAAATCAGTACAGAGCGAGACGTCACATGTTCACTCAAAATACGAGAGTTGCATTAATGATGATGATCGAATTCTCTTAAATTCCAGTTAAAATTTAATTATAATAAACCCGCAGTTTTTAGCTTACATAGATTCCAGACCTTATTGGATGTCTGTGCACTGGCATCCATAAGTAATAACGCTTAATGAAGTGTCAATCATTTCCATAGAAACTGAGAAATCAGAACAGAGCATTGGCCAATTTCTCCATTTCCATCTGAAGCATCTTTTTCTTCTTTTGAAGGCGTTTCTTAAATGTAAAAACGAATATCTAATTATTGAACTGGGAGTAAATTTGTCACGAGCATATTCCATGGAAACGCAAGAATAATTGCCCTGGACTGAATGTCAACGCTAAATTTGAGAGAACTGCAACTGTTTTATCCTAGGGCCACATTACGCATACGCTGTTAAGTTTAGCTTGAAGGTATTTTACGTAGACTCTGAGAATTGCATTGGATCCGTTTTATCAAAGCAATGATCAAGGTGTTTAACCTAACGACAAAGTATAACGAGTGATTGAAAACGTGACCTTAAATTAATTTATTGTTTAAAATTTTGCAAACTTTTAATCGAAGTGAATAAACTTGAAATCGTGATTTATATCTTCTCTCAATTGGCCCCCAAGTAAAATAGGGATTCTCTATTGATCCCCTACCTTTAAAATGACATTTTCAATCGTCTTTTCTCAGGGGCGAACTTCGTCTTCTCCATATACGACTTCGAGGGAAATGGCACAGTTGATGCCGTCAACCTCGGCGACATGCTCCGTGCTCTGAACCTGAACCCCACTCTAGCCACAATTGAAAAACTTGGAGGAACCAAAAAGAAGAGTACGTCCCCTCTTAATTCTATCCAATCCTTAAATCAATTGCCCTTTTCTTACAGATGAGAAGAAACTGAAAGTTGACGAATTCCTCCCGATCTTCAGCCAGGTAAAGAAAGACAAAGAGCAGGGTAACTTTGAAGACTTCCTCGAGTGCCTGAAACTCTACGACAAAGAAGAAAACGGCACAATGATGTCTGCGGAACTTGCACATACCCTGCTTTCTCTTGGTGAGGTACTAGAACAAGGAATTTGCTGCTAGAATTAACTATGCAAATTACAGGTGAAAGGTTAACAGATGCTGAAACTGACCAAGTTTTAGCCGACTGCATGGACAAAGAAGACGAAGAAGGTTTCATCCCTTACGAACGTAAGTTTCAATTGATGACAGTTTGCCCTTGACTTTTCCCTGAATTTTTTCTCGTAGAGTATTAATGCACCACTTTTTTAAATTCCATATAAATCCAGTAGTAGCTATAGATTTTTCTCTAATATTTTCAGCATTCCTTAAAAAGATGATGGCGTAAGAAGCTAGTTTTAGTTATTTTTGTATTTTAAGTAAGTAGTGGTTCCGATCATTCAATGTATAAATAGCTTTGCTGCTGAATGAATGACGCTATTGCTGCTCGATGCTAAACAGTTTTTTATGCCAAGCAAAGATTACTCTAATCCGCTTTGCGCCCCTTACAAGCTCTGCCATTTTAATTAAGGATTTTGGGCTAATAAAACTGTCTTTATAGTTACCTGATGAGCATGTGCTGTTGCAAACTGGCCAATGATATCTCGAACACTCACCATCCACCAGGTACTCACCAGAAGTAAACACCAACCGAGGAATTCTTTTGTCAGCTACATAGGTACCACCAAACATGTACTTGGATCTTTAAAATGTCGTTCTGTTCAACTCTTTTGTTGTCTTTTTATTAAAATTTTATCTTATGTTTTACTTATTATTATTCTTTATTGTCATATAATATAATGTGAAAATAACCAACAACAGTTTCATTCTTTTCATATTTTATCACTATTTCATAAGACACAGCACATTTGGGTGCTGCGTCCACCTACATTTATGTGTGTCTCTTTCAGTTCGCTCTGAGCTGCATCTTGTTGACTCCTTGACCCTGAGTCATCATGATTTCCTTTCTTAATTTTTCTACAGAAACCCGCAATTCTCCGACCTACATCCCATCTTTTCCTTTTGAAAGTGGTGACCTTCTTATCTTCAACCGAGTCTTCTATTGAGGGATCTAAATTCACTTCATACATATGTTCTTCAGAGAGATGTTCCATGATGTCACCGGTATCTTGTTCGGATAAGAGAACCTCTTCTGAAGGCCATTTGCGAGGACACGTAAAGGCCTTATCGTCGGCGCAGTCTATATTGATCACCTACAAGCAAAATGAGATAAGCTCGAAGGAGGATTACTCAACAGCTCTATGACCTCAATTAATTTCTCTTCCTCTTTCATTTCTTCACGAATGCCTGATTTACTCTTACTTGAAATCATTTTGGCAACAACTTGCTTGGAGTTTTTCACTAGGACTGTTAATCGGTTTTTCTTGTCAACTCTGGTAAAATTGCATACTGGTTCTTGACCTTCGAGAACTTCATTACTTCTTTGAACTTCACTGCCTGAAAGATTGTTAAAGCTAACGCGGATATTGAATTGATGTGGAGGAGCTGTACCTCTTATGGAAGGTGAAGGTTTATTCTTTACGGGATCATGTTTAATCTGATCTGCCGAACTTTCCACATCGTTGTCGACAATATCAATAGCGTTATCCAGGATTTCCAGAATTATACCTCTCGTTAAAGTCTTCGCAGCCTCTTCATCTTTTGTCCTTATATTCAAGCTTTCATCTCCAGTGCCGACGGTTTCATAAGTCGCAGCAGACATTTCCGAATTTTCTCAATAAAAACGTCAAATAAAGTGAATTTGTTGCAGCCTGAGACAACAATAACGCCATGGGTGGCTGGTCACCAGACCCATTGTGACAAATCCGACAGCGAAGTTGCTAATATCAAAATTCTGAATTCACTTCAGCTTGGGTTCTTCGGAATGATTTGCCGAAGAAGAGGTGAAAATGCAAAAACCTAAATTTGAACTGCGCATCGACGATCGCCTGAGATGTCAGAAGTCGCATTACACCAATGTGAGCAAAATCGATTCTGGGTCCTCCAAAAATCTCGACTTCGAAGGGGAAATTGATGAAGAGGTTTGTGCTAATTCAACTTTCCAAAATCCCCCTAATTCTTACGATAGGTTCGCAGTACCATACGAAACCCTGCAGAATGCCCATCTAGTCTGAATGTTACAATCATCGAACCAAAAGGCATTGGCAGTTACTCAATCAACACTCAAACGCTCAAAACTGAGCAAGTGAAGAGGCTGATCGGCACAATGCGGCTTGATAATAGTGATAAGAGGGTTGTGATGCAGAAACTGTTCGGGGAAAGCGGATCTGAGAAAAAAAACACAGAAAAAGGGCATAGAGAGGATAGAAAGTCCAAACGTATGCATAGAACTTCACTAAATCAGGTATGTCCAGTACTTAGTTGATAAGTCATATAGAGTGGTGCTTTCAACGTATTATAAATGGATTTGTTGGTATCATAGAGAGGCCTGAACAGTTAAAAAGAAAATTAGAAGACAGTCAATACTGATGGGTTGTATAAATCCTGCATTACTATTTCTTGCAGGAAGTACCCCAGTATAGCTGCAAAGAACCCCCAATCACAAAAGTGCAGCATATTTTTACATCCTTGAAAACCTACAAGAACATCCGGACCATGTTTGATTGCCATAATGTTGGACAGGAAGATCAAGGATCCAAAATGAATCAGCCCTGCCTATGTCAGAATTGTGCCATTGTAGGTGTCCTCACGGATTCCCTAAAGAAGCCCTTTGCCACTGATTCCATGCCGAATCTTGTGGAGGAACAGGAATCTAAATTTAAGCGATTGTTGAGGAAGAAATCCGTATGGCAAAAGTCAGATAATCTTAATGAGTCTTTAAGCGCATATTTCAGGTCGGATTTAAAAATCTTGAGGAAATGCTACCTGGTGATAACTCGCATGAGGAGTATGAAACTCTCTTTAAGCTGCTGTCGATGAGGATAGATGAATTGGAAAAGAGGTTGTTGCTGCAGGAAAAGAAGACAGTCTCCAAAGACTATTTCCGAAAAATTATCACCAAACTGGTGAATCACTTCTCGAAGTTAACCCAATATACCTCTGCAAGACAATCGGTACTGATCATCATCAGCCAACACATTTATTAACGTTTCTTCACATGTGCAGTCACAGCGCGACAATGAGTACCGCGCTCCGCCCTCAAAACCAAACAGCAAATACTATGTCAATCCAGCCCCTACTAGGAACCCCTACAAACTGTCAGCTGAAAAAGAATGTGAGCCTAATCACTGCTCTTCTTCAGAGTCTTCCAGAGGGCCCAGTGAAACCTTATGGAAATGGGGCGAAGAGGTACTAGTCTCTGGAAGAGACCTAAAGAACCGAGTGGTGTTTTTGTTTGAGGAGACTTTGAAGTACATGAAGAAGGGTTGGGAGAAATCCCCTGAGATTACCAAGAGGTAATGTAAGTATTTGGGATTAAAATAGACTCTTGAAGACTTGTGCAGATATGAGGACGATATTCAGTCTATTCTGGATGAGCTATCGAAGAATCTGACAAAGACCGTCAATTTGGAAGTATTGGATGATAAAGAGGGACGAAAGGGCAGAGATGCGAGCGGTAGTGTGGCTTCTGAGGACCCAATTAAGGAGGACGAAACTGAGAAGGAAATGACACAACCAACCTTCATTACAAGATATCGAAGAACGTCAGGTATTTTGTATCTCAAAAACAATTTCCGCCTTTCTCATTTTCTTTGATTGTCTGAGATCTCTATAAAAAAAGTGCACTGGAAAGGAAATGAGGATTTACTACTAAATATTTACTTATTTATTACTAAATCTCCATTTTCAAAGCTCGTTAACACTACTACAAGGACCAGGCACCAAAATGGAAACGCGTGATTTATGTCTTTTCAAAACGAATTTTCTAAAAATAATATTTTGTGTATTTTTAACTGAAAATCGAAGCCCCTTCCATCGAGCTGCCGTACATCAATCTGCAGTTAATGAATTGGCCTGAAGACTCTTCAGTGTCTCTCAAGATCGACTCCAGCGACGATCATCCAAACAGGGAGAATATGACTGAGTCCAGGAATGCCCAGTGTAAGTCTGTTTCTAGCAAATAATAAGAGATTTTAATTAATGGCTTTGCAGATAAGAAAGAGTTCTGCAAAGTGCTGAATAACACCAAGTTTCTCGATAAGTACAGGTTGTGGCAGACCGTATGGAGCCAGGTTCAGGAGAATCGACAGACAATGGGTGACACTGTGATAATTCAGATTCCAGACCCTAAAGACCGTTTGCGCCAGAAAATGCTCCATCTGAGGTGTACGATCGGGGAGCTAGAACAGATTTTGTTTAGGGATCAATTTTCTGATAAAAATCGATTCTGATGGTGATATTTTGTAATGTCTTCTTATAAGTGTAAAATATTTTTGATTGCAAAAGAACGATAAATTGTCATTTGATCTCACTAATAATGGGTATGTTATTTGCACAGACTGTGTGTAGCGCACAACCGGTTAATAACATGAAAATAGAAAAATTATTAATAACTTCTTAGATATACTATACAAAACACTGGCATTGAAATATACTATATTTATCTATGTCCCAGAAAGTACTTATAAAAAGCTCCTGACCTATTCGCTCAAAGAAATCTCAGGAAATTCCTCATAGCTACTGGCAATTAATGAGCATTCTACTCAGATGAACGAGTTTTCTTCAGAACTGTTTGGTTCAAAAATTCTCTGTTCGATTCCTTCTTTAATTCTCCTGCCAAGACTTTTAAGTTGCAGCATGTGAAAATGGCCAATTTGGTATGTTAATTTGCATATTTGCAATAGAACATGCGGTATTTTGTTCCTGTATGAGATGGGCCGTTTCGTGCTGATTTAAAAAGTGAGGGATTTCGTGGCTTTACCTTTAACCGTTTTGATTCAAACGGATTGGGCGGATGGGTAACACAAGGAATTTACTACAATTTCAAACCTCTTACATACTAAAATTGAGGTGAATTCCGTGCCTTACATATTATCTTTATAGAACACAGCATATGCGTTGGAGTGGAAACGGTTAGAGATATTACCGCAACATTCTTTTCCATCAGCATAAAGAAGCTCGAATAATGCAAGAATAGTATACAGGATGTCCCATTGCAAAATTCGAAGTTTAATAAAAATTAATATGCTTGTTAGGGACTCAAAGTTATTGGCTTTTGTTTCTTTTATTTTTTATTGTTGTTAATGTTGGGTTTATCATGCATTTGCATTTTATCCCTTAAGTTACGCCCATGTGCTGCGATACTTATTCGGAGAATACCATCTGGGTGCCAGGCCACATGGCCCATCAGGCCAAAGCCAAGGGTACGCTTTGGCTGGGGAATGTGTTACTAGTCCAAGAAAGCTTTCTCGATCGGGACTATTGCTGTGATGGTCAATTTGTTGGGTCTGCAATATTCCCAGAAAAGCGACAAGTATAGATATTCCCCAGATGGCCACAAGTTATGGGATTCGATGTAGCCATAGCTTACAATGGTTCTTGGTGATGGTGCGCCCCTGGTTGGAATTCTTCGGGGTTAGTACTTAAGGGATAATCGGAGCAATTTTCGCTCTCTTTTCTGCTCTTCCTTTTGTCTTGTCGGGTGAAAGCTGCGTCGGTGACGGGATGTGATCCGAATCATATCGTGTAACCCGCCCAATTAAGCATTCTCCCTCTTCCTACTTAGACCAAGACACTTTCATTATTTTGATATAAGTGCAAATTAAATACAGTCCATTTTACGTAAAACAAAGTGTCTTTGTCGTGTTTCATTTACCGAGGGAACACCTTAACAATGCTTTTGATCGAAAAAAGCATGTAACATTCTCTCACAAATAAGGCTTCGTTGGAGAAATTCGTTAATCTTGTTTTGACCAGATCTGGCTCTTACCTCTGAATTCAGATATTTTTTCAAAACTAACTCTTTAAAGGCAAAATCTCTTTTCCATCGAGAAGACCATTGAATTTCCTGTGAAATGACACCTGGCTGAAAAAAGTGATTGGTCTAGAACGAGTTTTTTTCGCAGGGATATTTGGTAGAGAAGTCGAATTTCAGATCTCAATACGACTTGCACAGCTTCATGCGAACTGAGAATTAAAAAAAAAAACAATAAAGGAAATTCCATATGAAAGAATCTCTTTATTATGGTAATTATTTTGCATTAAGAGAACAATGGAGGAAATTGCTGTTTTTCAGCTTTAGTGCTACTTCAAGAATTTAATTCATTTCTTGAACCAAAAAAGTCACAAATCAGTCCCGTTCTTTTATGTTTAATTTAAAGTTTTCCTTTTCCAAAGCTTTTCTCCAGGTCAGCCTGATATCTTAACGTGCATTTAGATTACTTTAAACTCAACTATTCTTGACCGATGTTGGATCGAAGTCAGAAGTAAAAATTCAGAATTAACTCTTAGAGATTCCAAAAAAATTTGCCGCAACGGTCCTGTTTCCCAAATTTCGAAAGCTGCAATTTCCGAGATGCGGGACCATGCCAGTACCTAATTTTCCAGCGCGGCAAGGAGGCTCATTCACCTGAATCCCCAAAGCCGCAGCCCTTTCGGGTAATAAAAATTCAAACTAACAATCTTAGGTTATTTCTAACTAATTCTCTCCCAATTAAGTGTCTAGTTTAACCGACACTTCTCCCATTTTGCTCTCCTTATCCGGGACATTTTCTATGGTCAAACATAGAATCATGGAGGCACATCTAATAACGTTTGCTTCAAGGAACCATCATACAACGCACCATCATTCATATTAGATATTGGATATTGGCGACAACAAAAACCATTTGTATAACATTTTTTGGCAGTGCACCATGTCTAATTACAGGATGCCACTATTGCAGTCATATTGTGTTTCTCATCGCAGGATTTTTATAGAAAAATAGAGCCTTAATTAAAAAGCGAGCCTACTATTGTACCATCAGGCCTAAATAAACACCGAGGGAGATAATTAATCATTATTAAGAGAGTGTTAGCACCAAATTAATGAGGAACGTTGTTTTCTGTAGCATTTCGATAAAGCGGCAGGAAGGCTTTCATGGTACACATTACCGTGACGAGGGTACTTTCACTCATCAAAGGGACCGTTTATGGAGAGATAGATTGCAGAGTTTACAGAGTTTGCAAATAAAACGATTTTTCAGGACTCAAAACTCAATTTGGTTCGCATTTTAGTACGCTCTGTATTTTCCAATCAAGCCACGACATGCCAACGATGTAAGGTATCTTCACTTAGGTTTTAAATTAGCCTTTGGTCTATATAAAACCTGCAAGTATCGATAGCCAGGCCTCTCTTTAAAGTTCATTTGTGCGTGAAAGTGGACCGGAGAGGACCGGGACCTTATCAGCTATGGTAAGCAAATGAAAAATGTTATTCTTCGATTTATTTAGAAAATTAACTCGGAACATGTAATTCTGTTCCAGACCGACACTTTAAAGCCCAAAGAAATGGAGTGTAAGTAAACTACCCTCAGAAATCGTCTCAAGTTTAATTACCATTATTGTTAGGTCTGGAATTCGCCATGGAAGTCTACGGCGGCAAGGAAATGCTCATTGATTCAACCGATTTGGGAAATGTCTGTAGGGCCATGAATTGCAACCCTAGTCTGGACACCTTGGAGAAATTAGGGGCTGCAAAGAAACAAGGCATATGAGTAATTCTTCAGTCGATTTTTTTCTAAATCCAATTTCCAGGAGAGAAACAGTTAAAACTGGACGAAGTATTACCTGTAGTCATCCAGCTCAAGAAAGAGCGAAAGGACGAGGGCTGCTACGAGGACTTCATTGAGTGCTTGAAACTGTATGACAAAAATGAAGACGGTCACATGTTGCTAGGAGAACTTTCCCACATGATGTCGACTTTAGGTTGCTATTTTTCTCTGTAGTACATAACAAGCAGTCATTACGTAATTTTATAGGAGAAAAACTAACTGAGGAACAAGTTGATGAGCTCTTTGAGGACTGCCTGGACGAAGAAGATGACGAAGGTCAAATTGAGTACGATCGTAAGTCCCGTCATGCAACAGACGCAAATGAGTCTTTTGATTGTGCAACTTTTTAGCGTTTTTGAGGCGAATGTGTGAATTAGACCCCCCACTCAAGAGAAAGAAGAAGTAGGCGTTTAGAGGCGGAGTAATTTAAGCTAAAACTCACTTAATCTTTAATACATATCTTCATTTCATTGTCAAAATTGTGCGAATATCTTACAAGATATTATACTATTGGTTTTACCGTGTTGAAGTAAAAGCGAGTTAATCGACGTTAGTTTGTGTTTGTCTTTGGTAATGTTTGAACCATCTTGTGGAACACGCTCGCAGATTAGTCAAGAAGGAATGCTGACCTAATTATTTCGCCAGGTTGAGATTTGAGGATGGCAGTACTCCTGGAAAAACTACGAATAAGTTAATTTGGATGCTAAATAGTTTATTTCCCTCAAAAGTGTAAAAGTGATACTTTTCTTCGCTCAAATGCTAATCGAGATTCATCTCGCAAGGCACCTGTTAAAAATTCAGGTTATGTAGGGTTAGCTTGTAGCAATACTTTTGGACTGACATATGCCGTTTCCTTGTGCGTGAGGCGAAAATCTTTTCCTGCCGGCTTTTGGTAAAGTAGTTTTACCGCACGGATTTCCGGGTCGAATGGGGCGCGCGTGTGAAAATAAACCTTTACCGCGCGCAAAGCGAAGTAGCATCAAAAAAACTTTGCACGCAACGTCGATCTCTTTTTAACTTTTTTTGTCGGGCGGAAATTTTAAGTGAACTTATAGAAGACAACAAAGTTAACACACGTGCGCTTTTAAGATTAGCGCTGTATCGTTGTGGTGTTCTGAGAAAGGCGCAAAATGGCCCATTTTAAATACCTTTCTGGTTTAATTAAAAAATTGAAGTTTTCGTCCCGTGCAAATGATAGGAAAACAATTCTCAGACGTTAAATGCAGCCTGCTTAAAAATAGATTCCGAAATCTTTCTGTAATCTTTAGGGTTCCATGTTAGGGTTCGATCTTGTTGGTTCTCCGACAACAAGCGAGGAAAATTTACCAAAAATTTAATATATTTCGAGAATTAATCTACTTATTTGTACAAACAGAAAACACCTTCGATATGCCAGTATATCGTATTGTTTTAGAGAAGCTGAAAAAAAAATGTAAACCACGAGTAGGTACTACCACTTAATATAATTTTCTAGATCGATAATAGTATTTTTCCCCTGGTTCTTAAATTATCTTGCTTATTCTTTACACAGATCATAGTTTAATATACAATTTCTTATTTACACTGTAACATTACATAACCGTCTTTTCCAGGAAATTATCAATAAACATATTGAACTAAATCAGTCTTCAAATTAATCAAAAATGCCTTCGTTAATAAGCCTTTTTAAACCAAAACAAAGAATAATTTCAAAAATTGGATACTTATATAGGCTCGTCAGCCACATCTTGCTTGAGATACTTGTTCTTTCCATTACATCTGGTTCCATTAGAATTCTGGCTTCGTCGAACCGAAGATGCAGATCTAGGTACGTTCTGATAGGTTGAAGTCCGATTTTTCCTATTTAGAGTTATGTAGGTTGTGAAGGTGTTATTGCGCTGCAGGGTGGTACTGTCGGTGCCTTCCAGACCTGAAAGTAGTGCAAGAAACTGCTTGAAAAACAATAAAACTATGCGGAGCATCAATTAAATTTTGCATTACAGAGAACAAAATTACGTTTTCAATTTTCTCTCATGGAACATGCTTATGAAATGTATAAAATCTAGCCATAAAGAGCTATTAATTTTTAATAGCTTCTGAAAAGACGGTAAACTGTGGAGAAAGTCCCACGTAATCCACATGATTTTTAATGCTTCATTTACTATCCTCGTGGCTTTATTCTGGAAGTTATTGGGTCTTTTATCCTCATAGGTAACTGACATATTTCTTGTTTTGACGAAAGTTTTTCATTGTTCGATCGCATTGTGTTTATCTAATAAAACGTTATGGATAATATTATTCACGTATTACCATTAAGTCCTTTAGAAGGGCTTTTTTTCCAGTTTATGTGGAAATACTACTTATCAGTCTTCGCGAAACCAGTGGCTCGCATTCGAAATTTACTAAAGCAAGTAAGAACCAAGTAGCTTCAGGTTCAGCGATATGTGGCTCAGCGGTGTTACACGTACGAGATAGAGCTGATATGCTAAAGTTAAAACTTGATTAGGATAACTTAAATTTTTTTGGATTAAGAATAATCGTGATGTATAGTACGTGGTACTTTTTGTCACCAAAAAATGGGAAACGTCTGATTCAAGGTTTGATTTCAGCATATCCATGCTGTATGGTACGGGTCGTACTGTGGAGCAGATAATCGTGGAAATGGGAGCGACTAAACTTTTAAGTACTTTTTTGTGCAGTACTGTCATGTGTAGCAGCGGTCTTTGTATGAAATGAACGTGCATAGAATTCATACGGGTATACATATTTTGATATATTTTTTTACAGAAAATAATATTTGCTAAAAGATGAAACAAATCGAATGAAAACAGGACAATTGAAAGGACCAGATCCGAACATGTTTTAAATTTATTCGTAATCAGTAAGCATGTAAAACAGGCTTTATTTCAATTGATAGCACTATTGCGACGCAATGCAAGTGAGGCTCTCCGCAAGGCCGCCAATAATCCGCTGCCAGAGCTGTCTCCTCTCAAAGGCTTCACTCTCGTCACCAGATGTTGGTTAATTCAACATATTCGCATAAACAGACATTTCCAGATGAACCGATGAGCTCCACAATTTTCCAGGTAGGATGAAGCCTTCCGGTAAAGACAAAAAAGGTAAAATACGAAAGACGTCAGATAAAGAGCTAAAATCCGGAAATAGGAGGGTAAAGTCGGAATATAGAAAAATAAATGGGAGTCGGATTAATCAAAAGTGACACAATTAAAGGTAAAATGATAAACGAAATTTCTTCTGTTCCCCATTTAAGACCCACAGCTGCCGATTAATGCTTCATAACGTTATAGGTCCTTTATGTTTGTCTATCGAAGTAATGCAATCTTTATTATAATAAAGGTTT
The DNA here is from genome assembly GCF_040115645.1 of Euwallacea fornicatus. Taxonomy (NCBI): domain Eukaryota; kingdom Metazoa; phylum Arthropoda; class Insecta; order Coleoptera; family Curculionidae; genus Euwallacea; species Euwallacea fornicatus. The sequence continues at coordinate 3,189,515 of NC_089556.1, forward strand.
TTCATTGTGTAATCCCCATATCGTGTTTATCGCATAGTAAACAGCAATTGAGAGAATTGTTCGCACATCACCCTTAAATCCTACGCAAAGGAATTTTCCTAATTGACGCTATATCGTTTATATCCCCTATTTGTACCCTAAACCCATGTTTCAATGCAAAGAGCGTTTTCGGATCTCCGGAAAAACGTTATGCTATAGTTTGTTTGGCAGTTATCTTAACGAGTTTTCAAAGGGCCCTTTATGCTATCATGTATTCGAAAGAGAAATAAATTTTTCTTATTTTTCTTTTAACCAGAGACGTGACGAAATTGTATTAGAGTTAGTGAAACCAATCATTATTCTATTGGAAATATTGTATGTCAAAATGGAGGCAATTAACAACTACATCCCTTCGCTTTCATCGCACAAAGTTAAACGTCCAGATTTAAACTGTAATTGAGGACAGTTCGATAATGGATTGTATGTTACGGGCGTTTCTAATTCAAAACCTACGCATCTCGATCCCATACGTACTTAATCCCTTTGATGTAAGCTTCATTTGGTTGATCAAAGAGTACGGAGAACTTTTCCCAACTAATGGAAACTATGATGTACGAGTTTGTGTCAAATAAGAGGATATATTGACTCAATAGAGCTTACAACGGTTTACGGTTACAATGGAGAGTTGCTGCCCCCGATTAATAACGCAATGGAAACTATGAAAACCTACCACATGCGATAGTAGATAATTGGATCTTTGATGGCTTATGTAAGAAGATAGCGCCAGGTCCTTAGTTTCGAAATCTTGCTTTCTCTCCCTTTCTCGTGATATTTTGGACAATTGGTCGTTGTTCCAGGTTGCTTCAAAATCGTCAAAAAATGCTCTAAAAGTAATTGAAGTTCTTATGCTCTGCTAGGTAACATAAGGGACACTTACCTAAAACGCATTGTATGGGATAAATTGTTAGAATTGTGATATAAAATTAAAAATGTTAGTTTTTGTGGTCAGGAACGCCTCTGGCTTTTGCTCGTTTAGATCGAGAATGGATACGTATAGCCCGATTTCGCATAATAGTCAGTGGCAGAATACCTTGGATTTTTAAATATTGACAAAAATTTAAAAACCTGTTTCTGTGATTTAACAAAAGCTAATTGATATTGTCCGATTTGCTACGCCTCTGGCTTTTGCTCATTTAAATTGCAAATTTTCCTGAGACACGCACATCTTTACTTCACATAATGATCAGAGGTGGTGCACGTTCCTTTTAAGGAATTTTGACAATGGAAACGCTATCTGGAAATGTCCGTTACTTGAGTTTTACAAATTTCAATTGCAAATTTTCCTGAATATACTCAACACGTATATCTGCGATTTTGCACAACAGTCAGTGACGGAACACGTTCCTTCCCTATTCCTCCATATCCTGTTCGAAGGTGGTTAGGCGTCAACATTACTGCGTAGCAATTATTTTTACCCTAAGACCAAGTTCAATTTCTACGACATTTTTATCTTATACCTGTCGTGAGCCTCGACTTGAAAACTTTCACTAATGGCAAGTTTCAGCAAATTTTCGTTATTATTATACAACCGAGGAAAGCTAGGGAAGCACAAAACTAAAAGCTTTAAAATTTAATTTTAAAAATAACTTTTAATTGGTTTTGAAGCCAAGTTACCCTCACTATAGTTAATTATCAGCTGTGAAACACTATTATAAATTCAAATGTCATGAACATGGCCAGGCAGATATTGCAATAAGCCAAGTTACGATACGGAAAAGCTTTAATAAGGTATAACTGAAACAAATGTTTGGAAACTGTTAGAAATAGGTCGTGTGTGGTCGGGTTTAAGCCGATTAAAATGAACGACCCAAAATTTAACTGAATTAACCGCCCTTCCAGGGAGCACGGTGCATACCAGGAACTTCCTGCCTCCGTTTGGATCTCAACAATGCGCTGCGTCGGCCATTACGGCCCTTGCAGGAACATGTTTTCAATTTTTTCCTAAGCTTACTGTAAGCCCTTATTAAACCGGATATCGGGAAATTTCGGAAATAGTAACACGCTTCTTTATTATCCTCCGATTAAATGACTTTTAGAGTTTGAATTGGGCGTTCTGAAACATCACAAGTCCGAGCTTAAATAGTCGAGAAATGTGGATATAAATTTTTCCTGGATTTCCAGTCCTCAAAATTGGACAGAGTCCAAATGGCTATGACTGCGATAACAGGGCTTCCAAAGATCATACTAATAATTTGTTGCCTCATTCGATTAAACAGGCTAAGTAACCAGAACTCAGTCATCGCTCACATATAGACACGGTAAAACGCTATTACTGGCCTAATCATAATAGCAGTGGTTATTGAATATGGAGTTAAATTTCTGACTTTCCATTAGGTGCTGAAACATCGGCTGCTAATCCAAATTCCAGACTATTGTTCCCAACTTTGCAGCGTGAGAGCATCATTTAACCCAGTGGCTTATTTAATTTACATACATTTGCCTTCTAGCTCATGTTATGTATTAAATATACCGGGTTGCCCATTAGTGTGTCAAAGTGCGACATCTCAGTAAACATGAGTTTTAGATGGAAATGTTTCATATCAAAGTTATGGATCGTTAAGAAGCGCGAATTTGAAAATTATTTTCAAATGTACAGGGTCCGTCACAAAAATGTGCTAGCACCCAGCCACGTCTCTTTAAATGAAACTTCATATTTTCTGCCATTTTCAGATTTATCGTCAACTTTTAAGTTCGGTTTATGTAAAGGGTCCTATGTCAAAAATTTACCGTTTCTCAGTTATTAGGAAAAAATCGAATATTTTGATGGCTGCAAGGTCTCATGGAAATCGGTGCTGAACCCTAATGGCCGCGGATGTCGGAGTAGGTCTTATGGGACTTCAAGACGACCTAATAAGCTACGTTTTGACGTGTTTTAATTTAAAAAAAGCAATTTCCATAACCACCGATATAGGCCTCGGAAGTTGCATGACTTGAAACCCCAATAACTTGCTCATTTCATATGGAATGCCTCAATTTTCTCGACGGCATCGTGTTCAGAATCCAAAAATCCACAACGTTTGTTAACATTGCCCCTTCCCTAAATATAGCCGTATCTAAGTTCCCGATAATTGCCTGATAGCAATAATATTAAGTGATATTTTAAGTAGATCTTTTCTGGCATGGCTGCAACTGTGTTCTGATCGAAATGGAGGACAATTTGAGAATTTGCTGTGAATATTCTCATTTGCAAAAAATAAAATTATTTCCCGTAGTTTTAATACTAAAACTCACAGGGCAACGCGTAACATTTGCCAATGGTGACGTCAGCGGTGCGAGTTTTGAAACGTTTCAAAAAGGGACAAT